>NC_134902.1:29917224-29922224 GCF_041734735.1 Babylonia areolata | reverse complement strand
TGCTGTATGCAGCGGTGTGTGTTGTGCTGTGCTACTACGAAGACAAATTAGAAATCAGAATTCTGTTTAAGATATGGATAAAAAGATTAATTACTCCATTAGGATGAGTGGCTGTGTTAAAATCCCTTATTCTATCAAAGATTAATCACTTATGGATGCCACTACCTAACCCACCTGATAAGCTTGTTAGCGACCTTCAAATGGCATGTTTCAAATTTATTTGGAACGAAAAACAATACCGCATTCACAGAAAAATCGCTGTAAAAAATGTACAGATTGGAGGATTAGGACATTTGATATTAAGAAATTTACCACAGGTCTAAAACTTAGTTGGCTACGCAAGATTAAAATAACACACCATAAATGGAAAACTGTTATACAGGCCATATATCCCAAAATACATAATCTTGACCTGTATGGCCCTTGTTTACCAATTCATGATAATTTAAACATTTTCTGGATTCAAGCGTTGCATACAAAGAGTTTTGTCAAAACATTGTTCTTTCATATAGTCAGGAAGTTAACGCTGAACCAATATTTTTAACGCAAACATTAAAGTTGGAAATACAGTTTTACTGCATAAAAACTGGTTAGAAAAAGGCATCTCATGTATCTTTAAGAACAAATTTTTTGGAACTTACAACAGTTGTGTTAGATCGATAAAAAAAAGGTACATTGCAAACATAAACATCAGTCTTAATAGTAATTCAGTAAGACACATGCGAAAATCACTACAATTGCTATATTCACGAAAGGGACAAAATTGTATTATATAAATTTAAAAAATGATATAGCTCTTAAATGCTGCTTCAAATGGGAAGACAAACTGGCCTTAAAAATTGATTGGAAGGTAACGTTTTGCAAAGTGAATAAGATTAGCGATGTGAATTTAAAATGGCTCCAGATGAGAATAGTACATAGAATTAAAGGTACAAACACGTCATTAAAAAGAATGGAACTTACAGACAACGATATGTGTTGTTTTTGCAATATGCATACAGAATCTATCCGCCAGATTTTTTGACAGTGTGATATTACACATAACTTTTGGAAAACACTAGAATCATGTTTAAACAATAAATGTGAAAACGCACAAAATGTAAAATTTACTGAAGACTTTATTCTGTTTGGAGCTTCAAACAGTGTTGCTTCTGATGACATCCTTGATTTCATTATTCTAATTGCAAAACAATTCTTATACAAAAGCAAACTAAACAAACAAATTCCACAATTTGAAGTATTCCTAACACAACTTAGGTTAAGATATAAAACAGAAAAATATGTATCACATTTACTTATGAATAATGCCAAATTATTAGCAAAATGGTTCTATTACATGCCATTAATAGAATGTAATAATATTGATACATTACCATTCAGTACAGAGCCCTAACAAATCTTGTTTTGTAATTTGTAATTTGAAAAAAATCTAACCAAATTGATCATAAAGGCAAGACATCTGAAAATATTTTTTTCTTTCTTTCTTTACATCTTAAGAAATACAAGACTGATGCCTATGAAAAGCACACTGAATTTTGGGACAATAGTAATACACCTGCTTGCATACTAAATTGCTTATTTCCTTTTGTTTTCATGATAACATCAAAAATATTCTTTAATCTACGAATGTAGAGACAGATGTATATATGTTTCTGGTTCACATATATCAATAGCATTGGTCCATTTCATATGGAGCACTGTAGAGTAAAAATGAAGAATCTTTTTTCCCCCTCTCTCTGTTATTTCTCTTCCTCTCTTCTTGCCTTATTCATTTATCTTTATTTATCTATTTATCTCTTTTTTTCATATTTAAATATGTCCTTCTTCAGATCTATATACACACGAACCTCTAATATATAGATCTACTAAGGACATAATTATAGTTAGCGTTCTACTACGTTAATACATACAATGTTGAATACACATTTGATATATTCATGATGCATATTTACTTTTTATGTAAATGTCTTCTGTATTCATGTGCAAAATGTAAACGCAAAAAATGAATTTTTAAACAGTTTGAAAAAAACAAACAACAACTTTGACTACGTTACCATTTGAAATGTTTAGGTGGGTGGGTTTTTGTTTTTTGTTGTTGTTTTTTTGTTTTGTTTTGTTTTGTTTTTTTGGCCAATGCCGGGTTCTTTCAGCAGATACAATACCAGCCCTCTGTTCTTGTAGATGTTATTGTTGTTGTTGTTCTTCTTCTTCTTCTTGTTCTTGCTGTTGCTGCTGTTGTTGATAATAATGATGATAATGATGTTGTTGTTCTTGTTGTTTAAACAACAACAACAACAACAAAATTTCCTATCCCAAATTTCCGTTCGTGCCCCCCCACCCCCACCCCTCCGTTCCCACCCCCCACCCCCCTCCCCTCCAACCTTTTCCACTCCCTTTATTTCTCTGTCCTCCAGTGGTGAACCCCCAGGTGCCCGACTGCAGCGCCCTCCAGGAGTGCATGGGTGCCCAGTACTATGCCCGGATGCCCGGCCTGGACACCATGCAGGGTCCGCCCCCCGTTGTCTATTCCCGACTGCTGAGCACTCCCTTCTGGTGCCAGTGAGTGGACATACACGTCGTTGTTATGTCACACACACACATATACTCATGCATATATATATACACACACGCGCGCGCGCGCGCAGACACACACACTCACACACACAGAGTAGGGCGGACACGCACACACACGCACGTACATACACACACAGGTGCATACACACAGAGAGAGGCGCCTGCGTACCACAAACACGTACAGGCACACACATGCACAGCGCGCGTGCGCGCACACACACACACACACATACACACACACAACCACTACCACCACCACATCCCCATCCCTCCACTCCACCCCCCCCCCCCCACCCCTCACCAACCACACACCCACCACACACCACGCACACACACACCGTGGGGAGAATTACCATTGTGTCGTGCAGACATCTGAATCAGACGGTGGACTGTTTTCTGGTGACGGCCTCGGCCTGTCAAGTGCCCACAGCTGACGTCAATGCTTTCGATACCGTTGCTGACTACGTCAAAACTCTCTGCGCAGGAGACCGTGAGTAGACCTGCATGTTTGTGTGTTTGTGCGTGTGGACTGGGCGCCATGGGTACAGCCAGAGTGGTTACAGCGCTGAACTTTCACTCGGAGGGAAAAGTTTGTTCGGGTTTGGTTTAGGATTCGAACCCAGGACCTTAGCATTAAGAGTCCACTCGAAAGCTCTTCAGCTGCGTTCAGCTGCCGTCATCGCTAGGGACTGGGTTATCCATTTAATGGACAAGAAGAAGAAGAAAAAGAAGGAGGAGGAGGATTAAAAGTCCAGTGCTCTAACCACTCAGCTACCGCGCACGCCATGGTCCTGGGTTTGATCCCGGTATCGGTGGTTATTAAATGGGTATTTGTTTTTGTTTCTCTCTCTCTCTCTCTCTCTCTCTCTCTCTCTCTCTCTCTCTCTCTCTCTGTCTATCTATCTATCTATCTATCTCTCAGGTCAACAGCCATGCAGACTCGCGAGTGTCGCGATTCCCTTCGTATGTATATACAGAAATACGCACGTTAAACATCCCACGATTATAGCCGGCGTTGGAGGTGGGGGTATGGGTGGGTTGTGGAGACTCGAACGTACCCAGCAGCTTGCACACTCCGGGAAACGGAGTATGGATCTCTCTCTCTCTCTCTCTCTCTCTCTCTCTCTCTCTCTCTCTCTCTCTCTTCCTTTCCCACTAGAGCTCTACATTGTGTAGTTATCCATAGTTGGAAATCAGCAGCACTTCATTGCAAATTCAAAGAGAGACTCGTTCGCTCCAGTATACAAAACTGACATGTAAAGAAATTCATGATTGTTGTTTGTGTTGTTTCATTTAAAAGTTACTTTCAATCTGACACTTTTCTCACAATCATTACAGATAATGGCACATAATGATTTATGCAAAGTTTAGATGGCTTCAACTAGAGACTTCCGTAGAATCACCATGTCTTGTCTGTATGATCCGAGACTGATTAAAAAACAAAACACTTCCTGTTTCAATGTAAAGTTTATTATACTGTGCAAGCGAAGTGTACACTTTTTGGAACAGATGTAGCTAGAAGCCATGACGTTGTTCCTGTTTTATCGTGTGGTCATGAAACTAGAATCAGATCGATTGCTGAAGTCACAACAGAAGCAGAAAGGGCTTGATTTTCAAATGTACTGATGTTACCCTTTGAAATAATTTCGTTTCGTTTTTCTCATTGTTTGTCTTGGTCTGCTTGTCTGTCTGTGCGTCTGTCTGTCTATGTGTCTGTAGGTTTCTCTGTGCGTTTGTTATGTTTGTCTGTGCGTCTGTCAGTCTATCTGTCTGTCTGTCTGTCTGTCTGTTCTCTCTCTCTCTGAATCTGTCT
This sequence comes from Babylonia areolata, assembly GCF_041734735.1. NCBI lineage: Eukaryota > Metazoa > Mollusca > Gastropoda > Neogastropoda > Buccinidae > Babylonia > Babylonia areolata. Next base: position 29,917,837 of record NC_134902.1, on the reverse strand, counting down.
TCCCCCCCCCCCCTTCCCTCCTCACCTCCCCATTTTTTTTCACCCTTCTTTCTGCCTCTGTTGTTGTTTTTAATTTTGTTTTCCCATCACCATGCTTTGTCCCTTATTTTCTTGCAGTTGGCAATGCAGGAGGTATGTATATCTGTATGTATGATCAGTAGTAGTAGCAGAATTGGTGGTGGTGGTGGTGGTGGTGGTAAAAACAGTATTTTGATTTTAGTTTTGATTTTGTGTTAACTTTTATGACATTTTCATCTTATCATATACGTGCAATGTTTTGAACCTCCATCACACCCACCTCCTCCTCTCCCTTCTTTTTCTTCCTCGCTATCGCGGTTTTCTCCCCCTACTCTCATTCCTTCTCTGATGCTCTCTGTTCTCTCTTATTCCCTCGCTCTCTCTTTCTTTTGCTCTCTGTCTCTCTGTGTCTCTGTCTGTTTCTCTCTGTGTCTCTGTCTCTCTCTCTCTCTCTCTGATTCTCTGGCTCTCTCTGTCTCTCTGTGTCTCTGTCTCTGGCTCTCTCTGTCTTTGTCTGTTTCTCTCTGTGTCTGTGTCTCTGTCTCTCTCTGATTCTCTGGCTCTCTCTGTCTCTCTGTGTCTCTGTCTCTGGCTC
>NC_134902.1:29832224-29914724 GCF_041734735.1 Babylonia areolata | reverse complement strand
TGGGCAGTCTGTGGGAATTATAATCCCTCTGGGCAGTCTGTGGGGATTGTAATCCCTCTGGGCAGTCTGTGGGAATTATAATCCATCCCTCTGGGCAGTCTGTGGGAATTAATCCCTCTGGGCAGTCTGAGGGAATTGTAATCCCTCTGGGCAGTCTGTGGGAATTATAATCCCTCTGGGCAGTCTGTGGGAATTATAATCCCTCTGGGCAGCTGTGGATCCGCTCAACCAACAGCCACGTGTTTTTTGTTGTTGTTGTTCTCTCTCTCTCTCTCTCTCTCTCTCTCTCTCTCTCTCTCTCTCTCTATGACATCGGCTTCCGCCCTGAAGAAAGGATCGAGCCGCGTTAAAGGCCATTCATTTCATATTTTGTTGTTGTTGCTGCTGCTGTTGTTGTTTTGTGTTGTGTGGTGGTCACATGGTGTGCGTGCGTGCGTGTGTGTGTATGTATGTGCCAGTGTGTGTGTGTGTGTGTGCGTGTGTGTATGTAATGGTATGTGTGTGTGCCAGTGTATGTGTGCGTGTGTGTGTGTGTCGGTGAATGTGTATGTGTGTGTGTATATAAAAACAAGAAGTACGAAAGTCTTGCTCCTTTACAGGGACACAGTTTCAGTTTCAAGGAGGGGTATCTGAGAGCGTGCGAACAGATCTGTATACGCTGCACCACATTTGCTGAAACACACACACATACATATCTATATTTATTAATAGCAGATGCCTTCGCATGACACAACGAGGTTTGAGGTCTAAAGGGACACAACTTCAAGCCATTGCTGCTCAGCGCTTCGCATAATTATTATTATTGTTGTTGTTATTGACATACATGTGCGTGGCAAGCGCCAAACAGCGTCAGCATGGAGTTCTGTCCCTTTGTAGGAGCTGAGGGAATTTATGACCGTTGCGTAGGCTACTTATTGGCTGTTGTTGGTTGGTTGGTTGGTTGGTTCATTTGTTTGGTTGGTTCTTTATTCTGGTGTTTTCCAGGCTATGTTGGAATATAACTGTTGTACGCGTTTGTGAACAAGAATTTATATTTCATGTGCACTGACTAGTATTTTATAAATAAATGTAACATTGGTTCTTTCTTCTCCCTTAACTCTCTCCATACGAACGGCAAAAGAGACGACGTTAACAGCGTTTCACCCCAATTACCACCATCAAAATATTGCAAGCGGAAGGCTCTTATACTGAAGAGGTGAATGTTGACAAAGAATAGCACAATTCTGACGACAGAAGCTAAAGGTTGGGTCATTGAGACACCCACTGGACATCCGAGGGGTCTGTGTAGAGAAGAGAGGGCTGGCCGTACTGAGTGAATTAACTCTGTGACATCCCTGAGGCGCCACACAGTTGAACTGTTCACCAGATTCCTCCAGGTCTGTCGGTGATGTGTCACAGGTTCACAAGGGTTAAAAATAGTAACAAATAGTAAAGAGTGGTAACTCTCTCCATTCACAAGGTTCACAACTTCACTCAGTGAAGTGAGTGCTGCTTATGCTACACAGGTGAATAAAATGTACATTGGAACAAACCCAGACACTTCCTCAAAAAAGGAAGCGCCGGGCCTGTCCTTCTACCGATCGTCTGACATGTGCACACAGAAGAAGTGTGCAAACACAAATAAGCTTTTATTCAAGTCTGGCATAGCCTCTTTAATCCTGAACAAGCCACACAGAAAAAACATGGACAATACAGAACAAACACATGGTTGCCTCGGTGGTTTTTCCAGTTAAAAATAGTACTTAAAGAGACCGATATTTACGATTGTTATGAATGTTTACATGGTCAGGAGGTTTATCATGTGTGTGTATTGTGACTTTTGTTTTGTGTTTTGTTTGTTTTGATTTGTTGTTGTTGTCGTTGTTGTTGTTGTTAAAATAAATGTTACACATGTTCACAAAGGATCGAGTGTAATGTGTTGAGTACGTGTAGTGGCTGTTGTTCGTCATAAACTTAATGCTATTTAGGTTCACAAGGTTTTATAATGTACGTGCAGTGACCGTTTCAGTTTTAGGAAGGTACGTGTCGAAGCGTTCAGACTGATCCATATATGCTATACCACGTATCTTCTGTCGAAAAAAAAAAACAAAGGAGCAGGTACCAGATCTTTGCAGCATAAACCCAATGCGCTGGAAAGGTCTGTCTGGGTAAGCGATATCTATAATGAATAATTGTATCTCTCTTTCTCTCTCTCTTCTTTTTTTATTTATTTTTTTTTTTACATGGGTTTATAATGTGCGTGTGATGACCATTATTTATAATAAAATTACATATGTAATTATAGATAAGATGTTATGCAGTATTACATGGTTTATATTATATGAGCAGTGATCGATATGTATTACAAATAGGTATATTATGAATCTTTTCAGTGGTGATCTCCAGAGTGTTTGGAATGATTCTGATACACGGGTTTCCGGTCTCTTTTTTTACTCACTTGTGTAAACAAAGTGAGTCTATGTTTTAACCGGGTGTTCGGCTGTGTGTGTGTGTGTGTGAGTGTGTGTGTAGTAAACTTTAACATTGCAATTTTCTCTGCAAATACTTTGTCAGTTGACACCAAATTAGGCATAAAAATAGGAAAAATTCAGTTCTTTCCAGTCATCTTGTTTAAAACAATATTGCAGCTCTGGGATAGGCACAAAAATATTTTTTTAAAGCCAAATTATATGCAAACTGCATTTACTGTTATATTTATATATTTTTTTATTCTCTAAACTTGGCACTTTGATCTGATATTCTGACACAACAGCAAGAGCAGTAATTATTATCATTTTTTGTTCAAACACGAACTTCTTTTGCTAAGCATGGAAGTTAATCTGTAATTAATGCTAGGGGACTTAATTTGCTTTAAACTGATCTTTCTCATCTTAAACATTACATTTTGAAATTATACTCAATGCATAAAAAGCTTGTGTGTTTTACTCTCAGTGTACAAGGCTTTCACTATGTTCATTCGCCCAAGTGGTCTTTTTCGGAAAATACTAAAATCAGTACGACGAGTGGACTTTATAGATCTATTGGCTGAGCCCTGAAGGTCATGGGCAAAAATAAACTGCATACACATATTTATACACTTTCAAAGCGCGTGCTCATATTCTTCGCGAACGCGAACGACGCCATTTTGTTTCAAGTTGTTGACCTGCCCATTCAATCCTATATTCAATGGACAATACACGATAAGATGTGATGGAAAGTTGGAGAAGGAGACCATTAAATATTTATTCAAAGAAAGATTTGTGAACGCCTCATCACTTACTGGATTATTTCCCAAACTGCCATAAAAATATCCACAGAATCAGTGGGAATTCACAGATTAAAATAATAAACCATGTGAATTAATACCCTTGAATTGATGAAACGTAAAAATTTCCAGTCTTGACTTTTCTCAAAACGAAGTCCTTTTCACTTCATAAGACGTTTAGAAGTACTTGTACTTGGCTCTACGTGTTATTAGTTTAACAAACTACTCAATTTTCATATCAACTTAAAAACTATAACACTAGAATGAACATAAAAGAGAAATTGAATCGACCGTGTCAACCGGGTGCAACTAACTGAAACTTGTACATCTATATAGATCCAGAGAAAACGGCTAAATGTTGCAGTGTGATTGCAGCGATAGCCACGTCTCCTTTACCGCGGACTTAGACCCAAAAAAAATTTAATTGCCCTTAAAGATTTTTTTGAATGCCCACGATACACCAGAATAATATGATTTAAACAGCGTTCTCACAGCGAATACCGCAATCGATTTATCGCCCTTTAAAAAAGCATGTTTAAATATTATATTTCTGAACGTCAGTTAAGGAGCCACGATAGTGTAATGGGTAAGACAGTTTCTTCTCACCCGAACACGCGGAGTTCGAATCTGCCGTCAAGACTTTTTTTTTCTTTTTCTTTTAACCCGAAGCTTTATAATAACAAATACAGAACACATTTTAACGATTAGATTTTTTTTTTTTTAAGTGTATCACAAGTGAGTCTTGAAGGCCTTGCCTCTCTTGTTCTATGTAGTTCTTAGACTGGAACGAAAAGGACAGAACAGGTGATCAGGGTACGTGGTCCCGTTATGGCATCGTGTTGTATCCTTCCTTGGGAAAGGAACTTTACTTCGGTTTTCTTCACTCCTCCAAGGTGGGTACCAGACTTCGGTTAGAGAAGGTTATAACAGCAGAAGGGGGAGAGGAGTGGGGGGGGGGGGGGGGGGGGACTGGGCCCCTCCTTCCTATACCGATCTCTGGACATCAAGTGAAAATGCCCCGATGGCCGTGGAAGGATATGCAGGGAGTGATCTTTAACTATTTTGAACTTAACATCTTGGGCTGTAGTTGTGAAATAAGTGTCAGAATGATTTATGTGTGTTTCTGCTTTTCGTCAGACATCGAAATATTTTCAATGACAGATATATTCTGGTGAACTGACAACTAAACTCGGTTTTTTGTGAATGGTTGTTTGGTTTTGAGAGTGTTGGGGTGGAGGGTTCGTCGTTGTTTCCCTGTAAAAACTGACTTCTACAAAATGTAATTTTCCTTTTTGCTATATATTGCCATTCCGTTCAAGTTGATTTATATGATTATTGTTCTCTTCATAATAACTATGAATTTTGTCATCCAGTAAAAGTGGACATTTTTTTTATATAATGTATTTTGTACTTGTCAAGTCTGCATTGTCATCCATGAACCTATGCAGATTTTGTTATTTTGTTAAGTCTTTCCATAAGAATTGCCATCTTATGGAAGTGGATTTCTATATCACAGTACGTTTGATTAATTTTATTATTGCTGGATTTCTCATCCAATGACAAGGGGTTTCAGCAAAATGTATTTTGTCTTACGGATACTCTGCAATCAAGTGAAAATGGATTTCTTTCGAATTGATTTATCTTGTTGCTAAATAAGTATGGATATATATTGCCATTTTATACGAGTGGATTTCTACAGAACTTTATTTCTATTGTTGCTATGCTTAATTGTCATCTCTGCCATTTAGGAAAGTGAATTTATGCATAACTGTATTTTTCTCATCGCTACATTGTCATTCTGTGCAAGTGTGTGTGTGTGTGTGTGTGTGTGTGTGTGTTTTGTTTTTTGTTTGTTTGTTTTTGTTGTTTTTTGTTGTTGTTGTTGTTGTTGTTGTTGTTTTTGTTTTGTTTTTTTACTTTGAATTCCATTATTGCTATACTCAACTGTCGTCCATGAAAGTGAATTTCTTATTATCATTTCACTTCCATCATAGTTACATTTCATCGTTGTACCATTTCTGCAGAATACAGTTTGTCCATTTTGCTACATTATCATCTTCTGAAAGTGGATGCTGTGCCTGCTTCTTTTTTGTCTGTTTGTTTTTAATTGCAAGAATGAAATCCACGAAAAAGAGTTGTCGTTGTTTTGTTCTCGTTGCTGGTCTCGTATATGTCACCCAGTCAGAGCAGATTAATTAATTTCTTCATTCCTGCTGCACTGTGACCCTGTTGAAACAGGGTTTTTGTATTCGTATTTGTATTTCTTTTTATCACAGCAGATTTCTCTGTGTGAAATTCGGGCTGCTCTCCCCAGGGAGAGCGCGTCGGTATAATACAGCGCCACCCATTTTTTTGTATTTTTTCCTGCGTGCAGTTTCATTTGTTTTCCCTATCGAAGTGAATTTTTCTATAGAATTTTGCCAGGAACAACCCTCTTGTTGACGTGGGTTCTTTTACGTGCGCTAAGTGCATGCTGCACACGGGACCTCGGTTTATCGTCTCATCCGAATGACTAGCGTCCAGACCACCACTCAAGGTCTAGTGGAGGGGGAGAAAATATCGACGCCGAGCCGTGATTCGAACCAGCGCGCTCAGATTTACTCGCTTCCTAGGCGGACGCGTTACCTCTAGGCCATCACTCCACAAACTGAGAATTAACCGATCGAGTCCTGCATGCAGTGCTCTGATGATGCATGCTTTGGGTTCTTTAACGTGCAGCAGAAAGTAATCTGCATGCTCCGTTTTCCGTTAATTCCCCTTTGATTTCATTTATAATGTCATAAAGATCGCTGAAGATCTAATGACAGACACACACCGTCCCCCTTCTATTTCTCCACACGTGGGATGCCAAAGAGTCTTCTGTTTGTGAATGGAATCTCCGCCTCTTGGTTTTTTTGTTTGTTTGTTGTTTTTTTCGTTTTTTTTCTTTCTTTCCTTCTTTTTTTCTCTCTTCTCTCTCTTTTTTTTTTTTTTTTTTTTTAACTGTTCCATCAACGGCACTGTTTCTGTGGCATTACTCCCACGACGCTGGAAGCTCATTCCGAGTCTCCCTTACACAGCTACACCCGGGGTCGTCAGTCATAGTCCCAGCGTTGGCAATCCGCAGGGAACTATCGATGTCAGATAGCCAGGAGGCCACACACCAGGGGAGACCCGGGCCTGCACTGCTATTGAGTCACTTCAGTGGTGTTTAGTGGTGTTTGTTCTGACTTCACGTACTTAGGTCACCAACCACTAAGCTTCCTTGTGGTAATGACGCTGAGTCGCGGAGCCAGATTAATCATGTGCTTTTGTCTCTCTCCTGACGACAATTCATGAGTTTAATTATTGCACACACGCACACTCTCTCTCTCTCTCTCTCACATACACACACACACACAAAACACTCATACAAGTACACTCATACAGATTCTCTCACACATTCTCTCTCTCAAAAAAAGACACACACACACACACACACTCTCTCTCTCTCTCACACACACACACACAGTAAAGTAAGTTGTATAATATTTATTATAAAGAAACACGACAGGAATTGTAAGTGATAAAGGGCCTAAGCACAGGCACATGAAAACCACTGACACCACACAATACCAACAGTTTATTTACAAATGCTCAGAAATTAAAGGCAAATGGGCAATCTGTATTTTCACCCTCCCTCCTTAAAAACAATTTTACTAAACCATACACATGCAGTGATCTCCAAAACAACGTAAGAAAATTTTAATACCTTTAAAACGTGGAATAAACAAAATACATTATTCTTTTTTTTTTTTTTTTTTTTAGCAACAAACTATGTTGGGGTCTGGATAGCATAATCCAACACTGGAAAAAAAAAAGAAGCAAAAATACTGATAATGTTTCCTTCATGTTTTTAAGCCTGTAAACGTTAAGCATCTCAAGTTAATTTTTTTTTAGTAAAAAAAAATATGTGAAGAAAAAACTGAAAAACAAAAACAAAGCATAGTTAGCATATGGAGGCAGCCCTGGTCAAAACGAATTGGTGTTGGTGGTCACTGAAGCGACATGTATAATCATATCCACTCCAGCCACAAAGGAATCATTGCTGTGGTTTTGTGACAGCACATGCTGATGTGTCATCAATGTCCGTGGAAATGAACCATCAGTGTCCCAGGAAATGAACCAGCAGAACTGATATCGAGGAAATGAAGCAGCGGAACAATGCTTCATGGACTGTGGGTTGACTAACTGTTGCAAGACAAGCTAGTGCCATCAGAGTCCTAGGAAAGGAACCAGCAGATAGCAGAACAATACCACAAACATTGTGGTTTGACTAACTGCTGCAAATGTCATCAGTGTTCCAGGAAATAAACTAGCAGAGCAATTCCATGTGAAACACCACGTACATCAATAGAATAACATATCAAAAAAGACTATTTTAAAAATGAATGCTAAAACAAAGTATAACAAAGCAGCTACAATAACAGCAACAAAAGCAGAGACTCGTAAAATAATTTAAGGACGTTGAAGCAGATGCCATTTAAAAACCTGAATAAAAATGCAAGCCGACTGCTCAAAACTACCCACCCCCCACCCCAATAAAAACTTGAAAATGTGCAACACCCAGGATTTCAGGTTTCCTTTCCATTCACATTAAAAAATTTTCATGATTACTGACAGAAAGGCTTCATCTCTTTAAAGAAAAGAAAAAGAAAGAAAGAAACGCATGTTCCCATCACTTTAGTAAAAACGTGACATGATCTTCTTCTTTCATAACAGGGAACTGTTTCAAATCAGCATGTTATCAATAAAAAAAAAAAAAAAAAAAAAAAAAAAAAAAAACGTGCATAGGGCAATTGTGAAAACTCAAGACCAGTAGTCTGCTTCAAGAATGACAATCTTCCATGTGTTCATTTTCTTAAAATAGTGAAAAAAACAAACAAACAAAAAACAAAACCAGCATGTAACATGGAAAAATAACCTTTAAGATTGTTCAATGAAACATTGCTGCATGCAGGTAAATGCAGCCCATGGACATGCATCACTGCTGAAAAGCCATGAGGTAAAAGTAAGTTCCTTTTAAACAAATTTGTTTGAAAATTATATAATAACAATATTAAAGTCCCACATTAAATATGTTTTATCAGAAGCCTAACCTAGAAGTAAACTCAATGTGCTGGGAAAAAAAATTACACAATTTTTTTTCTCCAAAAATGCTAAAATACAAAACCACAATGAACTTTAAAAAATCTTTTTAATGTCCATCTGCATAACTGTGCAACTGGGGAAATAAATCATATAAGATACATATATTTAACAGCCACACCAGCACCAATGTGATATAAAGTGACTCGCAAGTTAAAAAAACAACAACAAAAAACCCCAACATATTTACACAGCAAGTTCAAGCAGTATAATTAGATGATTAATACTCAAGCTCTGGAAAAAAACAAACAAAAAAACTTGACTCAACAAAACAACATGCACCAGATGACAGGACTGTGGCGGGTGGTGTGACTGTGTGTAAGGTGGGACAAGGAATGAGCAATGTGGGATTAGTGCCAGTGAAACAGTGCTGATGACAGGGCAGCAAAACAAACAAACAAACAAAAAGCACCAGTCCAGCGGCCTATCGTACCATTTCCTATCCTTCCCTCCCTCCTTCGTTCCATCCCTCCCTCGCTCCATCTCTCCCCCTTTTTGTAAGTGATCAGGCAGCGAAGCAAAGTTTAACAAACCATCACCATTTTCTGTGTATTATCATTATTACAGAGACAACCAAAATTTAACAAACCATCACCATTTATTGTTAAATAATACACATACTAAGTTTGGGAAAAAAACCTGAAATTCTATGCAAAAAAGTGCATGTATAACAGAGGACCAAAAGCATTTCCATTCCCCCCCAAAAAAAAATTTTGCTGTTCCTGAAAATATGTCAATTTCATTCCCTTTTCATGTGAAAAATTGTTGTTGGTTTTTTTATTCAACAGACACACAACATATACAAATACTTATTTTTGCCCTTGATATTCTTTTTCCTCGAATGTTGTACTTTATAAGAGTATAACAACAGGTAGTAAAGACAAGCACCTGGGGAGAATGAAGTCTTCTTCAGCCACATAAGAATGATAAAACATAAGCCAACTATATACAAATATTTCCACATCTCTCACATAAAGGATCTTCTGTATCACAATAATTCCTGATCATTATTCACATCCACAAACAAAAACAAAAAGTCATCAAAAAAAAAGAAAAAAAAGAAGAAAAAAAAAAGAGGAAGAAACCTACAAGAATGACTTAAATAAATAAAAACCTGAGATAAACATATTGAAAGTGAAGAAAAAATAAAAAAAGAAACAAGTCAGTTGAGTACATGGGTGAATCGCGCATTTGTGAAGTCTATCATTAAAGCTTGTCATCAGGAATGTAACTCCCAAACCCTTTATATATATATATATATTATATATATATATATATATATATATTACAATATTGTTGGTTTGTGTGAGTTCATCCTTGTTATTCAAATTTTACCGTCACATTCGCTGTCCACATGACATCAATGAAAAAAACACTTAGGAGTCTTCATTGCATCAGAACCAACTTCAGAGCAGTTAAAAATAAACACTGTTCAGGGTCTGAAACAGTCGGTTTCCAACATGCAGCACTTCTTTGTCTCTGATAAATGTTCAGGAAACATTCAAATTTATTCAACTTTTATCATTTTTGTGTATTTTGGTAGTTGTTGATTTTAATGAACATTTTTATTTTATTTGGCTATTGTTGATTTTTTTTGTTTGTTTATGATTTAACTCATCTTTCTTCCCCCAGTCCTTTTGCTCTTTTTCCAATAAACATTACAACAACAAAATCTTCTCACAGCTGTGTCCCTAAATGGCAATTCAAAACATAAACTTTGAAAAAAAGAAGACATACATATATATATATAAATAAACGAATAAACAAACCCACTCAGGAATGTGACAAAACAGTGTACACAACAAAACCTAATCACACACGTACACACCAACACTGCACTAAGCATTCAGAACCAAGAAAAGCCAGCAGCCTATCATCCCTCTCCAGATCAGATTTTCCTGATGGGTTTTACTCCCTAGATGCGACAGCAGACAGCACTGGGTCATGTGGTTAAGGTTACCAGCAGCAGGGGAGAACCTCTGACCTGACCTGAACTACACAACCAGTGAATGTCCAACAACCCTGCTGGTCTCATTGCCGGACAAACCCAGGACTACTGGGATCACCTGTACAACCCAACCGTGCTGTCACTGCAAAGCAACCTGACTTTAAGCAGTCACTGGTTGGAAATGTCTGGAGAGTGGAGCAGCAACATATAAGTATTATTATATAAAAAAATCTTTAAAAAATTTAAAAGATACCAAATCAGGGTCAAAGAAAAGTGAAAGGTGCTTAGTTAAAAAAAAAAAAAAAAACTGAAATAAAAACTTGTAGCAGCTCAATTTTTACCATCCTAAAGAAGAAAAAAAAAGATTATATCAAAAACACCAAATGGATCTGACATGGGGAACCCAACAGAGGCCCTCAGAAATACCGTCTCACGGGTCACTCAAGCGCTCAGAGTTAGGTCTCTGACCAAAGACATAAAATATCAACTGTAATAATGATAACTTTAGATGACAGTTTCTTCAAAGACTTCTTGAAGCAGAGCAGATTTTATCAGAAAACCTTCTTCTTCTTTTTCTAAAGATTCTACCCTGCGAAAACATGTACAGAAGAAATAAGTCATAACATGACACTGAGAAAGGAATGGATTAAAACAAACCAGGAAATATGCACCCCCCCCCCCTCCCCCCCACACACACACCCAACCCCGCCCCCAACACTCACTGTACAGAGAGAAACAGAAAATGTAAACAAGTCAGCTGTATTGCCTCAACAGCCTTCACAGAAAAAGGGAGATTCTCTTCTCCAGCTACAAATAAAATGGCCTCCCTCTCTTTACAAGAGAACAGATGCAGAACAAGCAGACTGGATACCTTCTTGGAGTTTAAGCAACAAGCTGTCGACTGAAAAAAAGTCTCCAATGAGATTCACTGAACCCATTACAGGCTGACAAAAAACTGTTGTTGTTTATAAACAACAATGAAAAAGAGACTCAGCAAGTTATCAACAAAGTATTTGATCATCACAACACATTTCTTTCTTTTTTCTTTTTTTTCCAGAACAAGGTTCACCAAACAAAAAAGTTATGACAGATAATGAAAAGATTGTACAGGTAACAAGATTCACACCGCACAGAAACGTTATGACAGTTAATGAAAGTATTATACAAATAACAAGATTCAGCGAATAGAAAACAATTATGAAAGTGATAACAAGCTTCAGCCAAACAGAAAAGCTTTGAAAGATTGTACAGATAGCATGATTCACCAAACAGAAAAGTAATGAAAGATTGTACAGATAACAAGATTCACCGAACAGTACAGAAATTATGAAAATGACATAATTCATCCAAACAGAAATTAAGGTATAAACAAGAAAGAAAAAGATGTAGCATCACTTACAGACTAAGGACTTCGGATATAAAGTCATTGAACAGAACTTTCTGAGGGACTTTGAAGACAAAGTCGTAATTGTGTAGAAGATCTACAAAGAGCAACCATAAACAAAGAGACACCTCACCATCAAGAGATTCTCATGATTTAAAAGAAAAAAAACAACTTGACACGTTGTCCACAAAAGACTGAAAGTTAAAAGCTGAACACTGTAGCAATCACCACCATAAAAACAGCATGATTATAATCTACAACATCACAAAATGGCCCAAGTTTAGAAAAAAAACCCATAAGATATATGTATATATATGTATATATAATATATGCAATCCAGTTTCCATTAAATAACCCATCGACACGCAGACAATGAATGAGCATGCAGCCGACAGTTTCTAACAACAAGGAATCCTCAATATCCCGATATAAAACATCTGCCAAAAATAGAAAACAGTTCCAGAAACATCAACAAGCTAAATCCATAGTTAACAAGACACAACAATGCGGCCATTTGCAGGATCAATAACAACTTACTTTTCATCGTAACACCTCATCAGTTTTCATTAGTAATTCTTCTGGATTCTTCACATTTTTTTTCAGTTTTTTTCTTACTTTTAGTAAACTGTTTCAACATGAATTCTTTTTGCGATGTTTTCTCACTCTGCAGAAAAGTACAGATTCCAAGCTGTCTTAAACTCGTGATCAAACCACAATGGTTTGCAGTGTCATTTACATTGTTATGTACTGGTACATAGCAAACTTCTTCCAAACTAGTGTAATGTTTTGTTTTCAGTTGTTGTTTTTTGTTGTTTTAATTTTGGTGCGCTTGATTTGTTTTGAATACAAATTTCAGTGATTTTTTGTTCATTTAATTTTTGTCTCTTTTCCATTCACATTTTGTTTTTTGGATGTTTTGTTGTTGTCTTTTTTAATTCTCTGTTTGCTCTTTCTTTCACATTTTCTTTTATAATTATTATTTATTTATTTATGTACGCTTATAGTTGACTTCATCAAGTTTTTGCACCTTATACATATTATTCGTAGTGGTAGTAGTAATTTTTTTTATGTATTTATCTATTATTTGTTCACCCCCCTTTTTTTTTTCTTTTAAAAAATTTTTTTTTCTCAAAGCGCGTTGGGCTATGCTGCTGGTCAGGCATCTGCTTGGCAGATGTGGTATAGCGTATATGGATTTGTCCGAACGCAGTGATGCCTCCTTGAGCTACTGAAACTGAAACTCTTTCACAGAAGCCTGTACAAACTGCAAAAAAGACGAACCACCCTTCATCCTGTATGGCAGACATAATTACGCAGAACACTTTCTTAGTAACACGAGCAAGACAACAGCAATCATCTGCTATGGCCATTCAGTATGATGTGAGAGCTAAGGCATTCCAAAAATGTCCACAACTGTGACACAATAATACATCTTGTGGCTAACACCTTTTTTTTTTTTTTTTTTTTTTTATAGTCCACCAGACAACACAGAACACACACAACGAGAGCTTTAAAAAAAGAAGCTGGAACACACATACATCTAAACTGCTCTCTTGATGGCACAACACTGAACACAGCATCAGCATGGCAAGCTGTCATACGGCCAACAACAGGGTCTTCATCACTTTAAATTTTGTTTTTCTTTTTTTCAAAGACAATAGAAAACAACTTCAAAATCAAAACAATTCAATCTCATACACAAGCTAACCGAAAAAAAACAATAACATGATTATTAAAAAAATAGGTCATATGTCTTTAAAAAAAAAAAATTGTGTGTGTATATACACATCATACAGAAAGGATTCAACAACTTTATCCAAGGTCTCCAAGTGTTTGCCTTCCGTTCTGCTGACACATTCAACAGTCAACTACAGATGTTTGCACTACAGGGCTAGCCAGCTCTAGACATGGTCAGAAAACTGTTTCCAGTGACCACACCTACACAAAATGTAAATGCTACAGAGTGGAATGCTTCTCATGCTCAGAGCTATTCATGTAAAGTACACCTAACACCCCCCGCCCCTCCCTCCCAGAATAAAAAAATCAAATCTTAACCTCTCATGGTCTGAGCCATTTATGTAAAGTACATCTACAAAAAAAAAAAAAAAAAAAAAGGCATTCGGTAAATCCTCAAATCTTGACTTTTCAAGGTCTGAGCTATTCATGTAAATGAAACCTGCATGAAAACAAATGCCTTACGGTAAAAACTAAAATCTTAACCTCTGGTGAGCTGTTTTCACTCATCAGAAGTTTGTAAAGACTGTGAACTTATCTAGACATCAGAAGTTTGTAAAGACTGTGAACGTATCTAGACATCAGAAGTTTGTAAAGACTGTGAACTTATCTAGACATCAGAAGTTTGTAAAGACTGTACACATATCTAAACATCAGAATGACATAAAGACTGCAAACATGTCTAAACATGAGAAGGCTGTTGAGACTGTAAATGTACCTAAATATCAGATAGTTGCAAAGACTGGTAACTTATCCAAAGAGCTCTTGAAGAATAGCTACTTGCTTGTGGTGGTGTGCCCTTTTCAAACACAATAAATATTGGCTTGGTGAAAGGTGGGAGATGGCTGTCTTGTATCGAGCTACCATGCTACCTGTTGAACTGACATTCAAACGGTGTGTGGTGGTTAAAAACGTTACATGCCTCATGTGGGCTATTTTTTTTTACACAAATACTCTGTTTAAAAATAAAAGAAGAAGAAGAAGAAAAAAAAGGCTGAACACTTTTTAGCAATATGAGCTTTTTCCATACATCAAATCCACACAAAAATAACGCCTGAAAAATTGTCATAATTATATAGTGAGCTATTTTCCGTACTTCACACCCCAAAAACAGGGGCTGTAAAAACCTGAATGCTTGTCAGGAAGTGAGCTATGGGTATACAATACACTCCAAAGGGGGTTGCGTAAAAAAACATTTTTCAAAAAGGACAAAAGTTCTGTCATCATGACGTGAGCTATTCAGATATATATGTATCACATCCAAAAGCATGACAAATAGACTGGAAGCTGGTTCTGTGGTGAGGTAACATCATACCATAACACCCTAAGGCATTGCACACAGACTCAACGCTTGTATCGTCAGCTAGACCTTTCATAAACTACATCCACAGAAGGCACTGTAGAAGTGCTGAAAATGTTGTATGTTGTGAAAAAAACACAAATACTGACAGCTTGTCATATCATATCATGAGCAGCATATGCAACACTACCTTACACCCCAAAGAAGGCATAGTTTAAACAGTTGAAAGCTTGTCATGTGGTGAGCGATTTCCTGAACATTTCAATTCATAAACTGATGAGCTATGTTCACACAGGTGACAGAGGTGTTCAAAAGGGCTAAAACCAGGTAATGCATTGAGCCGTTTACACCGTGCGTAAGTCTGCATCACAGTGAGCTGGTCAGACTCCTAACCCAAAGGATAAACACCTTCTCATGTGGTCATCGACTGACACTTCTTTTTCCAAAATGGGAGGAGAGAAAAAAAAACAGAAGTTTCCAATGTATTGTGGTACTGTTGTACATTTTTACTGAAAGGACCCCTAAATTATTATGGCAGTAAGCTACTGTCATAATACTGACCCCCCACCCCTTCCCCTGAAAAGTAATCTAAATTTCTGGGTAGATAACATTTGTAAGCCTCCCAACCTCCACGCTAAACCCAAAAGAAGCCTGTCCTTGAACCAAGAGCTGGTGGTTTCCATAACACAGGAAACTCTGTTCTAGACCTTGCCAACACTGCCACAAATCCCCCCACCAACTGCTATCCTTTGGTCTGGATTCCAGCCATTCGAAAAAAAACCGACAACACAGAACGCATAGCATGCCCTCGACATGAAGGCAACAACTGACCGCGACAGAAAAGTCCCTGGACACGATCAGAAGCAAAATCCTTTCAATTTATTTACTTTCTTTTTTCCAGACTAGACAAACGACACACAGGCAGAACATGAAGAAAATGGCACCATCCAGCGATAACACACTCATTAAAGCGGCAGCAGAACCAACAGTGAAACATCTTGAGGTTAAAAAAGATATAGAAAAAACAAAACCCACCACTGAGCAATGCCAGATGGCTGTCTGGGTCAGAAAGCAGTGAGCTTCCAACACCACACCCATCACTGGACAAAAAAGTTTTGAACTCCATCCCCAGCCATCCTCTCTCCCTCCAGTGACGACCACCACACCGTGGCCTGCGGAGTGCCATGCTCAGCTCTCTCAGACCTTGCTGGCCAGTGAATTGAAACACCGTCCATCTGGTCCAATGTTGGTCTGGCAATGTTGAGAAAACGAGTCAAATGCTTCCAAAAAAGTATATGTGTTTTATTTCACTGGTACAAAATATTGAAAAAGTCCCATACTCCTCCATCTCACCCTCGCTTTGTCATTAATGCCCACTTGTTGCTTTTGCGAGGGTGTTGCTTTTATTGAGTGTGTTTCAGTCTTTGGTAATATGCAGTGGCTGTGTGCAAGGACGAGTGAAGGAACACCACCACAACAAATTACTTTGTCTGAACATTGGTGCGATAAAATCTCTTTGTCTCTTTGTCAAAGAACCGAACCACCAGTCCTTCAGTCAGCATCTGCCGCTGTTTTGTAGGAGGCGACAGGCAGACCTGGAACTCTGGAGCAGAACCCACAACCTGATCGCAGCTGTTGAGTTGCCTCCCTTCTCAAAGTCTTGCTGCAAGTCACCACACGACTCCTGCTTGCTCCGGTTCACTGTTACCTTGTGTCAGCACGGTTATTAACTCAGCTTGTTTGCTGGAATTATCTGCCGCATAGCTGTGTTGATTTTTCTTAGCTTGTTTGCTGGAATTATCTGCCGCATAGCCATGTTGATGTTTCAATCAAGTTTGTATAAAAACAGAGAAACATTTGAACAGACTGGCCATCTTCAACGTCCTGTCTCTTCCAAAGTAACATCATGTGCACCCATGTTTGTTACAACAATGTTTTTGTTGATGACATCGAATGACAGAGACAGTTTATTTTGTAAGTTTTGCGCTGTGTCTTGATAAAGCATTTCGACTGAAAGATACACAATGTATCTTAGTTCTGATGGTAATGAGTTACGCAAGAAGCTGCACTGTTTACATTAACAGCTTCCACTGAAATGTAAAATTCCGTTACAGTGCCCTGTTCATTAGGGGCTGTGTCCTTAATCAACATGAATAACTCATCAGTCTGTGCCCTGCTGGCTACATGGAAAAAGAACAGTAGCAATTTTCACGGCTGACTTGTAAATCTTTCAGACTGCCCTCATGATGTACTTGACCAGTCCAGTGTGTTGGGTGCTGTCATCGCACCAGACCTGTAGCAGCCAGTGATGGGAGAAATCTCCTATATTTTTACTCACGTCTCCTATAATGCTTTTTTTTTTTTTTTTTTCATACCAAGCATCCGCTGACAAGAGAAGCCCCCATGATATTTCCATCAAACCTGACTGGTCAAAGACTTTGTCACCTCTCTCTTATATTCAAAATCACATACATGGGTTGGGGTTCACATATAAAAACACTATGTCACAATTCTTCGCAAAAAGAAGAAAAGAAAGAAGAAAAAAACATATAAAGTGAAGGCATATTTCTTGATGCTGTTTCTGTTTTTTTCAGGCGCCTATTCACCAACACTGATCGCCCATCCACACACACACATATATAAAATAAACAACTAACGCTTTGTCTACTTGTGAATGTTACAGTACAGCACAAAAGCAGAAGATACAACTACCAGAGTGGCTACAATCACAGTGGACCTGCTGTCCCTACAAATCACTACAGTCCATGGAATCCATCACAGAGAGGTTGGGTGGGGGGGGGGGGTGCGGGGGGGAGAGGGAGAGAGATGAGAGAGGGGGAAAGAAAATGACAGAGAGGGAGAAAGAAGGAAAGAGAAGAGAAAGAGAGAGAAAGAGAAGAAAAGCACAGATGGAAGAAGGCTGACCAATGAAGACACTGATCACACCACCTGCCTACCCCACCTGCCCACTCCCCGTCCCCTCCCCCGCAACCCCCTGTCTTCACCCCACACAGCTCACCACCATGGTGACTGACTTCATTTCTGCACTACACCTGAACCTAGCAACAAAACGTTGTCAACTTTCAAATCCTCAGGCGTGGTAAAAACCCATCATAACAGCACCATCATCAACTTTCCAACAGGCAGGCTTGGTAAAAAACCCAGCAAACTGATCAAGGCCTGAGAGGAACGTTGGTGAGTGTACACGTTTACTTACAAAATGACAAGTCCAATGTCTAGAGGCCACAATTTTCTACACAGCATTTTGTATGTGAACCCCCAAACAAAGACCTTACAAATGACAAGCTACTGGTGCTACACACTCCCCCCACACCCCATCCCAGTTTTCTGTGATCAAAACCTTCTCAAGGCCCTGATAGCAGAGAACTACATCTTTAAACAGAAACACAACACAAAATCTCTCTTTCTCTCTCCAGATATATATATATATATATACATACGCTGCATGTCAAACTGTTTACAACCTTACAGAAGACCTCACACAGTTTGTCAAAGGAAACCGGTCTCCAACAAATTCATGCCCAAATAAGACAAATAACTCTTCTCCGTCTATACTATTTTGGGTGGGGGGATAAAACTTTTCTATCTTCCCTTTGTAAAAAAAATAAACAAAACCAAAAAAACACACAAAAAAAAACAACTTGAGACTCCTGCGTCAAATTGAATAATGTGCTTCTTGAACTTGCGCTTGCTGTATGTGGGTATGTGGGTGTGGGTGTGTTTGCTTGCGTGTTTGTGTGTGCACGTTTGTTCATGTTTGCTGTACTTGATGAATGTATATAGTTTATGTATAGTGTCGTAGCATGTTAGCATGTATGTATGTGCAGATGCTTCTTCAAGTATGTGTACGTGATGTATGTAAGTTTATGCATGTTCAACCTTTTAATTATAAACACCACAATCTCCCTGCTTGGGATGTGTGAGCATCAATTCATGAGGGAGTCGATCTGTGTCAGTGTCACTCTGTGAAAGCATCAATCTTCATTACTATCATAATTATCAAATCAGGATAGGAGACGATGATGATGACAATGAAGAAGAAGAAGAAGAAGAAGAAGAATACAATGATGACGACGATGATAAATGATGTTGCAGACAGATCCCTGGAGAGGCTCGTCATGACGATCGACAGTGCCAGAAATCAGAGCGGTAGCCAAGGTGTTTCCTGGTGAGAGCAGTGAGAGAGGTACTACTACCTACTGCTGAGGGAGAGATGTGGGGAGTGGAGTAAGTGGGGGGAGGTGCAGGAAGAAGAAAGCCCTCATGGACTGTTAGTTCTTTTCGTCATCGATGCTGCGGCACAGGCATATGGCAAACACCAGGCCGAAGATCTGTAACAACGGCATGCACACGCACACATACACATTGACACGTACATGTACACACACACACACACACACACACATGCACCCAACATACAAATTCATGTAAATAAATGGAAGAATTTATGTGTACAGGAGTGCGAGTGTGTGAGTGAGTAGTGTGCATGTGTGTGTGTGAGTGAATGAGTGAGTAGTGTGCATGTGTGTGTGTGAATGTGTGAATGAGTGAGTAGTGTGTGTGTGTGTGTGTGTGTGTGTGTGAGTGAATGAGTGAGTAGTGTGTGTGTGAGAGTGAATGAGTGAGTGAGTAGTGTGTGTGTGTGTGTGTGTGTGTGTGTGAGTGTGTAATGTGTGTGTGAGTGAATAAGTGAGTAGTGTGTGTGTGTGTGTGTGAATGAGTGAGTAGTGTGTGTGTGTGTGTGTGTGTGTGTGAGTGATAGTGAGTAGTGTGTGTGTGTGTGTGAATGAGTGAGTAGTGTGCGTGTGTGTGTGTATGAGTGAATGAGCGAGTCATGTGCATGTGAGTGAATGAATGAGTAGTGTGTGTGTGTGTGTGAATGAGTGAGTAGTGTGTGTGTGTGAATGAGTGCGTAGTGTGTGTGTGTGTGTGAGTGAGTGAGTGTGTGTGTGTGTGTGTGTGTGTGTGTGTGAATGAGTGAGTGAGTGAGTAGTGTGTGTGTGAGTGAATGAGTAGTGTGTGTGTGAGTGAATGAGTAGTGTGTGTGTGAGTGAATGAGTGAGTAGTGTGTGTGTGTGTGAGTGAACGAGTGAGTAGTGTGCATGAATAAATGAGTAGTGTGTGTGAGTGAATGAATGAGTAGTGTGTGTGTGTGTATGAATGAGTGAGTAGTATGCGTGTGTGCACAACAAAACATTATTTCTTTAAATTCATCTATACAATACAGAATCCCTTCAAAGAGTTGGACAAAATAGCTGTGAACACATCTCATGAAACCTGCACTATAATTCTAACACACACACATGCATACACATACACACATGAATGCTCACACACAAACATGTGTGCACACACACACACACACAATCATACACATACACATTCAAGTACACACCTAATCACTCATGAGCTTATTACACCAGTGAAACTGCACACACATTTGTTAGAGAGAAAGATATTTAGATGGTGAAAGTTTGCGAGAGGTAGGTACAGAGACAGAGATATGTACTTAGAAATCAAGAAAGTGTGGATAGTTATTCATTAATTAACAAATAGTAAAGAGTGGTAACTCTCTCCATTCACAAGGTACACAACTTCAAGTGAGTGCTGCTTACGCTACCAATTCAGCCAGCACACGGGTAAAAAAAAAAAAAAAAAAGGTACATTGGAACAAACCCAGACACTTCCTCAAAAAAGGAAGCGCCGTGCCGCGCCTGTTCTTGGTTTGTTCCAATATACCTTTTATTTACCTGTGTGCTAGCTGAATCGGTAGTGTAAGCACTTGAAGTTGTGTACCTTGTGAATGGAGAGAGTTACCACCCTTTACTATCTGTTAATCATTTCATCTCCATGCCTAACTGTTTGTTCATTTAAGTCTTATCATGTTTTAGGTTTCTTTACTTAAATGATTTCCTCTTACCCGTTGATTCATTTAAGGAAGGGAGTAGAGTCATTCATTTATTTGTTATTTCACTTTGTGTCTTAGAATGTTGTATTTTTCATACCTGAATATTTTTCTTTTACCTGATGACTGGTGTGCGCATGGCGTGAAAGCTGCACCAGTTATTAGTTTGTTTTTACATCAAGTATTTATCAGTTGATGAGTGTCTGAGTGAGCATTAGGAAAGATTTCTGTTTTCACTGTTTGAAGAGATAATGGGCTCAACAGCCAAGTGGAATGTTTGAAGAGATAATGGGCCCAACAGCCAAGTGGTTAAAGTGTTGGACTGAGGGTCCTAATTTCGAATCCCTTGGTAACAGCACTTGGTATGTAAAGGGTGATATTTTTCCAATCTGCCAGATCAACATATGTGCATAACTGCAAGAATCCCCTTCATGTGTATATGCACACAGAAGATCCAAAATGCACATTGGACATCCTGTAATCCATGTCAGCATTCGGTGGGTTATGGAAATAAAAACATACACAGCATGCACATCCCCTAAAATGGAATATAGCTGCCTACAAAAACTGCCATACACCTAAAATCTTACATGTCTGTGTAAGTGTGTCGGAATGAAATCTGAGTGAATGACACAGGAAACGAATTATAAGTGCTCAGTGGCAGCTGTCAGTCGGCTCTACCCACGTAGGCAACCTGTTGTGCAAATGACTCCATGTTTGTAAAACACTCAGAGCTTGGTCTCCGACCGAGCATAGGTGCTATATAAGTATCTATATCATCATCATGAAGCATTTTGAACTGAAAGGGGAATCACCTGCAGGGCAGCAATGCCACAGCCAACACCAATGAGGATCGTGCTGTGGTCCTCCATCCACTCAACCAGCTTGTCCTGGCAGCCCTGCACACACACACACATACATACACCAACCTCTCAATCAACAGGCAATTGGTTAAAGCGTTCCAACTTCAATCTGTGGGTCCAGGTTCGATTCCCTGTCACAGCACTGGTGGTGGGTAAAGGGTGAAGATTTCACCGATCTCCAAGGTCAACAGATGTGCAGACCTGATAGTCCTGGTGGTGGGTAAAGGGTGGAGATTTCACCGATCTCCAAGGTCAACAGATGTGCAGACCTGATAGTTCTGGTGGTGGGTAATGGGTGGAGATTTCACCGATCTCCAAGGTCAACAGATGTGCAGACCTGATAGTTCTGGTGGTGGGTAATGGGTGGAGATTTCACCGATCTCCAAGGTCAACAGATGTGCAGACCTGATAGTTCTGGTGGTGGGTAAAGGGTGAAGATTTCACCGATCTCCAAGGTCAACAGATGTGCAGACCTGATAGTCCTGGTGGTGGGTAAAGGGTGGAGATTTCACCGATCTCCAAGGTCAACAGATGTGCAGACCTGATAGTGCCTGAAACCCCCCTTTGTGTATATTCGCATGCAGAAGATCAAATACCTATGTTTTAAACATTACATAATCCATGTGCCAGCATTCGCTGGGTTATGGAAACAAAACACACCTGGCATGCACCCCACCCCCACACCCATCCCACCCCTTCACCCCCAGGAAACAAGAGTATTACTGCCTACATGGCAGTCCATGAATGAAGAAGAAGAGGAAAAACCTCTCAGTCCATCACACCAAGAGCATGTTGCACACAGGACCTTCGTCAATCATCTCATCTGAATGACTAGACGCTCAGTTTGATTCTCCAGTCAAACTTGGGAGAAAAAGCGAGAGTGGGATGTGAACCCAGACCCTAACCGACACTGTATTGGCAGACAAGCATCTTAACCACTCTGCCACCATGTTCCTTGACAAACAACCAAATGTACTTTTAAAATAAAAAAAACATTGAAAAAAAAAACAACAAAAAAACCTTTGCTGCTCATAACCCAACTGTTCACACAGGGCCACATCATGTCTAGAACAACTGTTAATTTTGGTCCTGTGAAACACACTCTCTCTCTCTCTCTCTCTTTCACACACACACTCTCTCTCTCTCTCTTTTTCACACACTCTCTCTCTCTCTCTCTCTCTCTCTCTCTTTCACACACACACACTCTTTCTCTCTCTCCCTCTCTCTCTTTCACACACACACAGACAACAAATCAAGCCAAAGTACAGTCTCATTCATGCACATAGACCCTGACCATACAACTGACGATGACCAATTCCATCGATCTCATCAAATAGTCAACAACCAAAGACAACACAAACAAACAGCTTCTTTACAATTTTTGTACTCTCCCAGAAAAGCATTTTCATAACAATCAGAACATGTTGAAATAACTGATTATTGTCTGTTTCTAAGCCAAATGCTGATGTTGAAAAAGCAGTTCCAGAGAAAATGACTGTTTAAGCTTACCACACACACACACACACACACACACACACACACACACACACACACACACAGAGTCAACCAAAAACACTTGGTTATTACACAGACTTGCACCGTGTGTCAACACACACATGAGCCAAGAAAGAACATAAAAGTATCAAAAATCTAATAGCAACAAAAAAAGAGAAAGCAAAATTTCCAGGTTGACCATCTGCAAAACTGGTCTATGGGACTCACAACTGAAAGACATACTTCACCATCCAAACACAATAAAGCTGATGCAGATCAGGATGAGACAGTGAGGCCAGCCACCATGGTCACATTGCAGAGGAGGACGTGTGTTCATGCCCCATCAGAGAGGGTTTTTTTTGTTGCTGTTTTCTTTTATCCTGGCCAGCAGCCAGTTCCTACACACAGTTGAGTGTGTTACAGGATCAAACAGGAAGACTGGGACCACATGGTTGTGGGTCATCCACTTTGCGAATGCGTCTTTGGATGAGTGTTGTTCAAACGTCCATAAGAAGCACCGTGTGTCTAAGCCTCATTGACACACCAGGATATGTCACAAGAGTACAGCCATGTCAAGCAGTCCCAAACCTAAACACACACACACACACAAAGAATGTAATGATGGGAATCGCTACTTACTTCTTTGTAGAATGAATCCTGGTCAGTTCTCTCCTGGCAATCTTTCAAGTTCACGTTGGGCTTGCAGCAAGATGCAGGGATCTGAAACATATTTGCAGTGCTAACAGGCCATTGTGGACCTAAGTGCGGTTCTCACCTCAGCAGTCTACCTTTTGCTCCACTCCTTTGCTGCCATAGACGACTTAAGTCAATTAGACAGTTCACCGTCACTGGTGACTTTAGTCGACTAGACAGTTCACCGTCACTGGTGACTTTAGTCAACTAGACAGTTCACCGTCATTGGTGACTTTAGTCGACCAAACAGTTCATCGTCATTGGTGACTTTAGTCGACTAGACAGTTCACCGTCACTGGTGACTTTATTCGACTAGACAGTTCACCGTCATTGGTGACTTTAGTCGACCAGACAGTTCACCGTCATTGGTGACTTTAGTCGACCAGACAGTTCACCGTCATTGGTGACTTTAGTCGACCAGACAGTTCACCGTCATTGGTGACTTTATTCGACTAGACAGTTCACCGTCATTGGTGACTTTAGTCGACCAGACAGTTCACCGTCATTGGTGACTTTAGCTGTCTTTGAGTGGTCATCATAACAAAGCTTGACAGCCGCAGCACAACAGAACAATGACTCTTTCCCCCCCTTGACCGAGTTTCAAGTGGACAAGTCAAATCAAATCAATCAAATCAAAAACACTTTATTAATCCACATGGAAATTAAGTTGTGCAATCACAGGCTCATTGTAAACACTGGCATAAAATCATGCGCAACATAAGAAGAGATTAAAACTAGTCAAATAAGAATTCCCAATAGCTGACGATATACTAACCCCCCGACTCCCCACACACACATACTCATGTTAAGACAATAGGGTATTGCACAACAATATTAACAAATGAAAACATCCAACAACAAAAAAGGGTATAAGATTACTAAAAATGACATGCGCGCACGCACGCACACACACCCACACACACATACACACACATGCACACACACACACACACACACACACACACGTTAAGACCATAAGGTATTGTACAACAATACATAAATAAAAACATCAAGGGAATAAATCGTATATATAAGTAAAATGCACACACACACACACACACACACACACACGCACACACACACACTCACACACACACAAACAACGTATGCATGCACATAACATATGTCACGCCAGTAAGATTAAAACATTAACATTAAGATACATGAAATCCAAGTAAAATAAGAAAATATTTAAAAATCACTTCCGATCACACACACACACAAATGCTTGCTTGCCCGTGCTCACCCGCTCAGTCCCACATGCACGCATAATGTCTGCTCCCATACACTCGTCTGCTGGTGAAGTTCAGGTGTTGCTGTGGCGAGGGGGCTTGGGGGGTGGGAGGGTTCACTTAGTGTATTGGATGTTTTGATTGTGTGCGCGAATGGCTGTAGGAATAAATGAATTAATGTATCGAGATGTTCTTGCTCGTGGAGCTCTAAACCTACCACTTATGTCTGACCTTCTGCTATTAATGTCATCATGTAGTGGGTGTCTTACGTCGGTCAAAATTGTTATTAGTCTGTCAGTCAGTTTTCTATTGTGCATGTCGCTAAAGGTGTCTTGTCTTATACCCACCACCCCACCCGCTTTCCTAATGACTTTTTCCAACCTGTCTTTGTCATGTTTGGTCAGGTTTTCCCCCCAGCACACGGCTCCGTATGTTAAAACACTACAGACAACAGATGTGTAAAACATTTGGAGCATCTGCTTGCATACATTAAAAGATTTCATTTTTCTAAGACAGTACATGCGACTGTTGCTCTTTTTAATGAGTGCAGTTGAGTTTTCATTCCAAGACAGCTTATTGTCGATTATCACACCGAGATATTTGTATGAGTCTTCTGAGACAACCAAACTGTACGACTGAGAGTGCCGAATCTAAAATATTCAGCACTGGGGAGTGTTTTTCACACAGAAACTTGGTAATAAAAGGGTTAAGGGGACTGATAGGCATGTTGGCTTTGTGCAAAGATCAGACATCCAATTTTTGTTGTTGATTTTTTTTTTTACAATAGATGTGGCGTAGCATACATGGATCTGTCTGCACACTCTAACACCTCCTTTATTCTGAAACTGAAACTCAGGGGAAGATACATCTACAGTTCCAGCTTTCAGTTTCAAGGTGATGTCAAAGCCTGCAAACTGATCCATATGTGCTACACCACACCTGCTGTAAATGAATAAATAATAAAAAAATAAAAGAGTAGATGCCTGATCTTTGAATCAACCAAGTGTGCTGATCAGACACACAACCTGCTGTAAATGAATAAATAATAAAAAAAATAAAAGAGTAGATGCCTGATCTTTGAATCAACCAAGTGTGCTGATCAGACACAGCCATCTATCTACTGTACACATCTACATCTATCATAGAAAGATGTAAAACTGATGCTCACACACACACACACACACACACACACACACACACACACTACCACACACACACACTACACACACACTGCTGAACTTTGTTCACTCAAGAAAGACAAAAAACAACAGAAGTGCATTAGTTTCAACAACACATGAATATGCATCTGAACTGTATTTACACTGTATTGTATTGTATTACATTTATGTCACAACAGATTTGTCTGTGAAATCTGAGCTGCTCTCCCTAGGAAGAGCAAACCAACATGTTTTCAATAGCACATATCCACACAAAAGTTTCTTTTATTACAAAACAAAATAAAAACAACCACCATCCCACTCCACCCCCTCCAATCCCCCAAAAAGCACACACACAAAAAGTTTCACAAATACATATACACACTGTCTGTTTACTTTAAAAAAAAACAAAAAAAACAAAACATCAACACAGACATGGCCCTTACCTCACCCACCTCTCCAGTAAATCAACAATGTGCTCAACAGCTGAGTGCTTAAAGCTTTGGACTTTAAATCTGAGGGTCCTGGATTCGAATCTTGGTAATGACGCCTGGTGGGTTGATGGTGGAGGTTTTTCCAATCTCCAAGATCAACATGTGCAAACCTGAAAGTGCCTGACCCCCCTTTGTGTGTATGAAACATGCAGAAGATTAAATACCCATGTTAAACATTAAAGATATTGCAATCCATGTAAGCATTCAGTGGGTTATAGACACAAGAACATACCCAGCATGCTCATCCCCGAAAATGGGGTATGGCTGCCTACATGGCAGGTTAAATAAACAAAATGGTCATACATGTAAAATGTTACATGTCTGTCTGAGTGTGTATGTGTGCGTGACTGAAACTTGATTGAATGACACAGAAAACGAATGATGAGCACCCGATGGCAGCTGTCAGTCGGCTATACCCAGGCAGGCCGGCTGTTGTGCAAATGACTCATTGCTTGTAAAGCTTGCTTAGAGCTTGCTCTCCAACTGAGGATAAGCGCTATATAAGTATCCATATCATATCATCATGACGCAACCTGAGCTCTTTACCTCGTAAGAGATGTTCTTCTTCTCGTTTTCTTTATACCACGTGCTGTTTTCATAGTCCTTAGGACCCGAGGCGCCACAGCATTCCAGCTGCACACACACACACACACACACACACACATAATGTGAGAGTCAGATCAGTTCAGTACAGTACAGTTGCTCAAGGGGGCGTCATTGCACTCGGACAAATCCATGGACACTACGACATCTGCAAAGCAGATGTCTGACCAGCAGCATAACCCAATGCACCTAGCCAGGCCTTGAGAGAAAATAAAAGAAAATGAAAAGTAGTGACGGAGTTATATCAGTTTTGGATGGTTTGTTTTGCTCCTCTTTGTTATACAGGATAACATAGGATCTGATCAGACAGGACAGATGCTCCAGTCATGATTATGATCATGTTACTTAACGTTACATCACATTACATTATGTTAGGGTCCTGTGTCGTAACGCACTGCGCTGTGTTTCATCAGCCCTTAACAGGTTTCACTGCATGGAATTCAGGCTGCTCTCCCTTCAATCCTCTTCTCTAACCCCTCTGCCCCCTACTCCAAATACCCGACATCCCCCCACCCCTCTTTTCTCTTCTATTCTGCCTGTCCAGATGTGTATTTGCTTTCTATTAAGGAGCGTTTTCCAACAAAACTTTTGCCATAGGCAACTCTTTTCTTGCTGTCTCATCCTGAAGACTAGCATCCATACCATCGCTCAAGGTCTAATGGACGGGAGGAAAGTAAAAACCCAGTTCTGTGCAGGACTGGAACCTGCAGGGCACTCACTTATTCCCAGTCAGGTGCATTACCACGAGGCCACCGCTGTGGATGTCATGAGGTTTCTGCTGAAAAACAAAAAGCATCTACAGCAGAAAAAAGAAAACAAGAGAGGCAAGGCCTTCAAGACTCACTTGTGATAAATTAAGTCCCCTAGCATTAATTACAGAGTAATTTCCCTTTTTTACTATCTGCACCAAAACGTTTGCAAAACAAATAAAAATTCCATGCTTAGCAAAAGAAGTTTCTGTTTGAACAAAAAATGATAAAAATGACTCCTCTTGTTGTTGTGTCAGAATAAGAAGTCAGAGTGCCAAGTTTAGAGAATAAAAAAAAATATAAATATAACAGTAAATGCAGTTTGCATATAATTAGGCTTCTTTTATTTTTTTGTGCCCATCCCAGAGGTGCAATATTGTTTTAAACAAGATGACTGGAAAGAACTGAATTTTTCCTATTTTTATGCCAAATTTGGTGTCAACTGACAAAGTATTTGCAGAGAAAATGTCAATGTTAAAGTTTACCACGGACACACAGACACACACACACACACACACACAGACAACCAAACACTGGGTTAAAACATAGACTCACTTTGTTTACACAAGTGAGTCAAAAAGCATGGCCAATTCAGTGACCCCGGGGGTATAAGCCAAGGGGGGTATAAACAGGCTGCTACACCGGGGGGGAATGGGGATCTCACCTCCTTCTGCACAGCGTCAAAGGAATCTGGGTTCTTCAGGTAGTCTTCCTCGATGGACTTGATGATGCCCTTCTTGAACTCATCCTCGAGCTGTGATACACACACAAAACCACGTCAGATAGTAACCACAACATAGTAACAACACAAACAACAACAGGGTTGCAATAACAACACAGCAACAACATGAACAACTGCATGGTGACCACAACAACAAAACCTCTCAGATGATGTGTAATACACAACCAACGCATGAAAACCACCACAATAACAATATAGTAACAACCTCAACAACAATGCGGTAACAACTACAACAACAAATCTCAGATGATGTGTAACACACAACCCAAGTCTTACCACAACCATAACAACAACATGGTAACAACAACGACAACATGTAACAACATTAACAACAACAACATGGTAACAACAACATGATAACAACAACAATGCAGTAACAACAACAACACTGTAACAACCACAACAATGTGGTTACAACAACAACAACAATATGGTAACAACAACAACGTGGTAACAACAATAACATGGTAACAACAACAACAACATGGTGACAACAACACATCTCAGATGATGTGTAACACACAACCTATGCCTGACAACAACTACAACTTGGCAACAACTACAACACACACCCCACATCTGACAACTACAACCATAAACAGCAACATTTTTCAAACTACAACACAAACCACACATCTGACAACTACAACCATAAGCAGCAACATTTTTCAATGGTCTGTTGAACCCCAGAAACAAAAACAACAAGGAGAGTACAAAACAGACACTGAGCCCAATACTTTTCAGTGAAATCAGCTATATACATATACATACATACATGTAGATATATAGACAGATAGATAGACAGATAGATAGACAGATACATACATACATACAGACAGACAGACAGACAGATAGATAGATAAGTTCACAAAACAGGCACACACAAAAATGAGGTAGGGTGGTAGGAAGAAAGAATCACACACACACACACGCACACACACACACAAAATGAGGGTGCATGTGTGTGTGTGTGTGGGGGGGGGGGGGGGGTGCAGAGACTGACCTTATCTTTTGAGATGTACTTTCTTAGTTTCTTTGTTTCTTCAGATGGCTTGCAAAATAATGTTGTAAAAAAAAAAAAAAAAAAAAATCATTATAAGAAAAATAATAATGATTTTCAAAAAAGCAGTCGTTGCTCTGTCAATTTACCATATCAAAATATAATTTTGACTTAGGATTTTGTGCAAACTGAAACGAAAGCAGTGGTGAGGTGGACGGGACAGGTGGGTACAGGACAGGTAAGGTGGGGGTGGGGCTGGGGGTGTGTGGGGTGGGCTTGGAGACTGACCTTATCTTTGTAGACGGCGGCCAGGATGCCAGCAGCCAGCTCCCCAGCAAACACCAGGACCAGGAAGAAGATGTACTGCCATCACACACACACTTCTGACATTACTCACTGGTCAGTTCTCTCTCTCTCTCTCTCTCCCCCGCCTCCCACTTTCTCAGCAATCTCTCTCTCTCTCTCTCTCTCCCCTGCCTCCCACTTTCTCAGCAATCTCTCTCTCTCTCTCTCTCTCTCTCTCTCTCTCTCTCTCCCCCGCCTCCCACTTTCTCAGCAATCTCTCTCTCTCTCTCTCTCTCTCTCTCTGTTGATCAAATGCTAATAAGCAGAATATTATTTTGCACTTCAGGGGATACAAGGATCAACCCTCATCACCCCCTTGTCAATAGACCCTTACAGGTAATGACAAAATGTCAAAGCGTCAAAAGCGTCTCTCTCTCTCTCTCTCTCTCTCTCTCTCTCAGGCCTCTCTGTCTCTATATCTCTCTCCCCTATTCTCTCTTTCTCCCTCTCTCTCTTTCTTTTTTTCTTTCTTTCTCCTTGACCTATCTCTTTCTCTCCCTCTCTCCATCCTTATCTCTCCCCCCACTCTCTCTCTCTCACACTCTCTTTTTCTCTCCCTCTCACTTTCTCTGTCATCTCAGTCTCTTTCTCCTTCCTCTCTCCCTATCTCTTTCTCTTCCTCCATGTCTTTCTCCCCTCCCTCCTTTCTCTCTCCGTATTTCTCTCTCTCTGCCCTCCCTCTCCTTTCCTTTTTCTCTCTCTCTCTCTCTTTCTTTCTCATTCTCACTCTTTCTTTCTCATTCTCACTCTTTCTTTCTCATTCTCACTCTTTATTCTCTCTCTTTCTTTCTCATTCTCACTCTTTCTTTCTCATTCTCTCTCTTTCTTCTCATTTCTTCTCCTTCTCACTCTTTCCCTCATTGTCACATCTTCATTCTCCTTTCTCTGTCTCCCTTCTTGTCTCTTCTCACTCTCATTCTCCTCTTTCTTCTCATTCTGCCACTATTCTTTCTCTCTCCTCTCTTCTCCTCTGTCTTGCCCACTTCTTCCCTCTACTTTCCCTTCTCTCTAATCCCTCTTTCTTTCTACCTCTCTCTCTTCAACTCTTTTTCTTTTATCTCTCTCCCTCATTACATTATCCACTCCACCTTTTACACGCAACATCTTTTTTAGTAAATCATTATTTCCTTTCTCTTTCGTCTACTCTTTGCTTTGTCGCATCATCTTAGCCCATACACATTCTCCTCCTGGCTCCTGTCGCACACTCATCTCACTCATCCTTCTGCACCCCTTCATCCTCATCCACCTGCTTCTGACACTCTGTCTTCCATGTCTCACCATAATCCTCCATCTGCTGCCATTCTCCACACACAATCATCCATCACACTCATGCCATTTGCTGCACCATTTCACCATACATAACTCATCAGTTCACCCATTACATCCGAGCATGACACTTGCTGTTTTCGATTCATTGCGATATTCTCTCCACTTTCACCCCAATTACCACTCCAGCTCCATTAATAATTTCCAGTCTCCAGCAGCCTTTGCAGGGACCATCCACTCACACACCACTTCTCACCCCCATCTCACACTTTCAATCCATCCTCACCCCCTCTCATCTTTACTCAACAACACCTCTTTATCTCTCCATTTCTCCTACAGACTCGCACCGCGACATTGCAGCCATTCTCACCTCATTCATCACATCTCTCATTCCCACCTCTTCTTTCTACCTCACACCACACTCACATCTCACAACACTCGTTATTATATTTCCAGTTATACTTGTTGATATCTTACATTCTCTCTCTTCTATCATCAATACCACCACTCTTTACTTTTCTTATATTACTTTCTCTGTCATAACATTCTCTCTCTTTATTCTCTCTCTTTCTTTCTCATTCTCTCTCTTTCTTTCTCATTCTCACTCTTCATTCTCACTCTTTCTTTCTCATTCTCACTCTTTCTTTCTCATTCTCTCTCTTTCTTTCTCATTCTCTCTCTTTCTTTCTCATTCTCACTCTTTATTCTCTCTCTTTCTTTCTCATTCTCACTCTTTCTTTCTCATTCTCACTCTTCATTCTCTCTCTTTCTTTCTCATTCTCACTCTTCATTCTCACTCTTTCTTTCTCATTCTCACTCTTCATTCTCTTTCTTTCTCATTCTCACTCTTCATTCTCACTCTTTCTTTCTCATTCTCACTCTTCATTCTCTCTCTTTCTTTCTCATTCTCACTCTTCATTCTCTCTCTTTCTTTCTCATTCTCACTCTTCATTCTCACTCTTTCTTTCTCACTCTTTCTTTCTCATTCTCACTCTTTCTTTCTCACTCTTTCTTTCTCATTCTCACTCTTTATTCTCTCTCTTTCTTTCTCATTCTCACTCTTTCTTTCTCATTCTCTCTCTTTCTTTCTCATTCTCACTCTTCATTCTCTCTCTTTCTTTCTCATTCTCTCTCTTTCTTTCTCATTCTCACTCTTCATTCTCACTCTTTCTTTCTCATTCTCACTCTTTCTTTCTCATTCTCACTCTTCATTCTCTCTCTTCATTCTCACTCTTTCTTTCTCATTCTCACTCTTCATTCTCTCTCTTCATTCTCACTCTTTCTTTCTCATTCTCACTCTTCATTCTCACTCTTTCTTTCTCATTCTCACTCTTCATTCTCACTCTTCATTCTCACTCTTTCTTTCTCATTCTCACTCTTCATTCTCTCTCTTTCTTTCTCATTCTCACTCTTTCTTTCTCATTCTCTCTCTTTCTTTCTCATTCTCACTCTTTCTTTCTCATTCTCACTCTTCATTCTCACTCTTTCTTTCTCATTCTCACTCTTTCTTTCTCATTCTCACTCTTCATTCTCACTCTTTCTTTCTCATTCTCACTCTTCATTCTCTCTCTTTCTTTCTCATTCTCACTCTTTCTTTCTCATTCTCACTCTTTATTCTCTCTCTTTCTTTCTCATTCTCTCTCTATCCCCCACTCTCTCTCCCCAGCCCACTTTCTCAGCTTTCTCCTGCTCTCTGTCTCCCCCTCCTCTCTGTCTCCTTCTCCTCTCTCTCTCTCTCTCTCCTTCCACTTTCTCTGCCCACTATATCTCTTTCTCTCTCCCTCCCTCCTCTCTGTCTTGCCCACTCTCTCTTCCCTCCCTACTTTCCCTTCTCTCTCTCCCCTCTCTCTCTCTTTCTCTTCACCCTCTCTCTCTTCAACTCTTTTTTTTTATCTCCCTCCCTCACTCAACAATATCCAACTCCCACCCTTTTAACAACAGCAAAACGTCTTTATTTCATGAAGATACATATATTCCTCTCCTTTCATCTAAAAACCACAAAATTGTTTTGCATTAAATAAGGTACGCAACATTAGAGCCACAGTACCCACAATGTCCACCACCTATCAGCTCCCTGTCGCTACCACTCTACAACCAACCCCTCCCTGCACCCCCATCCAACCCCATCCCCATGCCCCTATCCCTGAACACACCTGCTCATCCCATGTCCACACACACACACACACACACACACACACACACACACACACACATGCATGAATGCACGCATGCACACACACACACACACACACACACACGTGCACGCCTGTATGCATGCACGCATGTAAACACACAAACACACACACACACACAAATAAATGAAATAAAACAAATCAACAGTCCCATTCCACACACACACACACACATGCATGCATGCATGCACACATGCACACACACAAACACACAACACACACACGTGCACGCCTGTATGCATGCACGCATGTACACACACAAACACACACACACACACACACAAATAAATAAAATAAAACAAGTCAACAGTGCCATTCCCAATGGTCCAGCCATCCAAAGCAGACACTTGCTATTGTGGAAGATCAGTTGCTAAAAGTCTACAACCACCATCACCACCCACCCAACTACCCACCCACACACCCATAAAAATAAAATGAAATAAACCACCGGCCCCAGCAGACACCATGTTGCAGAGGACCAAACCCAAACCCCACGCACACCTCCTCAACCCCCTGCTCCCTCCACACAAAAAATAAAAATAAACCAAATAAAACAAACAAAAAAAAAAACCCTTAAAACCCCAACACTCTCCATCCCTACAGACTCCGACCGACCAGGCCAAGCAGACACTGTTGCGGAAGACCACACCCCCCCTCAACCCCTAACAACGGACATCTCCTCAACCCCCCACCCCTCTTCCCCTTGTCCTCAACCACCCCTACACACACACACACACAAAGAATAAATTAATTAATTGATTAACTGATTAATTAAACAAACTTCTTCTTCTTCTTCTTCTTCTTCTGCATTCACTCGTACGCACACGAGTAGGCTTTTACGTGTATGACCGTTTTTACCCCGCCATGTAGGCAGCCATACTCCGTTTTCGGGGGTGTGCATGCTGGGTATGTTCTTGTTTCCATAACCCACCGAACGCTGACATGGATTACAGGATCTTTAACGTGCGTATTTGATCTTCTGCTTGCATATACACACGAAGGGGGTTCAGGCACTAGCAGGTCTGCACATATTTTGACCTGGGAGATCATAAAAATCTCCACCCTTTACCCACCAGGCGCCGTCACCGTGATTCGAACCCGGGACCCTCAGATTGACAGTCCAACGCTTTAACCACTCGGCTATTGCGCCCGTCATTAAACAAACAATTAATGAACCCCAACACTCTCCTCCCCAGCAGACTCTCACCAGCCCCAGCAGACACTTGGAGTTGCGGATGGCCCCGCAGCAGCCGGAGAAGCCGACCAGGAAGATGAAGGCACCGAAGGCCAGCAGCAGGTAGGCTGCGTGCTTGAAGTACTCCTGGTCCCCCGTGTGGATCACGTCGATCTTGTCCTCCAGGTTCGGGTCCACCAGGATCCAGATCCCCACGCCCAGGATGGCCACCCCAGACAGCTGTGCAGTGATGTTGTTGTTGTTATGATGAATTGTTGTTGTTGTTGTCGTCATTATCACTCCACATCCCATTGTTGTCGTCATCGTGTATGGTCGTCGTCATGAATATTTATCATTATCACCCCCCGCACCCCACATGCCACTGTCAACGTGTATGGTTGTCGCCATGAATATTTATCATTATCACCCCCCCCCCTCCTGCACATCCCATTGTCATTGTGCATGGTCATCATCATGGACCTTCATCATTATCACCCCCTTCCCCCTGCACATCCCATTGTCATTGTGCATGGTCATCATCATGGACCTTCATCATTATCACCCCCCTCCCTCTGCACATCCCACTGTCATCGTGCATAGTCATCATCATGGACCTTCATCATTATCACCCCCTTCCCCCTGCACATCCCATTGTCATTGTGCATGGTCATCATCATGGACCTTCATCATTATCACCTCCCACCCTCTGCACATCCCACTGTCATTGTGCATGGTCATCATCATGGACCTTCATCATTATCACCCCCCTCCCCCTGCACATCCCATTGTCATCATGCATGGTCATCATCATGGACCTTCATCATTATCACCCCCCTCCCCCTGCACATCCCATTGACATCGTGCATGGTCATCATCATGGACCTTCATCATTATCACCCCCCTCCCCCTGCACATCCCATTGACATCGTGCATGGTCATCATCATGGACCTTCATCATTATCACCCCCTTCCCCCTGCACATCCCATTGTCATCATGCATGGTCATCATCATGGACCTTCATCATTATCACCTCCCCCTGCACATCCCATTGTCATTGTGCATGGTCATCATCAAGGACCTTCATCATTATCACCCCCCTCCCTCACACGCCTCACAGTCATCATCTTGAATCTTCATTATCACCACCCTACCTCCCCCCCCCACCTACCCTGCACATGGTCATTAACAACCCACCCCACATCCCACTGTCAATGTGCATGTTTGTCATCTTGAATGTTCATTATTATCACCTCACCCCACATCACAATGTCATTGTGCAATGTTGCTATGTTCTGTGGTCATGGATCTGAAATGTCATCATCAAGCTACCCACCTCCACTGCCTATGCATTGCTATCATCCCCATCATGAATCATTGGCATGTACCATCATGTACCACTGCCCTTGCCACCATCATTGTCATCATGCACTGTTATTATCAAGCATCATCGTAATCACTCACCCCCATTCCCCACCCCACTCATTGTCATCTTGCATTGTATTGCATCATCAACATCATACATCATGCATCATCATCATCATCATCATCCCATCCACCCCTTGTCACCACTATGAAACATCATCATCAAACATCATTGTCGCACATCATCATCAACCCCACTGTCATCATGCACTGTCATTTCAATCATCATCACTGTCATCATGCACTGTCATTTCAATCATCATCACTGTCATCATGCACTGTTGTCACGCACCAATGCCATTCATCATCGTCATCACCCCCATTGTCATCATACACTGTTGTCTGTCATCACTCTCAATATCATCTCTGTTTACCTCCTCATCAAAATCAGCATCATCATTGTAACTGGTAATGGCAGCTGACTAGAATTACCAGCAGCAGTCTATAAGTAATTACAGCAGCAGCAGCAGCATTAGTTGTAGTCACTTTGCTGGCAATGGCAATAACAGAAGAGGTGGTAGTAGCAACACTGTTGATTAACAGAAACTTTATGATGCCGATAATGATTAACACATTGTTTGTAGCAGCAACGGTAACATGCAAGCACACACCCACACACACACACACACACACACACACAGCGCACCAAAACTGCAAAGAACACATGGCAGATTTACAGAATAAAACAACTTCAAATTGATAATTGTGTTTACTTTCCTTTGGTAAATACTCTTTGGTGTTTGTGTTTACTTCCAATGGTAAACACACTTTATAACTGTTCTATTTTTCTTTCCCTTTTTTTTAGTTCTCTGAAAAAGCTGGTGTGATAATTACTCGTTTTCGGGTTTGACATTTAACATTTGACATTGGCAAAGGCCGTATCAGGACTGTCCAACAATGTAAAAAAAATTCAACCATGTTAAAAACAAAACTGAAATGTATGACAAGAAAAATAATACATACCATCATAATTATTAAAAGCTCCTTAAGGCAAATAAGACAAAGCTGTGCTGGGGGTGTCAGCCCTTCCGCTAAAATTTATCACCCCCAGATCATTCTTCTTCTTCTTCTGTGTTCACTCGTATGCACATGAGTGGGCTTTTACGTGTATGACCATTTTTACCCAGCCATGTAGGCAGCCATACTCCGTTTTCGGGGGTGTGCATGCTGGGTATGTTCTTGTTTCCATAACCCACCGAATGCTGACATGGATTACAGGATCTTTAATGTGCATATTTGATCTTCTGCTTGCATATACACACGAAGGGGGTTCAGGCACTAGCAGGTCTGCACATATGTTGACCTGGGAGATCGTAAAAATCTCCACCCTTTACCCACCAGGCGCCATCACCGTGATTCGAACCCGGGACCCTCAGATTGACAGTCCAACGCTTTAACCACTCGGCTATTGCACCCGTCGCCCAGGTCATTCAAAACAAAACAAAAAACATCAAAAAGGAGAAATGAAAAAAAAAAAAAAAAAAAAAAAAAAAAGCCACTTCAAAGCCACACAAAAATTACTGTTATTCAAATGCCATATCTTGGCAAGTAACACAATGGAGTGGACAGCCGGTGCCCATCCCAGTGTTTACAACATCACTGAGTAAAAAAAACAAAACAACTGAAGATAGTACCATTAGAGTTCGGGGAAAAAATGAGAGAAAAAAAAGAGTCTAAGCTTGCTCCACAAAAAAGAGGGGGCGGGGAGGGGGGAGGAAGAAAAATCTATTAATAGTGATGGAAGGGTAGGAGTGGGGATAAGGGGGGGGGGAGGGAGGCAGAAACAGAGTGATAGAAAAGAGGAAATTTCTAGCACAGAATTTCCATAAGGCAGGGATGCTATATATGCTGAAAGACCCCAGCACCCCCAAGGGGGGAAGGGGGCGGAGGGGGTGGAGTTGGCTCCATGAAGCAAATTGTCTGCTAGCTGTGGCGATCTTGCCAAACCAGCATTCTGCCTCAGTGTTCAGCGCACCCAAGGAGCCATATACTGCCGGACAATGACGGGATTTTCATGGGGTTTTTTTTTCCCCTTTTCTTTTTCTGCTGCTTTCCCATGCCCATCGATCCTGATTCATTGAACCTATTCATTCACAGCCCCTGCTGATTTATACCCCAGGATAAATCTGGCTAGCCCCGATTAATCCCAGGGTCTGTGTAGACCAGCCTGGAATGACCACCACCTACCACCCACCCCACCCCCACGGTGGTAAACCTCAACTTGTCAGAACTGTTTGGGTTAAACCCCCCTCAGAATGGATAGAGGGTTTCATTCTATACTAGCTTGAAATTACCCTGCTGGGGGTAAATTTAGTCCAGTTAGAACTTATCCCCTTTCTTATTAGTTGACATTCAACTTCCAGGGACAGGGGGAGCAGGCATTGATTTTCTATTCAAATATGGATTGACCTCCACCAACTTTCACTAGTTGTACTCATTTAGTAGGACTCCCCTCCTGCCCCGCCCCCTCCCCCCTACTTTTTCTCCCATAAAGTTGTAGTGGAAAAGGAGGTGTGCAGGAGGTGGGACAGCTGACGAAGGCTTGACCAGAACAACCACCCTTCCTGTTCTGATAGTTCGAGTAAACCCACACAACAGCCGTAATTTCAAAATAATGAAGAAAAGGGGGTGGCAAAAATGACATCACGGGTCACTCAAGGCTGGCCTAGAATAGCCCCGGGGTAAAATCCAGTATGGGGGTAGTTTGAAGCTTTTACACCGTCCTGCCTGCCTGCCTCCTGCCCCTCTCCTGGGACCACTCTTCCAGGATTTCCCCCCAAAGCCGTCCCATGTACTGCCCACTCCACTCTGTCTTCATACTTCTTTTCTTCTACCTTCTGGGGTTTTTTTTTCTTCTTTTTTCTGCTCCATCATCCACGCTTATTAGGGGCATAACATCCCCCTGGCCCTCCCCTCTCCCTACACACACACACATCTCTCTTCCCCCCACCGCTCATCCCCAAATCTATCATATCCAGTAACATCCAAGTCTGTGGGGCATGTGTGTGGTGAGGTGCCCACTGACAATTTATGATTTTGTTTTGCTTCTTGTTACACATGATTTTGTGAATTGTGTGTAATCATGTTCACGTTCAGCTTAGTTTGTTGATGTCAATGTTGTTGTTTTTCATCCCCTTGGGAAAAATTGACGAAATAATCACCGTCACAGGCCTGTTCTAGGTTTATATGCATATGTCACTTTTTTTTCTTCTTCTTTGTTCGTGGGCTGCAACACCCACATTCAACCATATGTACACGAGTGGGCTTTTACGTGTATGACCGATTTTACCCCACCATGTGGGCAACCATACTCCGTTTTGGGGGGCTGTCAATTTTTCTTTCCTAGGTTTATGTGCAACAATGTACTTGTCTAACTTTCTTTTCAATGTGTCTTTTTTTTTTCTTCTTCTTCTTTTTTCTTTACATTCTACAGGATAACACTTTTCAAACCAGATTTTGCCTATATGTCTGACTGGGCTTTAAGCAACAAAAGAAAGAAAAGAATAAAGTAAAGAAAGAGAGAAAGAAAGAAACGCTCATTTGTTTTCCCACCCACAGCCCCCAGTTCTCCAGATTAGTAAAAAGGAATTCCGTCAAATCCAGGTCATCAACAAAGCCACACACCAGAGGAGACCCTGCAATGCTTGCTACTGTGTCACAGTGGTGGTGGTAATCAACAGTGCCTGTTCTGATTCAATGAAGGCAGGACGCCCGCCACCTACACAGTAATCACAGCTTTGCTGCAGAGCCAGACTGAGCCGAGTGACAGGAGTTTTTTTCTTCTACAGCCTTTCTCTTGAAAACATCTGCCTTTCTTCATGCTACCAGGAGCACATGCCGTATGGTTCAAACAAAAAG
Organism: Babylonia areolata; assembly: GCF_041734735.1. Taxonomy (NCBI): domain Eukaryota; kingdom Metazoa; phylum Mollusca; class Gastropoda; order Neogastropoda; family Buccinidae; genus Babylonia; species Babylonia areolata. Next base: position 29,874,737 of record NC_134902.1, on the reverse strand, counting down.
TGCTGTGTTCAGCTCAAGGGTAACTGGCAATGTAAGCAAGCAAGACAAGAATCAGTCAACAATCTCAGCCAAAAATGAAATCTGATGTTCATGAGCGAACACACACACACACACACACACACACACACACACACACACAGAGTTAAGGGTATTAGAACACAAAGAACACATATACCCATGCACACAAGTGCATGCACATGCACACACACACACACACACACACACAGAGAGCTACAGGCATTAGAACACACACACACACACACACATACACACACACACACACACACACACACACAGGCATTAGAAAATACACATAGGAACATATATGTGTACACACGCGTGCGCACGCACACACACACACACACACACACACACACACAAACACGCACGCATGCAGGCAGGCACACACACACACACACACACACACAAACACGCACGCATGCAGACACACACACACACACACACACACACACACAAACACGCACGCATGCACGCGCGCGCACGCACACACACACACACACAAAACAGCACAAAACAGCAGGTCACAACGACACATCTGTCCCTTGCTGCAAGCAAACAACTTTCCCCTCGCCCCACCCCACCTCAGCAAACTGACATGATGGGGTCACCACCAGAATGCACACAGTGTCTGACACCATCCCCCTCCCTTCTTTCATGTCCTCAACAAACACACTTTGTAAATAAAACGCAGTCTGTAAATCACAGAGAAGGTATGTTGAAGAAACATAATCCTCACGATTACAGTCGTTAGGATGGCATCACTGGTGGTCCAGTGGTATTGCGCCTGACTTGGAAGTGAGTGTCCATGGGTTCGAGCCCCTGATATGGACCACAGTTTTTCATTCTCCACTGCACTAGACTGTAAGTGGCGGTCTGGGTTCCAGCCTTTCGGACGAGCTAGATGAGATAAACTGAGGTCCTGTGTGCACCATGTACTTTGCACATGTAAAAAAAAAAAACCCATGTCAACAAAAGGACTGTCCCGTAGCAAAATTCTGTGGAAAAATCCACTCTGACGGTGAAACAAATAAGCCTGTGGTGCTACACTGTCGCGACACACTTCCCCTGAGGAGGAGCTAAGCCTGAATTTCACACAGAGAAATCGGCTGTGAAATAAAAAAAAAAAAAAAAAAAGGTTGGGCATTGTGGTGGCTAATCAGTATCTCCAGTAAAATAACCAATCCAAAGGCAACACACACAAGCACACATGCAAACCCACCCCACCCCCAAACACACACACACACAAACACACATGTGCATGTGTGCAGACACACACACATGCACATACACAAACGCACATGCATACATACACATACAGAACTCAGAGCCAGAGACAAATGAGAGTGGGGGAAGAAGGGAGTTATGGGGGGGAGGGGTTGGGGGGGGGGAGTTCTCATAGGTCATTAATATTTCTGTTTATTATCATTGTTCACTAATTTTATGACAACAAACTGAAAACATCACAAACATATGCATGCACTTGCAGCACATTCATTTCAACTCACACACAGACACACACACAGACACACACAAAGAGACACAGGCACACATACAAGTGCATGCATGCACACACACACACACACAGATTCCTTCCAAAACACACGCATACAAAATTTCAGAACACACACACACACACACACATGCACTTACACATACACACACTCACACCCTTCTCCCCCCACCCCCCCACACACACAACACACACCCTCCCACCCCTAAAACACACACACACACACCCACACAACAACCATCCCCCCCACCTCCACCCCCCATCCTTGTCCCCTCCTCACACAACAACAAAAAACACTCCACACCCCACACCACATCACACACACCATCCCACACACCCACAACAACAACTCCACACACCCACACCACATCACACACACACACCCACAACAACAACTCCACACAACCCCACACCACATCACACACACACCCACAACAACAACTCCACACAACCCCACACCACATCACACACCCACAACAACAACTCCACACAACCCCACACCACATCACACACACACACCCACACACCCAACCTTACCCAGAAGATAAAGTTGAAGATGATCAATAACATCCGCGCGAAGCTCGCTCCACAGTTCATGGTGACGGGTAGTAAGGCGGACGACGGTTGTGGGGGGAAGGCAAGGAGACTACTACGACGACGGCGATGCGCACCGGGCAAAGAGACGAACAGCCAACTGGATCACACCACCCTGCAATCAATACCAGCATGCTTCGTCTCAAGCTTATTCGGCCAAGTCCCATCATGCTCCGCTTCCTTCCTCCACTGTCCAGGAAGCGCATTCACCTTTAATAGCAGACCACCCCACCCCTCCCCTCCACTCCACTCCCTCCCTCCACCCATCCCTCACCCACACACACACACATGCTATCTATAACCAAAGTCTCCCTTGTCATATCTGTCCAAAGTATCCCTCCTTCCATCACTGTCAGAGGCGGGGTTGGGGGTGGGGTGGGGGTTGGAAGAGGAAGGAGGGAGGTAGGGTGACGAATGGGGTTTCATAATGAAGATGATAATAGTGATGATGATGAAGGTGGTGGTGGTGATGACGGTGATGATGATGATGATGGAGATGATAATGGTGATGGTGATGATGATGATGATGGTATGGTGATGAAAATGATGATGATGATGCTTATGATGATGATGATGATGCTGATGATGATGGTGGTGGTTGTGATGATGATGATGATGATGATGATTGATACAGTAATGATTATGATGATGGTGGTGGTGTATTCTTCTTCTTCTTCTTCTGCGTTCGTGGGCTGCAACTCCCACGTTCACTCGTATGTACACGAGTGGGCCTTTACGTGTATGACCGTTTTTACCCCGCCATGTAGGCAGCCATAATCCGTTTTCGGGGGGGTGCATGCTGGGTATGTTCTTGTTTCCATAACCCACCGAACGCTGACATGGATTACAGGATCTTTCACGTGCGTATTTGATCTTCTGCTTGCATATACACACGAAGGGGGTTCAGGCACTAGCAGGTCTGCACATATGTTGACCTTGGAGATCGCATATGTTGACCTTGGAGATCGTAAAAATCTGTGGTGGTGTATGATAGTGATAGTAATGATGACGATGATGAAGGTGATGATGATGACGACAATGGTGATGATAATGGTGATAATAGTGATGATAAAGAGGAGGAGGATGGTGATGGTGATGATGGTGATGATGATGATGATGATGATGACAGTTATGATGATGATGATGATGATGATGATGATGATGATGACAGTGATGATGAAGAGATGATGAGGAGGATGGTGATGATACCAGGAAGTTGTATTCTTGGCTCTGAGACTACATGACATGGCTGTCTTCTCTGTGTTTTCTTCCTGTGCTTACGAGTGTGCAGTTACAGCTGGGTCTTTCATACGTTTTGTCAGTCCAGTTGTTGTTGTTTTTTCAGAAATGTACTTTGTTTGCACTTGTCACAATAGGGGCTGTCCAGTTTTTTTTCAGAAATGTACTTTGTTTGCACTTTTTCACAAAAGGGGATTGTTGGCCTGCATTTATAAAGTCAGTCAGTGTCTGTGTCGGTGCCCTGTGCTTTCTTTCATACTATATTCCTCAACGTTCTTCAAATATCTTTTTTTTTTCCTTTTCTTGCTTTTTGCAACTGGATGAATTCGTGTGTGTGTGTGTGTGTGTGTGTGTGTGTGTGTGTTGTATTGTAGTGTCTGTTGTATTGTGGTGTATTGCATTGCATTGCACTGTATTGTAATAGTATTGTATTGCATTCTTTTGTATTCCATTGTACTGTATTATTTTGTAACACATTTTGTCACAACAGATTTCCCTTATATGAACTTTGAGCTGCTCTCCCCAGGGAGAAAATGTCACTAGCAGTGCAACATCACCTTTGTTTTTCCCTGTCTGCGTGGCTATTTGTTTTTACCCTCAAACTCAGCTGGGTTTTTTTGTTTGTTTTTTTTTCAACAGAATTTGGCTAGGGACAACCCTTTTGCTACCTCTAATTCTTTCACATGTGCTGTGTGTATTCTGCACACAGGCCCCTGGTTTGCTGTTTCATTACAAATACTAATTTCAGAGCTACGTTACATACTACATAAGCGCCCCGCTGACGTCACCACTATCAACAACAATTAAAACAATGTTTGGTGCGTATCTGTTATGCATGTGTGGGTGTATGTGTGAATGTGTGTGTTCATGTTTTACATTTATTTGCTTATTTATCATCATTGTTGTCTTATTTATTTATTAATTATTATTATTATTATTTTATTATTATTATTATCATTACTACTACCTTTTTTATATTATAAATATTATTTATTTATTTATTTATTTATTTACGTAAGCTTATCTATTATTTATTCACCTTTCATTTTTTTTTTTCTCAAGGCCTGACTAAGCGCGTTCGGTTACGCTGCTGGTCAGGCATCTGCTTGGCAGATGTGGTGTAGCGTATATGGATTTGTCCAAACGCAGTGACGCCTCCTTGAGCTACTGAAACTGAAACAACAAAACAAGAAAACAAATAACCAAATAACAATCCAAGAATGGTGAAAGGGGGAAATTGGCAGTCTGGCAGTAATCACAAGGAAACCTAGCACACAACTCTGCATATAGCAGATGTGTTCACAACCCACTCCCATCATTCTTTTCCCCCTTCAACATTAAGGTTATATTCTCTTAATACTTGATACTTAACAATGACCATTACAGTGTATTTTCACATACATCGAACATGACAATGTTGAAGTTAATAACTACTATGTTTTCAGGTTACAGTGATACAAGGGTTTGATTTTTGTTGTTGTTTTTAACTACTGAGAATGGAAAGAACAGATACAACAACAACAACAATATGAAGAAGAAAGAAAAGGAGGAGGAGGAAAAAAAAAATTCATGAAATAACTGAGATTTTTCATTTCCATCATGCTAACATCAGTCAAAGTGGCATCCGGTATACATATAAACATCATACAATCTTTCAGCTTCACACACTGCTATCAATGAATTAATAATTGTTACTGTGCCGCTTACACAAGCATAAGTGAAACACAAGGGAACCTGCTGTGCACAAATCTGCAGTGGATTGTTCGCTGCCTACTCCAAAACTTGACCCCACAACGGGCGCAATAGCCAAGTGGTTAAAGCGTTGGACTGTCAATCTGAGGGTCCCGGGTTCGAATCACGGTGACAGCGCCTGGTGGGTGAAGGGTGGAGATTTTTACGATCTCCCAGGTCAACATCTGTGCAGACCTGCTAGTGCCTGAACCCCCTTCGTGTGTATATGCAAGCAGAAGATCAAATACGCACGTTAAAGATCCTGTAATCCATGTCAGCGTTCGGTGGGTTATGGAAACAAGAACATACCCAGCATGCACACCCCCGAAAACAGAGTATGGCTGCCTACATGGTGGGGTAAAAACGGTCATACACGTAAAAGCCCACTCGTGTGCATTCGAGTGAACATGGGATTTGCAGCCCACGAACGCAGAAGAAGAAGAAGAAGAAGACCCCACAACACCTGAGCAGCCACAGGTGACACAGAAACATGTGGCAAGGCAGTAATAAAATTGTAGACGGTTTGTTAGACTTTATTGTACTGACTTTATTATATTGTTCACCAAACATTTCCTGTAGAAATGTAAGTTGGAAAAAAAACTGTCCCGATTTCCATAGATTCATTCAGAATGTATTGCAAATCTATCATAATAAATTTACAGAAAAATGGATAATTACATACCTCTTATACAGTTTCTTAAAATCATGTCTTGCCTTGATACATTATAGAATGGTAAAAGCTGCGACTTACTCAAAACTTTTTGTATATAACTATGTATATATCTTATGTATACATGAGAAATGCGCACAAGTATGAATATGCGTATCTCAAGTCTGCCAATACTGCCTAGTCAAAATCAATGTTTGTCATGAGGACAAAGTTCTCACGCTTTTCCCACTTTACAGAGTTGCGTCTGTTTTATTACTCACAGTAACTTTTTGATATGTCTGGAGTAGAAAGATATAATGACATAATAATCTCTTTCCATGTTTCCAACTGTCTGCCTGTGTGTCTGTCTCCCCCTCCCATCCCTCTTTCCACCAAATCTCTAGCCTTCTCTTCTTTCTCTATGCATATGTACATGAAAGTGTGTGTGTGTGTGTGTGTGTGTGTGTGTGTGTGTGTGTGTGTGTGTGATATTATTTTTCTTTCTTTCTTTCCTTCTTTCTTTCTCCCTTTCTATCATTTTTCCCCACTTAAATCAAAACAACAAAAAAACAACAAAATCTCACATGACATATGTATGACATACGTATGACATATATATGAATGTGGTTTTTTTGTGTGTGTGTGAGAAATTTAAAAAAACAACATTTTTCTTTTAAACAGACACATCTCTGTTCCCCCAGGACCTGACTGAAATGCACAGAATTTGTTAATGTACATCAAGCTGTCAGCCTCGCGCGCACCACGCGTGCACGTATGCGTGTGTGCGTGCGTGCGTTTGTGGAGGGGCGGAGGAGTGGACGAGGATGCCAGAGGAAAGAGACAGAGGCAGACACAGATAAAGAGTGGGCGGGAAGGTGACAGAGAGACAGACACAGACACAGACATAGACACAGACAGACACAGATAAAGAGTGGGCGGGAAGGTGACAGAGAGACAGACAGAGACACAGACAGACACAGATAAAGAGTGGGTGGGAAGGTGACAGAGAGACAGACAGAGACACAGACAGACACAGATAAAGAGTGGGCAGGAAGGTGACAGAGAGACAGACAGAGACACAGACAGAGACATAGACAGACACAGATAAAGAGTGGGCAGGAAGGTGATAGAGAGACAGACAGAGACACAGACAGAGACAGAGACAGAGGCAAACACAGATAAAGAGTGGGCGGGAAGGTGATAGAGAGACAGACAGAGACACAGACAGAGACAGAGGCAAACACAGATAAAGAGTGGGCGGGAAGGTGACAGAGAGACAGAGACACAGACAGAGACATAGACAGACACAGATAAAGAGTGGGCGGGAAGGTGATAGAGAGACAGACAGAGAGACAGACAGAGACACAGACAGACACAGATAAAGAGTGGGTGGGAAGGTGATAGAGAGACAGACAGAGAGACACAGACAGAGACAGATAAAGAGTGGGTGGGAAGGTGATAGAGAGACAGACAGAGACATAGACAGACACAGATAAAGAGTGGGCGGGAAGGTGACAGAGAGACAGACAGAGACACAGACAGAGACAGAGGCAAACACAGATAAAGAGTGGGCGGGAAGGTGACAGAGAGACAGACAGAGACACAGACAGAGACAGAGGCAAACACAGATAAAGAGTGGGCGGGAAGGTGACAGAGAGACAGAGACACAGACAGAGACATAGACAGACACAGATAAAGAGTGGGCGGGAAGGTGATAGAGAGACAGACAGAGACACAGACAGAGACACAGACAGACACAGATAAAGAGTGGGCGGGAAGGTGATAGAGAGACAGACAGAGACATAGACAGACACAGATAAAGAGTGGGTGGGAAGGTGATAGAGAGACAGACAGAGACACAGACAGAGACATAGACAGACACAGATAAAGAGTGGGTGGGAAGGTGATAGAGAGACAGACAGAGACACAGACAGAGACATAGACAGACACAGATAAAGAGTGGGCAGGAAGGTGACAGAGAGACAGAGACACAGACAGAGACATAGACAGGCACAGATAAAGAGTGGGTGGGAAGGTGATAGAGAGACAGACAGAGACACAGACAGAGACACAGACAGACACAGATAAAGAGTGGGCAGGAACGTGATAGAGAGACAGACAGAGACACAGACAGAGACATAGACAGACACAGATAAAGAGTGGGCGGGAAGGTGATAGAGAGACAGACAGAGACACAGACAGAGACATAGACAGAGACATAGACAGACACAGATAAAGAGTGGGTGGGAAGGTGATAGAGAGACAGACAGAGACACAGACAGAGACACAGACAGACACAGATAAAGAGTGGGCAGGAAGGTGATAGAGAGACAGACAGAGACACAGACAGAGACATAGACAGACACAGATACAGAGTGGGCGGGAAGGTGATAGAGAGACAGACAGAGACACAGACAGAGACATAGACAGACACAGATAAAGAGTGGGCAGGAAGGTGATAGAGAGACAGACAGAGACACAGACGGAGACATAGACAGACACAGATAAAGAGTGGGCAGGAAGGTGATAGAGAGACAGACAGAGACACAGACACAGACAGAGGCAGACACAGATAAAGAGTGGGTGGCAAGGTGATAGAGAGACAGACAGAGACACAGACAGAGACATAGACAGACACAGATAAAGAGTGGGTGGGAAGGTGATAGAGAGACAGACACAGACACAGACACAGACAGAGGCAAACACAGATAAAGAGTGGGCAGGAAGGTGATAGAGAGACAGACAGAGACACAGACAGAGACATAGACAGACACAGATAAAGAGTGGGCGGGAAGGTGATAGAGAGACAGACAGACAGAGACACAGACAGAGACATAGACAGACACAGATAAAGAGTGGGTGGGAAGGTGATAGAGAGACAGACAGAGACACGGACAGAGACACAGACAGACAGTTTCAGATTCAGTTTCAAGGAGGCGTCAAAGTGCACTGACTTATCCATATGTACACACTACATCAAAACTGCAAAGATAGATATCAATACATCCATCTCTCTCTCTCTCTTTATATGTGCGTGAGTGTGTGTGTGTGTGTGTGTGTGTGTGTGTGTGTGTGTTGTGCTAACCTTCTAATGTACTCGTTAATCAATAGTGTGTGTGTGTGTGTGTGTGTTGTGCTAAACTTCTAATCTACACTTTAATGAACACAACCCTTGATCATTTTTTTTTCTTTTTTATGTACTCATCATACATAAACAGCTCAACTGGCAATTACATATAATTTGAATGTTGGGTTTTTGTTTGTTTGTTTGTTTGTTTGTTTTTCAACAACCCCCCAAAAAATATGTGCAGCATCCCTTCCTGACCCTGTCTGGCCCCTAAACCCTGACCCCTGGAGGGCAAGGAGGTCAGCACCAGACCACACATTTTATTTCCTATCAAAGAACAAGTTATCATTTTAATTAGCGCAGAGAAAAAATCAGATATCAGAGAAATTCTACCTCAAACCTGTAAACCCAAAACAAACAAACAAAAAAATCCACCAATCTCAGTCTAACCACCCTGGGGCACAGAGCAAAAAGACCAGATAAATATTTCCTACACAGCTAGTAACTTGTGCACTAAAAAAAAAAGCATAAAAAGAAGAAGAAGAAGAAGAAAACAGGCTAATGTGTCTGGATTTATTCCTGTGGAAATGATGTTAACACGAGGGCTGTTATGAATTCTATAATTCCACAAAACCCCAGTAACCTATTTCACATAAATATGCTATGTTCAGTTTCAACGTGTCAGCTTCACACATGTTTAAATACACGATGGAAAGAGAATGTTTCTCACTGTTAGAAACCTTCCCTTTATAAAACAGTGGTGTGTCCCCCCTGCCCCTCCCCTCAGCCTCCCTCCCCCTTCCATACACACATACCCGTGCAATACCTGTCTGACTGGTTTTGCACCACGCCTCAGCCGTCCACAGGCGCTTGATAAAAGACATTGCGTATCCTTCCACACCAGCTTCTGTGTGGCCAGCCTCTTTCATTTGTTGCCATTCTACTGGTAACTTCTGCCATTTCGCTCATCGCTGTTCCACCATTTTACTTGATGTAATTCTACTCATTCCTATGCCACCATGCTACTCATTGCAAATCCATCATTTCTGTTTGTTCCTTTTCAACAAATTTAACCTGTTACTTCCACCATTTTACTCACTAACATTCCACCATTTTATTCACTGCCGTTTCATTTTACTCACTGATATTCCACCACTTTACTCATTCCTATTCCTCCATTTATTCCGTACTATTCCACCATTTTACTCATTCCTATTCCACCATTATACTCACTGATAACCCTGCATTTCACTTGTTTCTATTCCACCATTTTACTCACTGCTATTCTACCATCATAATCACTGATATTTCATTTTACTCATTGATATTCCACCATTTTACTCAATACTATTCCCCCGTTTTACTCACAGATATTCCCCCCATTTTACTCAATACTATTCCCCCGTTTTACTCACAGATATTCCCCCCATTTTACTCACAGATATTCCCCCCATTTTACTCACAGATATTCCCCCCATTTTACTCACGGCTACTCCACCTATTCACTTGTTGATATTCCAGTATTTTACTGGTTCTTCTTCCATAACTCAACTCACTGCTATTCAACCATTTTACTCAATGATATTCCACCATTTGACTTGCCCCTGTTCCACCATTTCACTTATTCATATTCCATCACATTTCTTCATCCAGCCACATGACCAACAGTAACCTGCTGGTTTCATAACCCGCCATCTCCAACGTGGCTGAAACAATCCTGGGCAGAAAACTTGGATAGACAACGCTACATTTTAACTCCTCACATACTGCAACCTTTACATTTTCCCTTTATGGGGAAGAAGATGGAGTTGTCAAATGACTAGTACCAGTACAATCATTCCCAGGAGTCGAAACTCAGAAATAAGAAAAGTTTTCACTGCCCAGCAATTTCCTTGTTGCGCAAGGGACAATTTTCCTCCAACTATTCAAAAAAAAAAAAAAAAAGAGAAGAGAAAAAACGAAAGAAAAGAAAAAGAAAAGAAAAAAAAGAAGAAGCTTAACCGACTTCCCCTCTTTTGAACTGAGGAAAATCAATAAATTCAAAGCAAAAGTGCAACACACTACCTGACCCCTGATTTTTGTTGTACTCTCTCTCTCTCTCTCTCTCTCTCTCTGATCGCAAAACTAATCCATGCACTATACAATGTCTAATCCATAGACTACATAATGTCCATCATGAGTTACAAGTCTATACATTCCTTTTTCTATTGGAAGGAAGGGAGACTCGGGGGGTTCGGGGGGCAAGGGGGGGAGGGGGGGGGGAGCGGATTGGAGTACAGGACTTTATTATCGTCATTATCATCATCATCATCATTATTGTTATCATTATTATAATTATTATCACAAATAGCATAATCATAATTGTTATTACTATGAACATTAATATCATTATAGGACATATTTTCACCGTTATTACTAATACTATGATTATTATCATTATTATGACTATCATCGTTAAAATCATTATTGTGCATGGCCAAGCCCAGCACACAGTGCCATCAGAAGCAGAAGGTCGGCAGGGCTAGGGTGAGACAGAAGAGAAGAATAATAAAAACAATAACCGATAACCTATAACTCCCACATGACTCCAAACACCAATACCAACAGACAGAGCAGGGACACATGACATTTTGGTAGCGTCCATCCGTCCACCTACCACCAGGTCTGTCCCCATGACAACAAATCGGGCCCCCCAACCTAACTCCCCCCCCTTGCCCCCCTGACCCCCCACCCCACCCCACCCCCACCCCCCCAAAACCCCCGTGTCCCCCTTCCTTCCAATAGAAAAAGGAATGTATAGACCTTTAAGTCCTTTAAGTAATTTCCTGTAACTGTATTTAGAGGGTGTTTTTGTTTTTTTTTGTTTTTGTTTTTTGTTTTTGTTTTTGTTTTCTTCCAAATTTCACCCACATTTTTACCCTCATTTGCCCAGTTTCTCCCAACCCTCCATTCATCCACATCTCCCACCCCTTCTAACCGATAATACTCAGATGTATTCATAAATACTTTAACAAAATGTCTTCAATCACCAATATGTGTGACGGGACATTAAACAAAATTCCTTCCTTCCTTCCTTCCCACCCCACCAAAAGCACATGACCTCCCCTGATCCATCCAACCTCCAAACATCGCTGACTGTCTTCACAAAAGCCAAGTCGACGATCAAGTCACAGAGACTAGCGTGAAGCAAAACGATGTTGTGCTGTTTTGTGCTAAACTGATGATGTCGATTCAGTAAAGCAAGATGATGTTGTGCTGAATTCAACTGATGTTAGTTCAGTAAAGCAAAATCAAATTGTGCTGTTTTGTGCTGAACTGATGATGTCGATTCAGTAAAGCAAGATGATGTTGTGCTGAATTCAACTGATGTTAGTTCAGTAAAGCAAAATCAAATTGTGCTGTTTTGTGCTGAACTGATGGTGTCAATTCAGTAAAGCAGAATGATGTTGTGCTGTTCTGAGCTAAGCTGAACTAAGGTAAATTAATTAAGCAAAACAAATTAAAGTATTCAAAGAAAAAATTTAAACAAAATATACCTACTGCTCTGCTGTCAGACACAAATTGTAAAAACAAAGCAATCTGGCATGCTTTCATGCATAGCTGTCCCCTCTAACCTCCCAACACACACACACACACACACACACACACACACACAAGTACATCCATTGTTCCATCATTGATTGGTGAGTTTCAACAAGCCTGGCTCTGCAAACACTGCCTATAACACTTTTTCACAAACAGTGCATGCATACTGGGTGTATTTACACCACCCCCAGTGCTGGCAATTAATTCAATAGATTTTTTTTTTCCTTTGCACATTTTAATCTTCACCCTTGATTCACATACAAGGATGGTTAATTAAGGTATAATGATGTCTGCACAGGAAAAACTGGCAAAAAAACACAACAAAATTCCCATCTGTATTTGACCCGACACAGTCAAAATTCAAACCATCAACATTCTTGATAATACAACACACACACACACACACACACACACACACACACACACACACACACACACACACATGCACACACTCAGAGCATATCACCTGTTTTGTGGTGTTGTTTAAGAAATTTACCTTCCACTTTCTCTGTGTGTGTGTGTGTGTGTGTGTGTGTGTGTGTGTGTGTGTGTGTGTGTGCCTGCATGTGAAGGAGAGTTTCACATGCACAAGTACTTAAATGTATATATATATATGCATGTGTCAAAAATCCTTCTATATTTGTGTTTGTATATGATTTCCAATTCATGTTTGTACCTTTCATGTATTATATCTTTCATGTAGTATACCCTACCCTTGTCCTCGCCCCACACAGTCCCAATGTTCCGTGTGACCCCCATTCACTAGGTAATTAGAAAAAACTCTCTTCTATTTTATTCCGTTCTGTTCTATTCTATCCTGCATGCAACAGTTTCCACAACCGGCACCAGACTGCCGCTAGCATGAATAGGCAGACAGACCAGTAATGGCCAGGACAGGGTCCCGTGATGAATAATCCACCCCCACCTCTCCCCCTTTCAACAGTCGCCTACCCCACCACTCAGCCCCACCCCCACACACACCCAGCCTACCTCCACCCCTCCTCCCCTTCCTCTTCCTCCAGCCATGGCGGCTAGGTGAAAAGAAGCGCACACACCTGTGTCGGTGTACAGTGCAGGGACAGTGATGCCATGTACACCACTGTCACCACCAGTGACAGAGGCGGCAGTCATCAATATTGCAAGCCACTGCACGCGCATCGGTGCTGTGTCCACCTGTGATGAGGAAGCGCTTGTCGCTTCTTTTTTTTTTTTTTTTTTTTTTTTTTAATTTTATTTTATAACTAGTGTGGTGTGGATGAAGGGGGTGTGAATGTGAGGTGAGGGGGTTGGGGGGGGGATGAGGGGGGGGGCAGGGGGATGGGGAGGGGGGGCATTTTCTCCCATGTCAATTGTTACAGGGGTAGGGAAGGGGGGCTGGGGGGGGGGGGGGTCATGCAGCAGTGGAAGATGATGAGTGGTGGGGGTGGGAGGGGGTTGGGGGTGTGTGTGAAGGAATCACTTTTAAAGATTATCATGTATTGAAATCTCTCTCTCTCTCTCTCTCTCTCTCTCTCTCTCTCCTGACACAAGTATCAAATCACTTTATAGTTTATGTGATTCAGAAGTAGCCAGCTGTTGATTTTCTCTTGACTATTCCATCTTTATTTCTTTTCTTAACCTGAACACACACACACACACACACACACACACACAGGTGCGAGCACTCCTTTATACTTCAAGAATGTTTTTCTTTCACATGGATCAGTGGAACCACCTTTCACTCTCTAGGCAACAGAAAGCCTCAGTCAAGTCCTTTCAATATGCAGACAGCCTTTACACTCTTCCCCTTACAACAGATCTGTTGTGCCTCAGAAATCAAAAACGCCAAAGCTGCATGTGATTTTCTTTTTTTTTTAAACGCAATACTGAACAGACAAAACACAATGGTCTGTGTTTACCTGAGGGTGTCACATGTGCACACATGTCAGTGTCAGTACACAACTTGGCAAATGTTTCATACAGATTTTTCTTCTCCTCCTTAAGTAAATCTTTGTCCAGCATTGATTGCAAGGCAAACACTGTCTACTTTCCCCTTTCGCAATATCTTTATCCACCACTGTATACAAAGCAAACATCAAACATTACAAAATCAGCAAAGCAAGGCATCATCACCACCATGTTGGAAAGTTTCTGAGGTTGTTTCTGCCCATGCTGGCTGGTGGGATGGGCAGAACAGCACTGACCTGAAGTTGTCTCCCTTGAAGCAAAGTTACTGGTCTTGATATCAAATGCCATTCAGAGCTGGCAGCGAAATATGTCAAATCAAGCAAAGTCACTGTCATTTAGATCTGGGAGCCAAATATGTCAAATTGAGCAAAGTTACTGGTCTTGATATTATATGTCATTCAGATCCGGCAGTGAAATATGTCAAATTGAGACATTTTCTTACCACAGCAAGTGCACAAAGCACAGAGTTGGGTAAGAACCTGTCTAGATTTGTTTAAAATGACATCATTCACACCCAGGTTTAAATAATGTACACCTAGTGACTTGCATTTGAACAAAACATCTGCTAAATACGAACTGAATCACTCTAGTGTTCATTCAGCAAAAGCCAGCAACCACTACACACATTGGTCACTATAGACCAGCATTTCGTGTATCTAATTTTGTGTTGTGTTTGTTTCAACTATTAATTTAATCCTTTTTTTCATTACAGCTTTTTTTTCTGTGCTGTTGTTTGTGGTTTTGTTGTTTGTATTTTTGAAGTGCAGTTTAATACATTCCTTTATTGTCATTGTTATATACATATATACAGAGAGAGACAGAGAGAGAGACAGAGAGAGAGAGCATCTCCCATCCCTGATGCAGCCACCGTCTTCATTTCCCTCTTACACTATTATTGGTCATGGACAGTCCATTAGAATGCTCATACCCACGCTGTCACATAAGCTGGGACTGGCTTGACAGGCCTGTGGTTTCCTATGATGGTAACCTGGTCGCGGCAGAAGACCCCAAGGGTCTTGACCATGTAAGCTGATTACCATGATGGCATCTTTCCTTTACATGGTCAGTGGTTACGTACATCCAATGCTCTCTCTCAGTGCTTTGGTTCCTTATGCATAACATACACGGACTGAAGTCATTACCGCTGTAGCCCTGTCTTTGCAGGGCCTGGTCCCATGGATTTAGTGAAGTCTGTGCCTTGGTCTTCATCCTACCAATCATAATAGGCATGATAGCAGATCTTCTTCTTCTTCTTCTGCGTTCACTCGTATGCACACGAGTGGGCTTTTACGTGTATGACTGTTTTTACTCCGCCATGTAGGCAGCCATACTCCGTTTTCGGGGGTGTGCATGCTGGGTATGTTCTTGTTTCCATAACCCACCGAACGCTGACATGGATTACAGGATCTTTAACGTGCGTATTTGATCTTCTGCTTGCATATACACATGAAGGGGGTTCAGGCACTAGCAGGTCTGCACATACGTTGACCTGGGAGATCGGAAAAATCTCCACCCTTTACCCACCAGGCGCCGTCACCGTGATTCGAACCCGGGACCCTCAGATTGACAGTCCAACGCTTTAACCACTCGGCTATTGCGCCCGTCAATGATAGCAGATCAAGTAAGAGCACTGGATTTTCAATCCTAGGGTCCTGGGTTCGAACCCCAGCTGCGCTGCGTCTTCTGGGGTTAAGGATGGATATTTTTCCAATCTTCCAGGTAAACAGGTGTGAAGACTTGCAAGTGACTAAATACCTTTTGTGTGTACACACATGCAGATATGAAATAAGCGCATTTAGATCCTGTTACCCATGTCAGTGTTTGGTGGGTTATGGAAAGATGAACATAAACCAGCATTCACAGCCCCGAAAACATAGTATGGCTGCCTGTATGGTGGGGTTAGAAGGGGAGGTGGGAGGGAGGGAAGGTGTGAAAGGGAAGGGAGGGAGTCTGAGGCAAGGGAGGGGTGGCTGAATCCAACAAGCTGAACCACACATCATGTGCTGATCAAAAGAGACTTCTCCATTCTGTAATGCACATACATCCAGTGTTGTAGTCCCAGGAAGTGAAAAGCTGTCAACTGCTCTGTAGAGCCTACTCCTAAATTGCGAAGCATGTCACAATGCTTTACTGAGATACTTGATGAACCTTGACAGACTTCCTAACACAACATCCTGAATGGGTTCTTGACAGATTGACACATGCGCATGTATGTGTGTGTGCATGTATGTGTATGTGTGACAGACAGACAAGTGGACTAAGAGAGAATGTGTGTTTTCGGGTTTCAGCTTGCATGTGGCTGTGTGTGTGTGTGTATGCATGTGCATGCATGAACGCACGCATACATGTGTGTATGTATGTGTCTGTCTTGTCTGAGTACACATACATTAAAGCAGGGATCTTGACTCTTCACACCACACACCCATACTGGTTCAAACTTCATCCAAGTTACCTCCTCACCAAGAAGGCCAAGCGTCTTAAGACAACAACTTTCCTGTTATTGATCACTGGCCCTAAAACAGCAGCACACATGTTGCTGCTGGTTAGGATGCAAATGGAATCACTGGGGACCCTGTTTAACACCCCCTCACACGTGTGTTTCGTCCGTACTGGGCAATTGTAGACAATCACTAAAGGTTGCAGATGGAAGCACTGGGAACCCTGTTTAACGCCCCCTCACACATGTGTTTCGTCCGTACTGGGCAATTGTAGACAATCACTAAAGGTTGCAGATGGAAGCACTGGGAACCCTGTTTAATGCCCCCTCACACGTACTGGGCGACTGTAGACAATCACTACAGGCTGCAGATGGAAGCACTGGGAACCCTGTTTAACGCCCCCTCACACGTACTGGGCGACTGTAGACAATCACTACAGGCTGCAGATGGAAGCACTAGGAACCCTGTTTAACGCCCCCTCACACGTACCGGGCGACTGTAGACAATCACTACAGGCTGCAGATGTAAGGACTGGGAACCCTGTTTAACGCCCCCTCACACGTACTGGGCAATTGTAGACAATCACTACAGGCTGCAGATGGAAGCACTGGGAACCCTGTTTAACGCCCCCTCACACGTACTGGGCGACTGTAGACAATCACTACAGGCTGCAGATGGAAGCACTGGGAACCCTGTTTAACGCCCCCTCACATGTACTGGGCAATTGTAGACAATCACTACAGGCTGCAGATGGAAGCACTGGGAACCCTGTTTAACGCCCCCTCACACGCACTGGGCAATTGTAGACAATCACTACAGGCTGCAGATGGAAGCACTGAGAACCCTGTTTAACGCCCCCTCACACGTACTGGGCGACTGTAGACAATCACTACAGGCTGCAGATGGAAGCACTGGGAACCCTGTTTAACGCCCCCTCACATGTACTGGGCAATTGTAGACAATCACTACAGGCTGCAGATGGAAGCACTGGGAACCCTGTTTAACGCCCCCTCACACGCACTGGGCAATTGTAGACAATCACTACAGGCTGCAGATGGAAGCACTGAGAACCCTGTTTAACGCCCCCTCACACGTACTGGGCGACTGTAGACAATCACTACAGGCTGCAGATAGAATCACTGGGAACCCTGTTTAACGCCCCCTCACACGTGTGTTTCGTCCATACTGGGCAATTGTAGACAATCACTACAGGCTGCAGATGGAATCACTGGGAACCCTGTTTAACGCCCCCTCACACGTGTGTTTCGTCCGTACTGGGCAATTGTAGACAATCACTACAGGCTGCAGATGGAATCACTGGGAACCCTGTTTACAGGTTGCACGTGTTAGCCTTTTTGTCTCTTGTGTGTCTTCTTCACAGCTACTGAGGAGTCTGAGGGTGAAGGATTTTTTTTCACTGGGACTCTTAATTACTCTACTTCATGTGTGTGTGCTCTTCCAGAGGGTCCGGTGGGACTCTCTTGGAAGTTTCGCGTTCAAAGTCATGATCACTGCTGAATGGCACAGGAGGATGAAGGGAGGATGTGTGCGCTAACACACACACACACACACACACACACACACACACACACACACACACATGTATGCACACACACACACACACACACACACACACACCCCACAAAATCTCACACACACACTCACACATATGCATTCAAACACACACACACACACACACACACACACACACACACCACACACACACGTGAGTGTGTTTGCCAACAAAAACTCTCTGTCTCTGTCTTTCTTTCTCTCTCTTTCTCCCTCCCTCCCTCTTTCCTGTTTCACCCAAAGCTTAGTCAGTTATGTGGCTTCCCCTGAATTTTTTTTTTTTTTTTCAAACCATGAAATCTCATGAGATAAAAACGAAAGACACTTATAATCCTCCTCCAGCCTTTCCCAACCACCATCCCTACCATCACCACCACTTCCCAGCACGGCTCCCTTCTCTTCTCCCCCACCCCCACCCCTCCAATTAGGTCTGACCATTAAGATGATTATTTTCATGAAGCAGCTCAGATTTATAATTCATTTGTCAATAATCACACTGGTGATAACGCAGATCTTGTGAGAACTCCCACCTGTGGCTTGAAGTGTTTTTCACATACTTTTTTTGTTGTTGTTGTTTTGTGTTTTTATACTTTTTTGTTGTTTTGTATATGTGTGTGTGTGTGTGAGAGAGAGAGAGAGAGAGAGAGAGAGAGAGAGAGAGAGAGAGAGAGAGAGTTTGTTTTTGTTTTATGGGTCATTTTTTTTTGTTTTTTTTTTGCTTGTTTTGTTCTGTGCACACACATCAAAAGATAAATTAGGTCTTTTCAGGTCTGTCTGCATGTCTGTCTGTCTTCCTGAGTCTGTCTGTCTGTCTTCCTGAGTCTGTCTGTCTGTCTGTCTGTCTTCCTGAGTCTGTCTGTCTGTCTCCCTGAGTCTGTCTGTCTGTCTGTCTTATATCCCACTCATTCTATCTTATTTTTATTTCCCCAAGTCCAGTTTTCATAATACCATACCGGCTGAACCACCCACACACACACACACATACACAAGAGTTTTCTTCACAGTCTAAAATCGTCAAACTTGCAAGAACAAACCAGCTACCAAAGAAACAATAACTGAAATGTGTCTGCCTCTGCTCAACAGCTGCTTAGAACTGGACTAATAAGCAACAGCTGGTTTATCATTAGCAAGAAACATGTTGCACTATAAGGATACGAAAAAGAAAAGAAAAATGAAAATAACACACAGACATCTTGTAGACAACAAAAAAAGCCTTTCAATCCAAACTACCACCACCACAACCCCCACCCCCACATCACCATCCCTTCCTTCTGCAGACCTGGCCTGGGCATCATAATAAAATTCTGCAATTCCAGCAAGTCAGGATATATTTTTCACATCCTTAAGAAATTGTGTGAGTATGTGTGTGGGAGGGGGGTTCAGGAGGGGGCGGGGGGAGGGGGGTTGATTGAGAGACAGTGTGTGTGTGTGTGTGTGTGTGTGTGTGTGTGTGTGTGTGTGTGTGTGTGTGTGTCTGTAATTGAGAGACAGAGTCTGTGAGTGTATGAGTGTGTGTGTGTAGAAAGAGTGTGTGAGTGCATGAGCGTGAGTGTGAATGCGTGTGCGCGTGTATGTGTGTGTGAGTGAGTGAGTGAGTGTGAGTGAGTGAGTGAGTGAGTGAGTGAGTGAGTGTGTGTGTGTGTGTGTGTGTGTGTGTGTGTGTGTGTGTGTGTGTGTGTGTGTAAAATTTTTCGTATTTTGTATTTCTTTTTATCAGATTTCTCTGTGTGAAATTCGGGATGCTCTCCCCAGGGAGAGCGTGTTCCTATACTACAGCACCAACATTTTTTTCTTTTTTCTTGTATTTTTTTTCCTGCGTGCAGTTTTATTTGTTTTTCCTATCAAAGTGGATTTTTCTACAGATTTTTGCCAGGAACAACCCTTTTGTTGCCATGGGTTCTTTTTTTATGTGCGCTAAGTGCATGCTGCTCTTAACATAAACATTAAACATAAATCACATACACTTCTGTAAGTATAAGTGGATATCTCCATATGATGACAAACAATTCACTGATTAATCATTTGGCCTAGGGGTTTGACAGTCCCTTTTCATGCATTCAGATATGTCTGCCTGTTCATCTCATCATTTCACCATCATTTCAGCCTAATACACTCTGTGTGTGTGTGTGTGTGTGTGTGTGTGTGTGTGTGTGTGTCTGTGTGTGTGTGGGTGTGTCTGTTTCTGTCTCTGCGTGTGTCTGTGCCTGTGTGTCCATGTGTGTGTCTGTGAGTGTGTCTGTGAGTGTGTCTGTGTGAAATCTATGGTTAAATATTATTCTAAAAAAATAAACCTGACTCATCCACACAAACACACACAAACACACACACACAAAAAAAAAAAACACACACACACTAATGTACACACGCACCAGCTGCCTCCTGTCCTTTGAGTGGACTCATTACCATACCTTGTACAACAACACACACTACCACCACCACCCAGACACACACAGACCCCAACCATGCCCTCCCCACCCCCACCTCCGCCCCCTCCCCACTCTCCTCACCTCATGTAGCTCTGGGATGACGACATCTAACCAACAGATGGTCTCACATCCTCCTGCTAAACCCCACGGCACGCCTACACTGACTAATTAGACCGAGATTATGACTCTAAAGCACTACTTGCATACCGCTGGCTTTGGGGCTGAAATGTCTGATGACATGCAATAGGTACAACCAGCTGAAGGCTAAATAAAAACTGAAACTGTGCAGCCGTGAAATAGGAAGCTGTCATAAACAATCCGATAAAAAAAAAAATGTATGAAAAAATAAGGAGAAAAGACAGTATGGAGGCACAGATTCAGTTATTCTTGGGTTGTCTTCTTTTTCAATCTTTTTGCTTTTCAATTCTAGAATTAACCAAGAGCAACAAGAACTTGCACTGTCCTTTAAACAATTTAATCTCACCCATTCCCCTGTGTTACCTCTGATACAACTCGTCTACCTTACTTTCCAACAATACCACACAGAGAGAGAGAGAGAGAGAGAGAGACAGAGAGAGACAGAGACAGAGAGACAGAGAGAGAGACAGAGAGAGAGACTTGCAGATAGAAACAACATGGAACAAATATAATGGGGTGGCCACAGGTATTTAAATTAAACAAGACAAATCATGGTTACTTTGAAAGCATGGGAGAGAGAGATACAGAGAAATCAAGAGAGACAGATGTCAGAGAGAGAGAGAAATCAAGAGACAGATGTCAGAGTGAGAGAGAAATCAAGAGATGTCAGAGTGAGAGAGAAATCAAGAGACAGATGTCAGAGAGAGAGAGAAATCAAGAGAGATAGATGTCAGAGAGAGAGAGAAATCAAGAGAGATAGATGTCACAGAGAGAGAGAGAAATCAAGACAGATGTCAGAGTGAGAGAGAAATCAAGAGACAGATGTCAGAGAGAGAGAAATCAAGAGAGACAGATGTCAGAGAGAGAAATCAAGAGAGACAGATGTCAGAGAGAGAAATCAAGAGACAGATGTCAGAGAGAGAAATCAAGAGACAGATGTCAGAGAGAGAAATCAAGAGACAGATGTCAGAGAGAGAGAAATCAAGAGAGACAGATGTCAGAGAGAGAAATCAAGAGAGACAGATGTCAGAGAGAGAGAGAGAAATCATGAGAGATAGATGTCAGAGTGAGAGAGAAATCAAGAGACAGATGTCAGAGAGAGAGAGAGAAATCAAGAGAGACAGATGTCAGAGAGAGAGAGAAATCAAGAGAGACAGATGTCAGAGAGAGAGAAATCAAGAGAGATAGATGTCAGAGAGAGAGAAATCAAGAGAGACAGATGTCACAGACACAGAGAGAGAGAGAGAGGTGGAATTTGTTAAATGTGAGCACCATGCTCAGTGGATAACTATCTGCTGTGTGGTGATTGGAGCCCGCACCACACTCAGCTATGGGCTTCTGGAAGCGAACCTGGGTCACACACTGATGCAGAGACAGACAGACAGGCTTATGTCGAGTCTCGAGAGAATATGGAGTTACGCTCTGGGTGGTGACTGATACAGCGTGGGGTGTGGTTGGACAGGCCAACACAGGAGTGACAGTCCCTCCCACACTGCGCACATGTGAAGTCTATGTAATGCTAAAAATATGTCAGCGTGCAATGCTAAAATCAACAATTGTCGCTTTCAATATAAAATAAAAATGTTCAATACAACATCACCATGGCAATCATGTTTCAGTATTGTTGGAATAGATGTAATCATTACCATGTAAATCATATTCCAATGTAAATGGAATAGATGCAAATGCTTGTTTACAGCTTCTTCGTTGTTTTATTGTTTCCATCAGAAAGGAAAACACTATTAGTTTGAAATAAATAATGCTGACAAACATTCACTTTTAACATTTCAATCATTCTGACACTCAAACACGATACAACAACAGTCAGCCCACAGATTTATCAAAATTCCAACACTAACAGCGTGCACAACTCAAATTTACGCTAAAACCTCTGTGGTTTATCTTGCCTTACGCACTTTCCTATTGATCCAACCTGGCATGAATTATTCAAGGGCTTTCTCTCTCCTTCCCCCACCTTCAATCTATTGCTCCTGCCCTCCTCAAAGAAAGCCATTCTTACTGCCTTACACGCCAGTCTCAGATACAGGGTTTTTTTTTTTATGAATGACTTGACTGTTGGGTGGTGCAAATTATGCAGGGGCAGACATGACTCTGTGCATGTGCCTGTGTGTGTGAGTGTGAACATGTGTGTGTGTGTGTGTGTGTGTGTGTGTGTGTGTGTGTGTGTGTGTGTGTGTGTGTGTCTGTCTGTCTGTCTGTCTGTCTGTCTGTGGGTGTTTGTGTGCATGAGGGAGAGAGTGTGTGTGACAGTGTGTACATGTGTGTGTGTGTGTGTGTGTGTGTGTGTGTGTGTGTGTGCACATGCGTGTGTATGCATCTGTTTGTGTGTCTATGTCTGTGTATGTGCTGGTCAGTGTGTGAGAGTGTATATTTGCTGGGTGTGGGTGTGGTTTTGTCTGTGTGTGTGTGTGTGTGTGTGTGTGTGTAGGTGTGTATTTGTGTGTGTGTGTGTGTGTGTGTGGAGAAGGAGCTAGAAGTGTGATGGGGAGGTCTTCACCACTAAGTGTGTGTAAAGTACTCAAGCTTGACAGCAATTATGATAAGTCAGTACACATGCATAGACTGAAAAAGTATTACAAATCTTGAAACATATATACATAATACAGTATCCATCTACGATGGAAAAAAAAATATGAAAAAAGGGGTGAAATCTGCTTAACTAGCAAGAATCAAACTATTCAACAATGTATATAATATAGACTGATTTTGTAGTTAACACACAACTATTGTAGAAAAAAAAAGTTATTGGAAAAAAGTATTTCTGATCATATCCTGCAATGAAGTGATTAAAAAATCTGCTTCAGTTCCCAGGTCAACGAATCTGAGACAGAGCAGAGAAAACAGTGGGGGGTGAGGGTATGGGTGTATGAGCTCGCGCTCTCTCTCTCTCTCTCTCTCTCTCAATGCTGTAAAAAAAAAAATTGTTGCAGAGCAGGTTTTTGACTCACTTGTGTAAACAAGTGAGTCTATGTTTTAACCCAGTGTTCGGTTGTCTGTGTGTGTGTGTGTGTGTGTGTGTGTGTCCGTGGTAAACTATAACATTGCCATTTTCTCTGCAAATACTTTGTCAGCTGACACCAAATTTGGCTTAAAAATAGGAAAAATTAAGTTTTTTCCAGTCATCTTGTTTAAAACAATATTGCACCTCTGGTATGGGCAAAAAACAACAACAACAAAAAAGGCAAATTATATGCAAATTGAATTTACTGTTATATTTATATTTTTGTTTACTCTCTGAACTTGGCACTTTGATCTGATATTCTGAAACAACATCAAGAGCAGTCATTTTTATCATTTTTTGTTCAAACAAGAACTTCTTTTGCTAAGCATGGAAGTTATATTTCTGGTACATGTCTTTGGTGCAGATAGTAAAAAAGAAAATTTTCTATCTAAAATTATGTTTAAACAACATACTTACCGTGACCCAACTAGTGCAGACTCCGGCAGGGGTCTGACATTCCTGTCGTGTGCAAACTACTATCCACCTATGCGGAGAAAACAAACTACAGCTGATAACCTCCCGGAAGTAGGTAACCTCCACTTTGTCCCGCTGGCTAGTGTCCTCTTTTTCCGGCAGCCATTATGACTCCTGTTCCTGTGCTCTCCATACGGCTAAGTTTTTTCTTATTTTCTGTCTGTCTGTCGATTCTCTGGTGTTCTTGTTTTTTGTAAAATTTTGTCTTGAAGCAGGTCACATAATTATATGGTTTGATTGGGAGATATAATCTGTAATTAATGCTATTGGGGTTTGCTTTAAACTGATCTTTCTCATCTTAAACATTACATTTTGAAATTATACTCAATACATACAAAGCTTGTGTGTTTTACTCTCAGTGTTCAGGGCTTTCACTATGTTCATTCACCCCAGTAGTCTTTTTCAGAAAATACTAAAATCAATGCTCCAAGTGGACTTTATAGATCTACTGGCTGAGCCCTGAACATTATGGACAAAAATCAATTGCGTACACATATTTATACATATTCAAAGTGTGTGCTCATATTCCTCGTGAACGTGAAGGACGCCATTTTGTTTCAAGTTGTTGACCTACCCGTTCAATCCTATATTCAATCGACAATACATGATAACATGTGATGGAAAGTTGGAGAATGAGACCATTCAATATTTATTCAGAGAAAGATTTGTGAACACCTCATCACTTACTGGATTATGCCCCAAACTGGCATAAAAATATCAACAAAATCAGTCGGGATTCACAGTTAAAAATAATAAACCATGAGAGTTAATATCCTTGATGATACGTAAAAATTTCCAGTCTCGACTTTTCTCAAAATGAAGTTCTTTTCACTTCATACGATGTTTAAAAGTACTTGTACTTGGCTCTACATGTTGTTAGTTTAACAAAATGGAAATTTTCTATCTAAAATTACGTTTAAATAACATACTTACCATGACCCAACTTGTGCAGACTCCGGCAGGGGTCTGACATTCCTGTCCTGTGCAAACTACTATCCACCTATGCGGAGAAAACGAAAGCAACTACGGCCGATAACCTCTCGGAAGTAGGTAACCTCCCCTTTGTCCCGCTGGCTAGTGCCTTCTTTTGACGGCAATATCAACTTTAAAACTATAAAACTAGAATGAACATAAAAGAGAAATTGAATCTACCGCGTCATACGATTCCCAGCGGGTGTAACTAAACTTGTACATCTATCTAGATCCAGAAAAAATGGCTAAATGTTGCTATGTGATTGCTTGATAGCCATGTCTCCTTTACCACAGACTTAAAAAGAATTTTTAATTGCCCTTAAAGATTTTTTTAATGCGAAAGATACACCAGAATAATATGATTTAAACAGCATTCTCACTGCGAATACCTCAATCCATTTATCGCCCTTTTTAAAAAAGCATGTTTAAATGTTAAATTTTTTAACATCAGTTAAGGAGCCACAATAGTGTATTGGGTAAGACAGTTTCTTCTCACCCGAACATGCAGGGTTCAAATCTGCTGTTAGGATTTTTTTTTCTTTTCTTTTTTCTTTTTCCTTTCTTTTAACCCAAAGCTTTATAATAACAAATACAGAACACATTTTGACGATTAGATTTTTTTTTTTTTTTTTAAGTGTATCACAAGTGAGCCTTGAAGGCCTTGCCTCTCTTGTTTCTTTCTTTCTTTCTTTCTTCTTACATGTTACACTCATTTGAAATGGTCCGTTACAAGCCAAATTTCTCACACCACTGCATTGCAAAATATATACATTATCGATGAAACTGGTCCCAGAATTCAAGACAGTGAAACAGAGCATTTGATGAACTAAACACTATATCGCTTTGTTTTGGGGGGTTAGGGGATGATGGCGTAGGGGTGCTGAGGGGGGATCAATTAAAAATTATGCTCCCTGGATCTGCATCCCAAGTTTTCGACTCCTTGTATGCATGTCTTCTGGAAGAAAAGTAGTAGCACACTTTTTTCGGCTAGGAAACCTGTCCACTCTATATAGACCTAGATATATCTTCCGCAGACCTCCTTTTAGTCAGTGATAGAATAGTCAGGTATTGACTGTGATCACACTACGGAAGGATGGAAGGAAGGCGTGCGTGCAGATGGCCAGCTCCAGCATCTAACAGTAACACAGCACCACTGAGTCACACCTTCAACTGTTTCTACTTCAGTTTCCAGTTTCAAGCGGACTGATCCATATACGCTACACCACATCTGCTGTTTAATCATTTATTTTTTAAATAGTATTTTAAGGCGCATCTCCGCTCTCTGGATGGAACCTTCATCTTCTGCAGCTTGGCGTTAGACACCCAAGGGGTTAAAAGCTGGGAACCGTTGTCTGCGTAAACAAACAATAATGTCTGGGGTCTAGGTTTCACCCCCAACTGGCGAATGAAGCAGAAAACGAACGCCGCAACCGTGGGGGTAGTGGCGGGGGCTTCGGCGGTCGATCCACCATACGCTTATGCTGTGTACTGAACAAGAGTAGTACACGGCCGCTTCAGCTACAGCAACTGACTGCACACTGCTTCATCCGCCACTAGACATCTTTCAAAATCAATGGAACGTCATTTACAGCACACCAAAAACAGATGATTTATACTTACCCAAATCAACAGGTGCCTAAACAGCTGCCAAAAGCGAACGACGCCACGCGTTTTCACGAGGAGAAGGCTTGATGAGCAAGTGTTGCAGCAGACGACGATCGCAGATTCATGCACCTAAACAATTGTGACCCCGAAGTTGAAAGCTAGCGCCACCTCGCGGCCGTGACCTCTTCTGTCAGTGGTGGGAGGAGAGTGGAATGCAGATCGAGCGGACCGAAACTTGCGCAAGCACCTCGCTCTCTCTTGCTTTCAAAGTAATGTGGACTTGCCTTGTTTAATTTGGATGGCTGTCGTGACGTTTCTACCCCTCCCAGCAAACACACAATTAATCACACACACACACACACACACACACACACACACGCACATACACGCACTGACTGATAAACACACACACACACACACTCACGAAAAAGAATAGTAAAGGGAAGGGGCTGATGTTACCAACGTCAGTGTCATGTCTATGTTGACCATGCCATCCGTTCCACCCCCACACCCTTACATTCTTTGCAATAGAAACAGAACTGAAGAAAATGGGAAGGGTCATGGGATAGAGGCAGGGGTGGGGTCAGTAAATGATCCACACCCACCGACTCGATCTCGTCCTTCACCCGTGATAATCAGTCCAGCCCTCTTAGTGGCTCCACCCAAGACCCTTCAGCTAAGCATCTGGGCTTTGACAACCGGTCGGGTGGGTTGTCAGTGCTCTAGTAGTAGTGTGCGTCAGTTTAAATCCCATCCCACTTTCGAATTCCATGGACAACACCCTTTGCCTCGGTCTGTTTTTAAAATCATAACACGAAGTTGATACATACAAACTATGTTTTGTTTCGTTTCGCCTCTTCTGTTTGTGGTTAAGTTCAGAAACTGATTTTTTTTTTTAAACAAAAAACAAACAAACACAAAACAACCAAACAAAAATCACAAAAACAAAACACTGACTGTGAAAAACAAGAGAGAGCTGAGAGAGACAGACAGACAAACATGAGACAGAGACAGAGACAGACGACTCAGACCGGCAGAGACAGAGAGAGAACGAGAGAGAAAGAGAGAGACAGAGCGAGAAGCATTATCATATCTCATGGATGAATTGATAGAAATTTGTGTTCGTCTTCTGCATTTTCGTTGTGTGTGCATGTCAGATGAATGTTGAATACAAGTGAAGGCGTACACTGATGAGCCGGACAGCAATTTTTCATCAGTTTCTTTCTGCGTTAGTTTCTGTGTAGACGTCGGACCTCCGTGTAGCTGTGTGACATGGATTAAAGTTACTGTTATTTTCCTCTCTCTCTCTCTCTCTCTCTCTCTCTCTCTCTCTCTCTCTCTCTCTCAGTCTCTCTCTCTCTCTCCCTCTCTTTCTCTCTCTCTCTGTTCCTTGTTTATATTTCAGTAGTATAGGCCGGTCTATACTGACGGACGTATCGTATGTTGTTCATGAACATGCTATTTGAATTCCGGGCCACGATTCCGTCAGAAGCGCCCTCTCATAGGGTCAGTATAGTCATGTATTAACTGTTGTATAATTGAAATATACGGCAATCTCTCTCTCTCTCTCTCTCTCTCTCTCTCTCTCTCTCTCTCTCTCTCTCTCCGGCAATCTCTCTCTCTCTCTCTCTCTCTCTCTCTCTCTCTCTCTCTCTCTCTCCGTCTCTCAGGCTTTCTCATTCTCTTTTCTTTCTTTCTTTCTTATTCTTTGTGTGTGTGTGTGTGTGTGTGTGTGTGTGTGTGTGTGTGTGTGTGTGTGTGTGTGTGTGTGTGTGTGTGTGTGTGTGTGTGTGTGTGTGTTTATCGTATTGGACTCAGGCTACTATTGTTGGGTAGTGTGATAGCATTACTGATATGCTGAATGTTAGCATCAGATCGATTTTGCCGGGAAAACAAACAATCAAAACTCATGTTGCGTGGCACCGCTGTTGTCACTGACTGAGATTCAGGGTACGTTGCAGACTGCCACGGTGGCGGAGGAGGGGAGGGAAGGGGAGGGAAGGGGGGATGCTGAGGGGTTGGGCGGGGGGGTGGTCAGTCGGAGAGGTTATGACCTTTTTCTGCTTAGTCGCCATCGACAGCCGGCTAAAATCAGTTTCGCGTATACCTACTTGTAGTGACTATCGCATCCACAGATATATATATATATATATATATATATATATATATATATGTGTGTGTGTGTGTGTGTGTGTGTGTGTGTGTGTGTGTGTGTGTGTGTTTACATATATATCTTTATGATAGCATCGCGTGAGTTACTGATTCTCACAGGGCGTCAGCCAAAAGGCTGTTAAACGTAAACTCAGTTCTAGAATGCTGATCTTAGAGTAAGTCTAGACATTAGTCTAGAATTTGGTCTTCAGTGCACGGCCACCATTTAACTGGTTTGAGGCTTGAACTTGTGCATGTGGTCGGTTCTTATCCAACCATTACGTAGGCTACTTTTGTGTCAGTAGTCTAAGGATCACGTCATGCACATAATCAAGTTGAATTGACGTTGCACTGTCCCCGGCGTCAGTATTTCCTCAACGGAGGCGCCGGCCGTGGCACTGAGGACCACTGAGTTAGGTGTCAAGTTGGACTTCTGATCCAGTGCAGTGTTCATGTTGCAGTGATCAGGGTTCGAGGCCCCGGTTCCGGCAACGTGTTGCCAGTCAGTGTCCGAGCCCTTGGGAAAGACACTTAACTCACTCAGTACGGCCAGTCCTCTCTTCTCCTCTACACAGACCCCTGGATGTCCAGTGGGTGTCTGAATGACCCAACCTTCAGCTTCCGTCGTCAGAATTGTGGTATTCTTTGTCAACATTCACTGTCTTCAGTATAAGAGCCTTCCGCTTGCAATATTTTGATGATGGTAATTGGGGTGAAACGCTGTTAACGTCGTCTCTTTCGCCGTTCGTATGGAGAGAGTTAAGTGAGTTAACAACACAACACCGTGCAACACAACGCAATGCAATGCAATGCAAAGCGATGCAACCGTAAAAACGGCACAACAATACAACCCAGCAATACTGACTGGTCTCAACACAACGCAATACCACAATGCAATATAGTACTAGCAATCCAATAGCCTACAGTATAATACATTAGTCTACATTGCAATATCAGTAGCTTATCATACAATACAATACAATACAATACAATACAATACAATACAATGCAGTAATGATGACGATTCTTGCTCTTGAGTTAGGCACCGCCATTTGTCTCACAATCTACACTCTCGTTTCGCATCGACCTTTTATTTGTAACAGAACAAACCTATAGCTGACTTTAGACAGTGAATGCCGTTGGTCGCGGCTTATCAGTTTTCTAGTGGGCAAAGTCACGTCCGCCCCATCACCGACCTTGACCCATGCAAAGTCACAACAACTTGACCTCACCATGGGACAAATTCCATCAGGATGTTAATAACACATGATCCATCCATCGGAGATTATTCCTATATACATATACATCCTCATCGCTGTTTCTCAGTGCACTCAGAAACAGACAGTCCTGATTCTGCTGGGGTTTTTGGGGTTTTTTTTTTTACTGGGTGGGTGGGAGTGGGGGTGCGTGTATGGGTGTATGTGTTTGGTGGAAAACAAACAAAGCATAACGTAACCATCCGCGGTGAATATGTTTACAGCCTCAGTCATACATCGGTCATTGTTGCACTGACGAGTTCTGTGCAAAAGGCATTGCGAATAAGACATCAGTTGAACAAACGGGCTTACAAAAAAAAAACACTCACTCTCTCTCTCTCTCTCTCTCTCTCTCTGTCTGTCTCACACACACACACACACACACACACACACACACACTGGCACACATACAGACACACACACACACACACACACACACACACACACACACACACACACACACACACACTCGCACACACACGCACGCACACGCGCACACAAACACATGCACTTTTTTTTTTAATCAGATGTGAAGAAGCATAAAAACTATTATTATATGTACAGCGGTCCACAGGCTTTGACGCTTATTTGAAACCGAAAATAATGAGCACTCTTTCATTTTCTTTCTGTGTTCGTGAGCCACAACTCCATCGTTGGCTCCGTCGAAGCGTGTTCAATCATAGGTTCATTGCTACTGTCTACGAGTGAGCCGGTTTTAAAATGCTTGATCGTCTTTATCACCCGCCCGTTCAGGCAGCCATGCTCCGTTTTCGGGGCGGTGTGCATGTCTGGTGTGTTCCCGTTTCTTTCTTTTTTCCCCCCATAACCCACCGAAACATTGACATGGATTACGGAATCTTTAACGTGCGTAGGACCTATTTAATCTTTTTGCATGTGTGTACAAACAAGGACGATTAAGGCACTAAGGCAGGTCTGCGGAAACATATGTCGTCGACCGGTATGGGGAAAAAAACAACACATAAATAAAAGAATAAATGAAAAAATAAAACGTCACACACAAAAAAAATCCGGAAAATCTGCACCCTTAAAACATGATCTACCGGGTACCCGCCGCAGTACTGACCGAGATCTTCTTCTTCTTCTGCGTTCACTCGTATGCACACGAGTGGGCTTTTACGTGTATGACCGTTTCAAATTTACCCCGCCATGTAGGCAGCCATACTCCGTTTTCGGGGGTGTGCATGCTGGGTATGTTCTTGTTTCCATAACCCACCGAACGCTGACATGGATTACAGGATCTTTAACGTGCGTATTTGATCTTCTGCTTGCATATACACACGAAGGGGGTTCAGGCACTAGCAGGTCTGCACATATGTTGACCTGGGAGATCGTAAAAATCTCCACCCTTTACCCACCAGGCGCCGTCACCGTGATTCGAACCCAGGACCCTCAGATTGACAGTCCAACGCTGTAACCACTCGACTATTGCGCCCGTCTGACCGGGATCAAACTCAGGAACCCCAGATTGAAAATCCACTGGCCTATTTAACCGCTCCCAGTCGGCTGAGGCGATTGTTACAGGAGCAACGAGACGGCGAATAGCTTGGAGAGGATTTCACCTCATGTCAACCTACTTTCACTGGGGGGTGGGGGTGGGGGAAGGAATTATCCAGTGGAGATGACAGCCATTTTCCGACACTGGCTTTGGAAATCACTTCATGTCAACCGTCTTTTACTGCTACTGGGGGAGAGGAGGGGGCGGGGGGCGGGCGAGGGTATCATCCAGCGGAGAAGACAGTCATTTTCCGACGCTGGCTTTTTAGGTTAATGGAGACGAATGCTGCTTTTTCAGTTGTTGGCTTCTTCGGCTCAGCCGGCGGCGGTAGCTCGTAGCGAAAACTGACAGGCCAATATCAGCATTAGTCCAATGCCCGTGGGGGGCTCAACATGCACGGGTTCGACCAAGACTGTGGACATGACTTGCGGACCCTTGCCGAGAAGCTTCATCCAGACACTACGCCATCCTGGAACAGACTGGTCATGTCCGACTTCCATCAGAAACTACCCTAAGTATTCTTTGTGTCTTCGCGGGCCCTTAACAAAGCGCCGAAACTACCCTAAGTATTCTTTGTGTCTTCGCCCTTAACAAAGCATCGAAACTACTCTAAGTATTCTTTGTGTCTTCGCGGGCCCTTAACAAAGCATCAAAACTACCCTAAGTATTCTTTGTGTCTTCGCGGGCCCTTAACAAAGCATCGAAACTACCCTAAGTATTCTTTGTGTCTTCGCGGGCCCTTAACAAAGCATCGAAACTACCCTAAGTATTCTTTGTGTCTTCGCCCTTAACAAAGCATCGAAACTACTCTAAGTATTCTTTGTGTCTTCGCGGGCCCTTAACAAAGCATCAAAACTACTCTAAGTATTCTTTGTGTCTTCGCGGGCCCTTAACAAAGCATCAAAACTACCCTAAGTATTCTTTGTGTCTTCGCGGGCCCTTAACAAAGCATCAAAACTACCCTAAGTATTCTTTGTGTCTTCGCCCTTAACAAAGCATCGAAACTACTCTAAGTATTCTTTGTGTCTTCGCCCTTAACAAAGCATCGAAACTACCCTAAGTATTCTTTGTGTCTTCGCCCGTAACAAAGCATCGAAACTACCTTAAGTATTCTTTGTGTCTTCGCGGGCCCTTAACAAAGCATCGAAACTACCCTAAGTATTCTTTGTGTCTTCGCGGGCCCTTAACAAAGCATCGAAACTACCCTAAGTATTCTTTGTGTCTTCGCGGGCCCTTAACAAAGCATCGAAACTACCCTAAGTATTCTTTGTGTCTTCGCCCTTAACAAAGCATCGAAACTACCCTAAGTATTCTTTGTGTCTTCGCCCTTAACAAAGCATCGAACATCTTGACCGTTCGGGACTCAAGGATTGGGCCAGTGGAGGAAAGATGGAATTTGATAACATTGAACAAACACACGCGGCACAAGTTGGTACACAGACACACACATACACTGGCTCACTGAACTGAAACCATTTATTGTCAGATTAAGTTTTTGTTGTACTGACATTTTAGCAATCATCTGCATTGATTTTAACTGAGCCACACAAAGAAAATCAAATCTGAAGAAAAAAATGTTATAAATTCAATTTTAAAAAGCAACATATTTAACAAAACAATTTACCAATCAGTCACTATTTCAGAAAATGTTTTTTGACACACACACATACTCAGAGACGTGTATCGCCCCCACCCATCCCCTACATACATCTATGCCGCATGCCTGCATACGGCCATTCAGATTCCCCCGCCTAATCCCCCTACCTAAAGTACACTTGTATAGTCACATACTCATCTCTCTCTCTCTCTCTCTCTCTCTCTCTCTCTCTCTCTCTCACACACACACACACACACACACACACACACACACTGTCTCTCTCTTTTTCTCTCACCCCTACCCCCCACCCCCACCCCCCGGGCACTCCCTCCACACGTACACATAAAAAAAGTATAAATGAATGAATCATTCGAAAAAAAAAAAAAAAAGCAACAACAACAATAAAACAACAAAAAGAGCAGTGTAATTTACTGCGCGTTTACAGTATGCAATCATTAAACTACGGTTTCATAATGAAATCAAGACCGTGGCGACATATTGAATGTTAGAGTCGAACAGTTCCAATAATTAGAATAAGGAGAACTTTGCTCTACAATTAAATCGGCCACATACACACATTCACAGACACACAGACACAGACTCTGTCTCTATACTCTGTCTCTCTCTCTCTCTGTCTCTGTCTCCCTCTGTCTCTCTCTCTCTCTCTCGACATTTTCGCGAAAATATAATCCGGCATTGTGCTCCGCAGTCAGGCACGTGAAAAGAGCATAAACAGATTTCACAGGTGTGCAACAGTGTGTGTGTGTGTGTGTGTGTGTGTGTGTGTGTGTGTGTGTGTTTCTGTGTGTGTGTGTGTGTGTGTGTGTTTGTGTGTGTGTGTTTCTCTGTGTGTGTGTGTGTGTGTGTGTGTGTGTGTTTCTGTGTGTGTGTGTGTGTGTGTGTGTGTGTGTGTTTCTGTGTGTGTGTGTGTGTGTGTGTGTGTATGCTTCAGTGTGTGTGTGTGTGTGTGTGTGCGTGTGCGCGGCGCGCGTGCGCGTGCGTGTGTGTTCAAGGTGGGTTACGAACACGCCCTGAACTATGTGTGTATGAAAATCGGGAAATGTGTCTATTGATACACCCTTTCTATATACACTGCATACACATACACAGAGACACACAGAGACCCACCCTCGCTCACACACATACAGACATATGAGACACAGACACACGCACACACACGCACGCACGCACACACACACACACACACACACACACACACGCACGCACGCACGCACACACACACACACACACACACACACTCAAACGCATAATTATACACTCACACACACACTGTTTGTTCAAGCTGTCTCTCCATCTGTAAAGGGTCTTTCTAAATGTTAGCATAAACTGGAAAGCCTTTCGCGACCACTACTCTCCCTTTTTATTTTATTTTTTCACTCTCTCCTCTTCATATTTAGTGCATCTCCTCTGATGTGTGTGTGTGTGTGCGTGCGTGCGTGTGTGTGTGTGTGTGTTCTTCACACCCCACCCCGCCTCATACTCCTTCTTCTTCTTCACCTCTAAGTTGTTTAATATTACCGTTTTATCACCATCTTTCTTACTATGAGTAACCCGAGCTATTGACGGACAGGTTGATGGATTAATATTTGCAAGCTGTGGTAAAGTACACAATTTTTGCCCCAGAAACCCTCTTTCTCCCTCCATTTTGAAAACACTGATGTTACCGTTCTCCATTTTTTTTACTCACTTGTGTAAACAAAGTGAGTCTATATTTTAACCCGGTGTTCGGTTGTGTGTGTGTGTGTGTGTGTGTGTGTGTGTCTGTGTGTCCGTGGTAAACTTTAACATTGACATTTTCTCTGCAAATACTTTGTCAGTTGACATAAAAATTTGGCATAAAAATAGGAAAAATTTAGTTCTTTCCAGTCATCTTGTTTAAAACAATATTGCACCTATGAGATGGGCACAAAAAATATAAAAATGAAGGCCTAATTATATGCAAACTGCATGTACTGTTATATTTATATTTTTTGTATTCTCTAAACTTGGCACTTTGATCTGATATTCTGACCCAACAACAAGAGCAGTCATTATTATCATTTTTTGTTCAAACAGGAACTTCTTTTGCTAAGCATGGAAGTTTTATTTATTTTGCAAACGTTTTGGTGCAGATAGTAAAAAAAGGGAAATTACTCTGTAATTAATGCTAGGGGACTTAATTTATCACCAGTGAGTCTTGAAGGCCTTGCCTCTCTTGTTTCTCTGCCTGTTTGCCTTTTGTGGGCGTGGGTGTGGGCGTGGATGTGTGTATGTGTGGGGAGGGGATGAGGTGAGTGGGTGTGTTAGTGTGCGTGCGTATATGTGTGTGCATGAGCGTGTGTGTGGGGTGGGGGTTGGGAGAGGTGTACGTGTGTGTGTGTGTGTGTGTGTGTGTGTGTGTGTGTGTGTCTCTTGCTCTCCCTCCCTCTCTCGTTTGTCCGTGAGTGCGTGCGCGCGCGCATGTGTATGTGTTTCACGGTGTGTGTGCGTGTGCGTGTGTGTGTGTGTGTGTGTGTGTTTGCGTACAGGAGTTCAGTTCGTGTGTGTGTGTGTATGTGTGTGTGTGTGTGTGCGTGTGTGTGCACGGAGTGTGTGTGTGTTTGTGTATGTGTGAATGTGCGTGTGTGTGTATGTGTGTGTGTGTGTGTGTGTGTGTGTGTGTGTGTGTGTGTGTGTTGTGTGTGTAAATATCCTGGTACCTACAAGAATCAAACCCAGGACCCACGTTTATACGCACGCACATACACACAAGCAAGCACGCACAGACACAGATACAGACACAGACACACACACACACACACACACACACACACACAGTATCACAAAGACAGACTGGCACACGCCCGCCCGCCCGTACGCACACACATACACACGCGCGCACTGCGCGTGACGCGCACAGTAGCCTACTATTCCCACCCTGCGGCTACACATGTTCACACCCAATAACTGTTATCTTCACACACAAAAAGAAAAAACAACAACAAAAAACATTAAACATTTTACATTTGCAGACGGGAACATCAATACCATTTTGAATGGCATGCCTGATCGGTTTGATTAATGACAAACTCATTGATTAATTCATTTGGCTGAAGGGTCTGAAAAAAAACAAAGGAAAAAAAGTATGTACACACACACACACACACACACACACACACACACACATATATATATATATATATATATATATATATATATATATATATATATATATATATATATATATATCTAGAGAGAGAGAGATGGAAGAACGGCATCTCTCTCTCTCTCTCTCTCTCTCTCTCTCTCTCTCTCTCTCTCTCTCTCTGTGTGTGTGTGTGTGTGTGTGTGTGTGTGTGTGTGTGTGTGTGTGTGTGTGTGTGTGACATCCATCAACTCCCACCATCCCCCACACTCCCCTTTAACCAACACCTCTCAGACGCTCATACTCTTTTCACCGAGGTGATCATGTTTTATCATTAGTCAGTATCGTATTTCGGGGACCCAGTTCTGCGCTAGACTAGTTCTGATCTGGACGTGCCCAAATCCATCGTGGTGAAAACCGAGAAGTAGGGACGACAGACCTGGCGGTTTGCTGGAAAACAGGAAGTCAAGGAAGAGGGGAAGTTACTTAACATCCGGTGGGGCGTACTTACACAGAACAAGGGCCCACACCACAGCTTCACCCATGCAAGAATCTCAGCTGTGTGGCAGAACCCCAGTGACAGCACGTACAGAAAGTACATGGAGAGCTGCGTCATTGACCGCTTGGGGACCGCACAGCCGAGTGGATTGAACATCAGAGTCACTGACGTCTAGCGCCTGGGCCCTTCTGCCTTGATCTCTCTGTCCTTATTCTTTCTTTACCTCCTATCCCTATTTTTAGA
Source organism: Babylonia areolata (assembly GCF_041734735.1). Taxonomy (NCBI): domain Eukaryota; kingdom Metazoa; phylum Mollusca; class Gastropoda; order Neogastropoda; family Buccinidae; genus Babylonia; species Babylonia areolata. Next base: position 29,837,361 of record NC_134902.1, on the reverse strand, counting down.
AGCAATATATAGGTGTATGCAATTGTGTGTGTGTGTGTGTGTGTGTGTGTGTGTGTGTGTGTGTGTGTGTGCGTGTGTGTGTGTGTGAGTGAGTACGTATGGCACTGAATGGTGATCAGCAAGTGTTCAGTGTGCATGGCCCATCAAAACAGAAAGTAGTGAGATGTCATCACCCTTTCCTCACATAGGCTTTCCTATTCACACTGTCCTCTTCTCATCACTTGGCAACGGGCCTATGGTCCGAAACGTCGTGTCAAAACAAAGAGGATTCAACTACCACCCAAAAGGTTTTTATAAACTTTAGTTTTTTGTCTTATACAGAACAAGACAGCGACCGCAAGTAGTGAAACTGAAATTTCCTTTGACATGATGAAGGTCAAACTTAAAGCAAAGAAACACTTTTTCTTGTGAAAAAGCTTCCTGGTAAGCCATACATGGAGTAGCGTTGCCAACAACTTGTACATTCTTACGAAGGTCTTTTCTCTTCCTGTAGCTGCTGCTCGGCGCTGGCTTTGGCAAACCCATGACCAAACGGCAGAGCTGGTAATCACCTAGTTTGACATAACTCAGTGTGTAATGGTGTTATAGAGATAACTAAGAGTGTATACGTCATATCAAAAATGATAATAGCAAGTGAGGAAGTTCTCTTCCGGAAACAGGACGTGTTGTTACCGTGGCCAAGGAAATTACGTTTCCACTGTCTTTTCACTGTGATTTGTAAGAAATGAGATAAGAGACAGGTGGTTTGGTGGTTACTATGGAGAGAGTCTGCTCTCTCTCTCTCTCTCTCTCTCTCTCTCTCTCTCTCTTTTCTTCTTCTTCTTCTTTTTTTCTTCTCGTGAATTCTACAACTATACAGTTTACGTTCTATGTTGATCAGTTCTAGACCGAATAAAATATCATTTCTGATGGTGGGGTAACTGTAATGATACCAGTATAAGCCCAGGCTATTCCCAGAAAAAAAAGAAACGAATTAACATAATTATTAATTAAGAACCAGTGTTGTCGATTATATGGAGATGGACTGACTACATATAACGAGGCACCAGTGCAGGATCGGCTTTTGCATTGGACTTCTGATCCAATGTTCACCAGTCAATAGTTTGAAGCCTCCGTGCCATGCCGTGCTGTACCGTGCCATGCCTTGCCGTGCCGTGCCGTGCCGTGCCGTGCCGTGCTGTGCCGTGCCGTGCCGTGCCGTGCCGTGCCGTGCCGTGCCGTGCCGCGTCAGTGCCGTGCCGTGCCGTGCCGTGCCGTGCTGTGCCGTGCCGTGCCGTGCCGTGCCGTGCCGTGCCGTCAGTGCCGTGCCGTGCCGTCAGTGCCGTGCCGTGCCGTGCCGCGCCGTCAGTGCCGTGCCGTGCCGTCAGTGCCGTGCCGTGCCGTCAGTGTCGTGCCGTCAGTGCCGTGCCGTGCCGTCAGTGCCGTGCCGTGCCGTGCCGTGCCGTCAGTGCCGTGCCGTGCCGTGCAGTGCCGTGCCGTCAGTGCCGTGCCGTGCCGTGCCCGTGCCGTGCCGTGCCGTGCCGTCAGTGCCGTGCCGTGCCGTGCCGTGCCGTGCCATGCCGTGCTATGCCATGCCATGCCGTGCCGAGCCGTGCCGTGCCATGCCGTGCCCGTCAGTGCCGTGCCGTCAGTGCCGTGCCGTGCCGTGCCGTGCTGTGCCGTGCCATGCCGTGCCGTGCCGTGCCGTGCCGTGCTGTGCCGGTTTAAATCACATTGTGTTGTACGAAAAGATTTTCACGTGCTCCAAGTTTCTTTAATCCACCCAGGTGTGGATATGTACCTGGATATGTAGTTGGGGAACTAACATGGCCTGGGAACGCTGAAGAAGAAGGAGGTTGGGGAAGTCAGTTAGAAACGGCAGGGGAGGATTGGGCCCCGCCTTCCAATGGCGAGTCCTACATAATAATGAATATGAATTCACTTCCCCGATGGCTGTACGTTAATTTTTTTTTTTTTTTTTATTATTACTACTACCTTTTTTATATTATAATTATTATTTATTTATTTATTTATGGAAGCTTATCTATTATTTATTCACCTTTTTTTTTCTCAAGGCCTGACTAAGCGCGTTGGGTTACGCTGCTGGTCAGGCATCTGCTTGGCAGATGTGGTGTAGCGGGTATATGGAATTGTCCGAACCCAGTGACGCCTCCTTGAGCTACTGATACTGAAACTGAAACTGTAAGTAAAAGGCCTGTGGGATCTTTCACTTTCTTTATAAACTGTATTTCCGTCTGCGTTATGCATGTGTATTGTTCTGTGTTTATATAAATCTTGCATGTTGTGCCGGTTTTCATGTGCATCCCATCAAAATGCCAGTGAAGAAAATAAGTGTCTTCCCCAAGCTGTGGATATGGTAAAAAAAGCATTACCGTCACAAAATTTTCCACCCAGCCCTGGAGAGGCCAGGTCGCACGAGCGACCTTACTGCAGGCGCTAAGTTTACTCGGTGTTAAGATTTTTCAGCCCTGAGTCTCAGCGCTAATTCCGCTAGGAAAATTCTGCAAACTTTGTACTGACGGCTATTGAGGTCGCTCATACAACCACAAAGTCCTTGGGGGTACACAAAAGAAGAGAGAGAGACGAGAGAGGCAGAGATAGAGAGACAGACAGACATTTGAGAAACGCCAAAGACTATAATTACGCCTTAAAAGGTCTGCCTGAGGCCAGCCTTACATATCAACCTGGAATGGGCCTACTTTCTGCAGTAGACAGCTCGCGCGCGCGCGGTACACACACACACACACACACACACACACACACACACACACACACACACACACACACACACACACACTGTCTCTCTCTCTCTACACACACACTCTCTCTCTCCCTCTCTCTCTCTCTACACACACACAAACACACACACACACACACACATCCACACAAACACACACTGTCTCTGTCTCTGTCTCTCTACACACACACACACACTCTCTCTCTCTCTCTCTCTCTCTCTCTCTCTCTCTACACACACACACACACACACACACTAACACACACTAACACATGAGCGCGCGCACGCCGGCGCGCACGCACAAGGAGGTGAGTGCAACTCGGTTGCACTTCAACCCAGTCAGGCGTGTCTGCTGTATCCTAACTGGGACGTCGCATGAACACACTGGGTGTGGAGGGACTGAGTCCCCATACTCACGTACCCACACTGACAGATATATGGGTGATAATCCTGCATACATGGACGCGCGCGCAAGCACACATGCACACCGGCAAGCGACTGAGAAACGCACACACAGATCACAGACACAGCAGGGAGTGAGTGTCCCAGTGCACTGCAATCCACGTCTGGCGTGCCTATCATTTCGCTATTCTCTCCACACACACACACACACACACACACACACAGTGTGACAGAGCGCACGCACACACACACACACACACACACACACACACACGGACGCAAGCAAACCGACAGAGACAAAAATTGACAGACAGAGGCAAAGAAGAGACAGCGTTCACAAACACGCACACACACGCACACACACGCACGCACGCACGCATGCACACACACACACACACACACACACACACACACACACACACACACACTGGTTGGTGAATAGCCCACGGATGTTTGTACATAAAGCTGGATACAGACAGAGGTGAACTGAAAAAGGAAGAGAGAGAGACGCAAAGATAGATTCAGATTCAGACGGTTTATTCATTTTAGGCCTCGGTCCCTTCACAGTTAGGGGAATGTGAACAGACAGTGAAGATATCATTTATAGACATAAAGAATAAAACAATGCAACTATGGATATATCAGGCTAATCAGGAACATTAAGAAATAAGAATTTCCCTATATCTCAGACACTGCTTATATCACAGATTGATATAAGTTTACATTTGGGCCAACAACAAAGTGAGAGCTGTATTATCAATGGTTTCTCCAGTCAATGGGAAATCATTTACAGCTTAGTCTTTTGTGAAGGACTATGACTCTCAAACTAGGAGGCAAAATTGCACTGGTTCTTAGTGCTGCAGCCTTGTGGGCTAGCTGGCCTTTGGGAACCATCCCAACGCCGACTGTCCTAAAACCCTCTTGGCCGAGAGAGTGGGGATGTAACTTGGGCAAGACACTCTCCACTATAATCAAATTCTAGCCCAAATAGTCGGAATAGCAGTTGCCTCCTCTGCTGTTCTGATGGTCATAGTCGGACACGACTGACTATCATATATCTCAGAAAGGCTTTGTAGAAAAACATAGACAAATTTCGCACAACTTCATGGTCAGTACGAGGCAACAGTAAAACCAGTTTCAAAAGACAAGGTTGTCGATAGTATCTGGGTCGAATAAATGTTTCTCTGATTTCAACTTTTCAGTACTTCACAAATAAGAACAAAATGAACTTCGTCTTCTTTTGAACGTTTACACATGGGACAGATCAAATTAGATTCTTTAACACTTTTGTATCCATACCGATGTACAGCCAAATCAGAAATACCCAGTCTGAACTGTTGTGACATATTTCATAATTGTGTTTATCAATAATCAGAAGCAAATATTGTTTCACAACACGCAACGGAGGCACAAAATGTTCTATATAACAGATCTTTCACTGGCAGAAATATGAAGAGAGAGAGACAGAGAGAGAGGGGGGGGGGGGGGGGGGCGGTTGGGCGGGGGAATGAGAGAAAGAGAGAGAGAGACTGGGAGAATGAGATATCTGGAAGCAGACAGAGAGAGTGGGAGGTGGGGTTGAGTTGTAAGACAGAGACATTGATATATTGTCAGAGTTACTGGGACGAAACGAAACGAAACGAAATTTTATTTCACCAGGGTAATGAGATAAGCAAGTACACATGCTTTTTTTCCACCCAGCCCTTGACAAAGAGAGAAAAAAGAAGAAAACACACACACACACACACACACACACACACACACACACACACACACACACACACACACACACACACACACACACACACACACACAAAACAAGAAAACAAAAAAAACGCACAACTTCGCAATTATCAAGTACAAGAAAAAGAGAAAAAGAATTAAGTACTATAAAAAAAAAAAAAGACAAAAAACTTTAAAAGAAGGAAGGTAAGAGGGGTGGTGGAGGAGAGGGGGGGATAATCCATCGGCCACAAACAGAATGACATACACACTCGC
>NC_134902.1:29787224-29827224 GCF_041734735.1 Babylonia areolata | reverse complement strand
AGATGGAAGGATCAGTATTTTCAGTGCCGGCTTATGCATAATTGAGAACATGATTGCTGCATGATTGAGAACAGTGATTTCAGTCAGAAAGTTCCCCAAAGGATCAGGTCTTTTTTCATCATTATTTTACTTTAAATAAAAAAAAATATAAAATTTTTAAACCCACCTCAAGTGCAACATTATTCTGCTGTTTTATCACTGATAGAAATAATAGATCCAAAGGCATGTCTTTATTTTCTCTATCTTTTACATATTCTTAAATCAAGAATATGTAAAAGAAAGAGAAACTAAAAATAAAAACTTTAAAACCCGGAAGAACAGTGCCATGTCCATCATTCCCTGGGTACCCACAACAGCCTATAGTTACCATTTCCCTGCAATTTTCTTCTCATGGTTAAACATGGTGTTTGCTCTGCAACATACTTCATCACAACGTATCATTCCTCATGGCTTCTGATAACCCATAAAAGCGTGTCCCTAGCAAATGCAAAGGACACATCTATGTTTATCAAGCGGGTCCCTGGGACAATGTAAAAATTTCTAGAATTGACAGCTGGAGAGTTCACTGCTTACAAGATTTATAGAGGCAAGTCACATGATCTGTGCTTTCAAAGTTGATTGGCTCTCCGAGATTTTGAGCAACAAAGGCAATCGAGAGAAGCATGACGTGCAAAACTGGCTTTTTTTGTTGTTGATTTTTTGCTCTTTTTTGTGTGTGCATTTGATGGCACTTCACTGACCAGTTTGGTTGTAGCAATGGAGGCTGTCAACTGAAGAAATGGACAGCATACGTTAGCTACTTTTGTCTATATCGATCACCTTCGGCATTGCTCGAATTTAGAGTAAAAGTCAGATTCGTTTGCGCAACTTCCAAGATGACCGCGGTATTCTCCAGCGGTCTAATAATATAATTATGAGTGAAAATTGTATATTGGTGCTTCATTCAGATGCCAGGATTATCTGCTACATGAGTTGTTTCCCTTCACCACTTCTCCGCTTAGAAACAAAGATTGTGAATAGGATATAAAGCCCGGCTTTGTATGTGTGTAGCAATGCAGATTTGATTAGAATGTGCAGCATTAGGGTGACCCTCTGAAGGTAGTCTGGAACACCCTAGAATCAAGGTAAACTATTCCTGGGATTTATCAGAAGCCCTAGCAAAGAAGACAAACAAATCTGCTTAACAATATTCACTACAAAAACATGGTCATTCTCTTCTAAACCATCATCTAAGTTTTCACCCACAATTCACCCCTTCAAACTTAATAATGGAACATTTCTGTAGTGGTAAAATATGAGTGAAAATGACACCTACCCCAAAAAGTTCAGTTCTGGGGGAAAAAAAGAAGTAAATAACTCATGTCATAGAATCTCATGCAGAAGTTTTCCAAAGAAGTATGTACTAAAGTACTGTAAAGCGTATTTCTAGGATCAGATGTTAAAGAAAAAAAGTCTTATTGAAAGTGCTCAGAAAAAAACCCAGTGCTTTCTTGATACTTTCTATGCAAGTGTTACCACTCATAGTAGCTGAGAAACTGTTGGAATTATATAATAGGATGAACAAATACAGGAGCATTTATTTTGCTTCCACTTCCCAAACATCTCAGACGTGCAGGAAGATATACACAATGTTTTTAGATGATAAATAAACATGTGATCACCCATTCAAATGGGGCCATCGCCTTGCTGAGCAAACCACTGTTGTCATTAACCCCATCTCCCTCACTCTTCCATTTCATTTTCTTCATCTTTCATACTTGCTCATTCTCCACAAAAACATGTATGTTTACAACACAGGCACTCCATTTTCACAGACAGAACAGGTCACATCTCATTTTACACAAAATTTTCTTCTTTCTTTTTTCACTTTTATTTCTCATCACAGCACAAAAGACACTGCTACAATGCACATTTTACAGCATGAATGACATGATAAATTAGAATGATGCTCCAGGTCTCCTCCCCAGGAGGGCCTCACAGCAGCAAGACACAAACAGCTCACCTCACATGTGGGTGCTAGTGATTGGCATGGCAGAACGCATGATGGTGGGGATGTATTGTACTGTGTTGGACTGCTGCACTGGACGTACTGTATCGGATATATTCTTCTTTTTCTCTGGAGAGTCACTGGGTGCCACACAGAATAATTGTTCACCAGATTCCTCCAGGTCTGTTGGTTGTGAGTCAAAGCCTGGGTCTCTGCAAACGGTTTTCCTGTCCATTTTGCAGTGTTGTCAGTCCACAGGGTTATTTTTGTTTGTTTTTTCCTTTTTTTCCCCCTTGGTCTATCTCCCTCAACAGGTCAATGGAGGACTGCTCAAGCAAGGCCACTGGATCTTGTTCATGGCAGTACCAATGTAGTTTTCTTTTCTTGACTGATGTCAGCAGATATTCATATTGTATTAGATGTACTGCATTCTACCAGATGTATTCAACAGGATACAATGCACTGGATGTATTGCATTGCACCGTACTGTCCTCTGTTGTATTGCATAATGTTGTAGTCTATTGTGCTGTATCATTTTTTTGTCACACCACCATTTCTCCCTGTGTGACGTTCGGATGGTTCTATCCCAGGGAGAGCAAGCGTGGCCCCACAGTGCAGCAGAGCCACCCATGAGCATGTGTACGAGGAAAAGAGGAGGCCTGCCGCTTGGGGGATGTACAGTCCTTTGGGCTAAAGGAAAGGGGGGGGGGGAGAGGGGGGAGAAGGGAGGGGAAGTGGAGGGGAATCTCAGGTGTCTTGCACAGAGGAAGCAAAGGCATGCAGGTTGCCCATCTGACTCAGTCCGCTCTGTATATGGTTGATGTGAATCTCCACATTGTTCTGGAAGGAACTGCACACACACACACACACACAAACATCACAGATATATATATATATATATCTCAGTTAACACATTCAGGTATTGTATTATATTCTATTCCAGAAGCCTCCCCGCTTTGACACACAACCGAAAGACCTGGAAGAATCTTGTGAACAGCCCTTATGTGCGGCCCACCAATGATTTTTCACAGAGACGAGAGAAGAAAAAACAAGAAGACAAGGAATTATATTCTGCTGCTATTTGTCACAACAGATTTCTCTGAGTGAAATCTGGGCTCTTCTCCCCAGGGTGAGCATGTTACCACGATGCAGCACCACCAGTATCTTCAAGTGCGTTTGTTTTATTGATGAAGATATGAGTACGTATATAACGCCTATCCTCGGTCAGAGTCCAAGCTGTGAGCACTTTACAAACTCGGGGACATTTGCACAACAGGCTGCCTACCTGGGTTTAGCCGACTGACAGCCGCCACTTGGGCACTCATTATTCATTACTTGTGTCATTCTATCAGGTTTCAGTCACGCACACATACACAATCATACACACATGGACATTTATTACCAAAGTGGATTTTACAATAAAACTTTGCCTTGGAAAAGCCTGTTTTTGCCACTTTTTATTTCACATGCATAAAGTGCATGCTGCATATGGGACCTCGGTTTATCGTCTCATCCAAGAAACTGGCAATCAGACCACCACTCAAAGATCTAGTGGAAGGGAAGAAATGGGACTTAACCTGTGGACACTCACTTCCCAGTCAGGTGCATTACCGCTAAGCCATCGCTCCACTACCACTTCCACACATTCACATTCTATACATGGCAATAACATGGTCACAAACTTCATACTATTGTGACATATTCACATGCAGCAATAACAAACAATACTTGCTTACAGTATCAAGAGAAAATCAATCAGTACCTTGATTATAAAAAAAAAATTGTTGATTAAAAATCTTGCACCCCTCAAAATGTGTACACTGAGGCTAAAATACAGAAACAGACACACACACACAAAGATGTACACAGACGTGCACCCACTCAACACACAAGCATGTGCAGACTCAGTCAGCCAGTCAGTAGTGTGTTGATTTTCCACGGTCAACACATTTAAACACATACACACACATGCACTCTCTCACACACACACACACACTCTCTCACATACATACAAACAACAGAGTTCCCTACTTGATGTTGTTGGCGTCCAGCGTTTCCTTGATCTCCTGCAGACTGTCCTGAAGGGAGCGGAACTCAAAGGAGTTGAAGTCGCTCTCAGAAAATGTCTGTCGCACACACACACAAACACACAATTTCAGCTCAACGTCCACACATTCAAGTGACAGAATTGATGATTTAAAAAACAAAAAAAACAACAAAAAAACACCATCACCAAACATTACATGGTTCATAAAGATAACATGAAATTATATAGGAATCCCCCCCCCCCACCCCTGCCCCCCACTCACCCCTGAAGTTATGTCTATTAACTAACTGTGATCCACTGGTGCAGATTCCCACAGGGGTCTGATTCCTGGTCTGTGCAAATTACTATAATGCCCAAGTGGAGAAACCAACAGTAGCTGTGGCCAGTAGACTGACTTTGTTTATCACCTCCCTTCTGTTTATGTATGCAGCATCTTCTTTTCCAGCAGCCATCTTCAATTCCTGCAGACTGCACACCATGTGGCTAAATTATATATATATATAAAAAAAATCCTCTCTGTCATTCAAATTGTTCAAAATTCTATTTTTGCTGGAATTAGCACCAGTGGGTGAGGGTATAGTACGTGTTAATCAAGTTTGGAAGAATACTTTTTCTTTGCAGGCACAATATCTCCCTTACACCTGGTCATCAGAGCAAAGAAGCATTTCAATCAGAGCCAGTACAATCAAAGCAGGACACTGGAACCCCCAGGACTGAGTATCAGTCTCGATTTGCTAGCTTTGAATTAAAATGTTGTGATTTTACTCTACTGTACAGAAAAACAAACAAAAAACAAAAACCCTAACACACACACACACAAAAGGGGAGTGTTGGGGGCAATCACAACCAGCCTCACCCTGATCTGCAGCATAAGGGAGGTAAGTCCTTTCACCAGCTGCAGCACTTTCTCGTTCTTCGCCGTCTTGCGGTTGTGGAACATTGTCTGGGGGGAAAAAAAAAAAAAAAAAAAAAGCCCGCCATGAGTGACACTAAACAACTGCACACCACCATCACTGACTGCTGGCAGAAAAAAACACTTGCCAGGAATAAAAATGCAGGGTTCATACAGGTTTTTAATCACAAATTTGAAAACATTTTTCTAAAAACCTTCAAAGCACCAACGGCAAAAAATCTTAAATTGTCAGGAACCTCAGCAAAATATGTGATGTTTTGAGTGCTGGCATTTCAGTCACAAAGATTCCTACAGGATTAAGCCTTTTAGAAAGTTGTTATTTTCCATGTAAATTCCAATTCAACTGGAGCACTTTGCAACTGTGGCTTAGAAAAGATGCATAGTTTTTGTAATTCTGCAAACAAACTGTTGGCAAAATGTTATTTTAATCATTTCTGATCAATATGGGCAAAACACCACCAGAAATAACATCAACTGTCAGCAAAACACTGTAATAAAACATTCAAAGCTTCAAACAACATTCAAAACTAAACACCATATACAAAAAGCAAAATAAAACACACCACCATCACAGAAAATGTGAACAGAAAACCAAATCAACTGCATGCTGACACTTTGCTGCTGTATTCATTTGTTTAGTTAGTCATCTACTTATTAATTCATTTATCACTGTTGTTAAAGCCCTGCTGAGCACAGGGTCATTGCTGAGAAAATGTAAATACTGGGGGGAAAAAACAAACAAAAAACCACCTCTGGAAAAGAATATGTGGTGGCCTAGCAAAAACATAATCTGCCTAGGAAGCGAGAGAAACTGTGTGCAAAGGATCTAATCCCACACTCAGTAGTATTTTCTCCCCAACTGCTAGACTGTTAAATGCTTTGAATGCTAGTCATTCAAATAAGACAATAAACCTAGGTCCCAATTGTAGTATGCACGTAAAAGAACCCACAGCATCAAAGGGTTGTCCCTGGCAAAATTCTACAGAAAAATCCACTTTGATAGGAAAAGTCACACTTGCAGGCAGAAAACAACAACTATATATGGGTGGCACTCTAGTAACACACACTCCCTGGGGAAAGCAGCCAGGATTTTACATAGATATACCTGCTGTGACAAAAGAGGAATACAACGTAATAAAATGCAAGTGCAGCCTGCACAAAGAATCGGATGCGTGGACAGTCAGTGCTCACCTCACAGATATGGGTGACAGTGGTGTTGGCCTCTTCGTCACACTTCTTCTTCACTTCTGATGGCTCCTCGATTGGTGCCAGACCCTGCTCTGGTGCCAGCTACACAGACGCACACCATGTACACACCATGCAGTTACACACACACACAAACACACCATGCAAATACACACACCCACATGTCCACCATTTTAAAAGAAATGTCATTAAAAATGTAATAAAAAAAAAATACTTTAAAAAATTAAAAGAACTGTCATTTGGTACAAAGATGAGAACAGTGGTTTATATGGAGAAAATCCTTTCATTTTTCTTGTGTTTTCTTAGTTGTTCTTTGTTTCATTTTTTAAATCAATGTTTTACTTTAAATTCAGGTTGAACATTTTGATGCTGTGCTTTATTAATCACCAACAAAAACAAAATTTTTCTCCAGAAAAAACAAAGATGAAAAATTCTAACAAACTTACACATCATCTTAAATAACCCACGGCAACAAAAAGGTTGTCCCTGGCAAAATTCCATAGAAAAATATGTTGTGAAAAAAAAAGCAAAAAACCAACCCAAAACAACACAATATATACCTCCTGACAGAACTGGTGGACCTCCAGCAGGTAGTCGTTGAGGTCTTTGTTGAGGTTGGACAGCTCCAGAACGACGTCAGCATAGCTCCTCTGGAACTCAGCAGTGATGGGCTGCTGGTAAGACCTCTGCAAACACAACAGTGCATCCTTCTCCTGTGATCTGGTTGTTTGTGGGCGTGCTGTTGTTGTTTGTGGTGTTGTTTGGTGTGGTGCGGTGTGGTGTGTGAGTGATGGGCTGCTGGTATGACCTCTGCACACACACACACACACACAGTGCATCCTTCTGTAATCTGGTTGTTTATGGGTGTGTTGCTGTATGTGGTGTGGTGTGTGAGTGATGGGCTGCTGGTATGACCTCTGCTCACACACACACACACACACACACACACACACACACACACACACACAGTGCATCCTTCTCCTGTGATCTGGTTGTTTGTGGGTGTGTTGTTGTGTTTGTTGCTTGTGGTCTGGTGTGGTGTGCATGTGTGTGTGATGGACTGAAAAACAAGCAAAGTTTTGTCCAGCAGAGCACATTAATATCCTCATAGGCAGCCTGATGTGCAAATGACTGTCTGTAAACCACTCTGATTTTGGTCTCTGACCGAAGATAGGTGCTATCCCAATAAAAATAATATTAATAATGAAACACACACACAAACACACACACGCATGCAAACACACACACACACACACACACTGATACATCACCATGAAAAGAAAACTCCCTAACACAGCGACAGAAAGAGGGAGGAAGATAATGATATACTCACCAGAAAATCAAACGTCCTCCCCCCCCATCACCATGGCCGACATTTCAGCCTGAAAACTAGATCCAGTCCAAGCAATGCAGACACTGAGAAAGACCAGGACAAGCTTAAAGACCAGGACAGAGATCTGAACAAAGACAAGATAAAGACCAGGTCAAGAACAAAGGCCAGGACAAAGACAACAAAGACCAGGACAAGAATACAAAAACAGAGACCAGAAACAAAGGCTAGGACCAGAACAACGTCTATGGCAGGACAGAGACCAGGACAGGACAAAAGACCAGCCCCCAAACCAGGACAAGACTGAGGAATAAGGCTAAGCAAAGGACACAGCCATGACAGGGAAGGAAAAAGGACAGGAGGGACCAGAAACCTGGTCTACTGACCATCTTCTCGGCCTGTGTGTTCATCTCCTTCAGCTGGGTCACCCAGTCCTTCTTCACCTTCAGGATCTTGGACAGGCGAGTCTGGAACAGTGGGGTAGGGGGTTCTGTGAGGGGTACACATCAGTGTGTGGGTGTGGGGAGAGGTGTAGTGTGTGTGTGTGGAGGGGGGGGCAGGGGGGAGAGGGGGTAGTGTAGTGTGTGTAGTGTAGTGTAGTGTGTAGTGTGTGTGTAGTGTAGTGTGTGTAGTGTGTGTGTATAGTGATGTAAGCTGAGCACTGGGCCTGGCCCAACACTTGGCTTATATCACAGATTGACACAAGTTTACATTTGGGCCGACAGCAAAGTGAGAGGTGTATGTTAAAGGTTTCTGCACTGCTCTGGGTAGTCATTTACAGCTAGGTCTTTTGTGAAGGACAGCAGGTGCACATCTGTGTGTATATTTCTCGTAACAAAGAAATGTAAATCCAATACAAAAAGATTTCTCTCACAGACAAAAATGGTTAGCTGACTGTAACATCACTGAAATATAATTGGAATACTATACTTTGTCTGTGCATTCATGTGATTTTTTTTTCAAAATAAGAGTGCGAATGTGCGTGTGGGTGCACGCGCATTCAATCCAGCTCTGTGTGCATGCGTGTATACCTTTGGTAATCTGGCCGCCTATAAATCTCAGATCTAAACAAACTAATTCTTGCCAAAACTGTCTGTGCCCAGTACCACAGCATCCACTGTGACAGAAAAAGCACTGAAGTTAATTACTACAAAGTTTCTGTTTCAATCGCAACAATGTTACTTGTGCATAAAGTGGGGAAGGTTTGCAGTTTTTGCTGAATGAACAGAAGGTCAAGCAGAAGTACCCACGGCCCTTGTGGCTTGACAGGGATGGAGGTCGAGCGCACCAGCGTTTACGTGTATCTGTGCGTGCGCGCACGTTTGTGTGTGCGCTCACATGTCTGTGTGTGTCTGTCATGTGTGATCGCCTGCATGTGTGCATGTGCGTGCGTGCATGCGCACGTGTGTAATTTGCTTTTCACTGACACAGTGATATCAACGTGTGCCATGTACGGATTGCCTTCTATTACTGGCATTTTGACAACTTCAATCGACCGTTAGGAAACATTTTGACTTCAATTCTGGTGCTCTGACAAGTCACTGGATCACTTCTCAAGGGGTCAACAAACAACGCATTGCTGATGAGAATGGCCCATCAGCTTTCCTTTTTTTTTTCAGAAAACGGTCAGTTTTTTATGTAAATCTGAAAACAGATTTCTGTGATGGTGTTGCACCCCTACAATCTGACATCTATCACACCTTGCCCATGGCGACGATTTTGTGAATGGCACCTACCCGTAAAGTTATATATTTGGTCTGCTGTTTTCATGGTCTCATCTTGCCAGGCCCAGTTCCACATATTTTTTTACTCCTTTATCGATCTCTGCTGCAAAAATCTGTTCCTCTGTGAGTTTTCTCATTTTGTCGATGACTGAAGACTATCGACAAAATCAGCTATCTTTTGGAAGTTGTGAAGCCCGCGAATAGAAGCTGTGTAATCACAACTGAATACAGATAAGCTGAATGATGACAGAGGAGCAACGGAACACTTATTCTCAACTGGTTCTCTTATCCAAATATCCAAACATAGGGCATTTTGGCAAATGCTGTGGGTCTGACTTGTTGATGGGTCGAACAACAATCGTGCAACCTTCGCCAGTTGGAACCCCCCCCCCCCCCCCCCCCCCCATACTCCTGCCCCCCTTCTATTTTCTCAACAGATTTACACGAATCTCAAAAATGGCCTCTGGAACCAATTTTCGGTCGGAAATCTGACAATAGTCAGAAAAATCTCATGCCTGAAAACAGACAATGCGACCAAGGCCTCATCTTCCCAGCCACAACTTACCACCAGCACCAAGAACTTGATGGGGAAGCCCCCGTATGTTCCTCCTTCCAGACTCGTCAGACGACCTTTGAACTGCGAGCTGCTCAACAGAGGGTCCTGCTCCTGAAGAAAAGGTCAAATGACCATGCACACACTTCAAAAACACTGTAAACTGATAAATAGGACACACTAACTAAACCCATTAACTGACAATATCATCTGTCATCAGTTCATAGCACGACCATGTATGGTGTGTGTCTCTATGTGTGCATGTGTTGGCAAGGGTGTTTGCTTCTTCGTTCGTGGGCTGCAACTCCCACATTCACTCGTACGTACACGAGTGGGCTTTTATGTGTACGACCATTTTAACCCCCATGAAGGCAGCCATACTCTGCTTTCGGGGGTGTGCATGCTGGGTAAATTCTTGTTTCCATAACCCACTGAATGCTGACATGGATTACGGGACCTGTAACATGCGTATTTGATCTTCTGCTTGTGTAAACACACGAAGGGGGTTCAGATACGAGCAGGTCTACATATATGTTGACCTGGGAGATCGGAAAAATCTCCACCCTTTACCCACCAGGCGCCGTTACCGAGATTTGAACCAAGGACTCTCAGATTGAAAGTCCAACGCTTTAACCACTTAGCTACTGCACCCATCGGCAAGCGTGTGTGTGTGTGTGTGTGTGCGCGTGTGTGTGTGTTGTGTGTGAGCATATGCATATGAGTTGCATATGTGTTTGTGTAAGCCATGTACATGTCTCAGAATGAAAAAAAAATGCAGCCCAAACAACAAATGATTTGTGATCTGATGTGCCTGCACACAGTCATTTTCAACTGATAAATGTGACACACTAAATGACTAACTGAACATGTTAACTGAAAACTTTGACACATTAACTGAATATGTTAAGATATAAATACCACAGACTAAAAAAAAATCCAAAAAACAGAAACAGATAAATATGCCATGCAAACTGAACACACTGACTGGTAAAGAGTCAACACATAAACATGACACATCAACTGAAACACGTGAACAGATAAATCAAACACACAAACCAAACACATCAACTGATAAATATGACACATCAACCAAACACATTAACTGATAAATATACAAAACAAACTAACCAAATACGTTAACTGACAAACACAACACACCAACCAAACACATTGACAAATTAATACAACACACCAACCCAGCCCATCAGCCGATAAATAAACACACGAACAGACCATACACCAAAAATAACATAAAGGAACTCAGCACAGGGACAAAGGCACCCACCATGCCTCCCCCTGGAGAACTGGTCCCCGGGACAAACTTGGGCTGTGGGAAGTGGGGCTGGCGGGGTCGTTGCTTCTGCTGGAAAGCACTGATGGGGATGGTGTCTGCCGGGTCCTTGCTCTGCAAAAATCAAAAACCAGTTTCAGTTTCTCGAGGACAAATCCACATACCCTACACCACATCCGCAAGGCAGATGCCCGACCAGCAGCATAACCCGACGCGCTTGTCAGGCATTGAGTTCATGCATATATATATGTAACGGCAGGGTGCTATGCGAGGATGCAGTCTGCCTGGGTGTGAGTTCGTTCTTCCAGTCCAACACCGAACACGTGGGAACACATTGGTTTGCAGTGGATCCACTTTATTTGCACAGTGGACAGTATGTGATGTAGCAAGTCACACGACAACAACAACAACAACAAAAACCCTCTGCAATCAAACAGAAAACAACTATTTTCAATGCGTACCATGAGGTGGGGGAGTGATGTGAACAGGATTTAATTTCAAGCGAAGCATGTAATGTGAATTTTAAGTGCCAAAAGAAACTACAGGGCTAAAAAATCCTGATGCCAAACATTACTGAAAGCAAAGGAATCATTTAAGACAATGAAAGAAAGACTTTGCGACTGGCCACCAATGACTGATTATATTTGTCTTCATGAGAAAACCAACTAACAACCAAATTCCTGAAAATAACCCCTCTAGAGGTGTTTCCCATCCCAATAAGTGGAAGGATATCAAAACTGTGTCAGCAAAATCTCATTCTTCATGTCTGGGAAAAGCTATATTTGAGAAACAACAGTATTTCTCTAATGGCCTAGTTATCAACAGACCATCTGATTAAGTGTACAATAATCCTAACAGAAGGTCATACAGTAATTCATTCAGCACCATGCACTGAGCCAGTTCAGCAAGAACAGAAAGAAAGAAATGTTATCATGAAAACATGTTCAACAATGGCATCTGTTCAGCTTTGTACAAATCTAAAATATAAAACTTCCATAAATAACTAAACCTGTACATATGTAAAAAGATACTTAACCCCTAGGCTGCCTATATGACGAGATAACTCGTCATGGAAAGCATGTACGCTTCGCTGCCACAATGACAAGATAACTCGTCATCGAAATATTCTGATTTTTTAGTTCGCTGGCAAAAATGCTGGTAGCTTTAGCTTGGGGAATCTTTCTAGATACTATTCATAGCTAGAAACACCATCTGCGTCATAAGGCAGTCCTTTATTTGAACGTTTTGGTTGGGTTACTGGCCGCAGTCTTTGCCTGGCTCCTCTCCTCGTTCGCTCAACAAAATGTCGGACTGACTCCGTGCTCAAGACATGCGATCGTGGCAAACTAAATCAACCAAGATTATTTTCTTTAACTGATGCTCAGAAAGAATTGAAGCATAAATTCAAAGGAGAAGACAGTGGTGAACATTTATAGGACGATTTGATAGAAAATAAAGGGAGCAATCAAGAGAGTGGCCAAGATACGACTATCAGTGAGTGATGCCGGCTGTTCAGCTCTAGCAGACGACAGAAGTCACCGAATTTTTAGCAGTGTGAGCTATTTTCTTGGCACTCAGCCAACGCGGTCTGATGAGAACTGGATAAAGTGACTGTGTGAGAGGGGTGAAAAGGAGGGGGTTGGAGACTGAGGGGGCATGGCCTCACACCCATATTATCACTTGCAGAAGTCACATTGCATTATGCATCTATTTCTTTCTCAGTTTTTTTTTTTATATTGTGGTTGTTCTAGTATGATTTTGTGTGTGCAGATATCCATTTGCCCAGAAAATATGATATTTTAGTGCAAATTACCTGAATAAAGTTTGTAATGAACAAGTTGAAAATGTGACAAAAAACAAAACACTGATTTCAAAACAACAGCACGTCACTAAAAATACATAAAATGGGAAAACATCATGTGCTTTGTATTCTTTATTCATTTCCCTTTCAGAAAATATATACTTTTATGGGTCTTTCTCCAATAACAAAGAGCACAGAATTTTCTGAAAATTTATACCCGATTTTGGGGAAAAAAACCCTGGCAAATAGATTTGACTTAAATCTTATTTTCCTGGCAGCAAAAGGGTTAAAGAACTAGGAAGAAACACCCGCCTGAGCAGTGTGCTCAAAGGATTGCCTGACACAGTGACAGTGACAGACTCCAAGTTGAGCAACTTGGTCATCTGGCTCACCAAGCACAGCATCGGTGAACTGTCTTCAAAAGGATCAAGGGAAGTAACTCTATTCTATTCCAAATACATTATCTCTGTAGTAAAAACTTGAATTGTGCATTCTAACAATATGAAGCTATGCACATTTATAAAATATAGTAATTTCTTAATAGCTATTTTCATTTATTTATGTTATTCTTCATTACTAGTTTCTTATTTTTATTTTATATTTCTCTCTCCAATAGTCTCTCAGTTTCACTCTGCCAGATGACAACACTCGTTGCTAAGGGTTCTTTTTCAGTGCGCCAAGTGCATGCTGCACCACCAATCAATAACAACCAATGCTGCTGTGATTAATGACATGCTCAAGTTATGTTCTAATTAAAATCATTTGTTCACTGGTGTTGTGACAGATGTTTTTCTTTATACCCTGTCTTAAGATTTTCTCCTGTACCCTTAGAGCACTTCTCCTTTCCCTCTCTTCTCCTGTACCCGGTCTTAACATTTCTCCCTTCCACCCACGCCGCAATAAAGTTCTCATCATCATTGACAAGCAGCAAGGGTGTGGTGGACAAAACTCACTCACCAGCACTTCATAGTCGGGGATGGAATGTGTGCCCAGCCCTGGCCGGTCAAAGGTCACCCTGTAGGTGTTGTCCACAGTGTCCAGGGCCTCGATGGTGCCTGTGAACAGACCGTCCTGCGGCTTCCGCAGCCGTGCTGCAAACACCAGTCATCCATTAGCAGGGGCATGGGAGAGTTTCTTGTATGGCTGCCTACATGGCAGGGTAAAAATGCACAAACACGTAAAAGCCCACTCATGTACACCTGAGTGAACATGGGATTTGCAGCCCACGAATGAAGAAGAATTTCAGTACAAAGCAATAGTGGCACCTAGGAAGAATCAATCAGGCATTCGAGTTAACATTCAGTGTTCACTGCTGATCAGAGTTTGGTGTTGGTGTGATGTTGTGTCCTTGTGAAAGGCACTCTGATATTTGATTTTCCTCACTCCACCCAGGAGTGAACAGCTACCTGAATTCAGTCAGGGAAGAGTGGTAGGAGAGGACAGAGCCCTGCCTTCCTATCTTGAGCCCCAGACACAGTGAATGTGAGTTCACTAACCTAGATAGTATGGTCACAAAAAGCTGTGAATCCTTCAACCTTAGGGCAATAGAGAAAAGGGCTTCTCCTAAATCTCAGGGGTCCCAGGGACTCTTTTACAGCAATTTTTGGGTGTCCCTGACTACCATTCAGTAAGTCCCTCTAATGCTGCACATTCTAATCAAATCTGCATTGCTACACATCTACAGAAGCAGGCAGACCTTCTTGTCATGAGGTTTCAGGTCCAAGTTGTGGTAAAGGGAAAGAACTATTCTTTGCAGCAGACAATCTGAGGGCCAGACTGAAGTTAGAAAACAGAAATTGACTCTTTATGTGTTCATTGTTGGATCTTTTTTTTTAAGTTCCAAAGGACCCACTCAATGTACATGCTTTCAATTTTCAGTGTCAGGAACTTGTATTCAAATTTAAAGTGTTACATGAAGCCCCGAGAAAAAGATCCTACCTGTTTCAATGCAGTCAAACATCCCAACCATCAAGAATGAAAGGGTGCACATGCACATTCGTACTCCCCACTATGGGTCTCTTTGAAACAATTCCAAGAAAAGAAAAAAAAATCATACATATTCAGTTGAGAATAAAACACACCTATGGTCATACCCACAACACCCCCATCTCAAAGCAAAGATGTTCATTCTCCAAACACACACACACGCACGCACGCACGCACACACGCATGCGCACACACACACACACACACACACACACACACTCTGCAGTTATCCTCCGAGCACACCGTGATTCCTTATAATGTGTTACATGTTATTTAGCAACTGTGAGATTGCAAAGAATTGTTTATGATGATGTTTCAAGAGAAAATGAACGCATGCATAGTCACAAAATCAAGCAGCAGGAATCACAGCCATGGCAGCTGTCTACTACACTGCCTCCCTCGAGTGGTTGCCACGAGGCAATGAGTCTGCCTAGGAAGTGAGAGAATCTGACCACACAGGTTTGAATCTCACACTCACCAGTAATTTCTCTCCTTCTGCTAGACCTCAAGTGGTGGTCTGGATGCTAGTCATTCAGATGAGACATTAAAGCATGGTCCCATGTGTAGCATGCATTTTGCACAACTAAAAGAACCTACGGCAACAAGAGGGTTGTCCCTGCCAAAATTCTGTAGAAAAATCCAATTTAATTTAAAAACAAATACACTAGCAGGCAGAACAAAAAAGGGTGGCTCTACACTGTAAGGAAACCTATCCCTGGGGACAGCAGCCCAAATTTCAGACACAGAAATTTCAGGGATGCATATATTCTTATGTTATCGGAAGCCCTGACAGAAAGACCCTACCCCTTTTCTCCTTTTGGAGACAATACAGCATTGTGTAATCTGCTCACCGGTGACCTTGGTGCCGATGACGAGGTGCAGAGGAATCTCCTCTGGCAGGTCCTTCAGACTGCCAAACTCACTCAGCTTACGCTGCTGCAGCAGGCGGATCTTGTCCCGCCGGTCATGCAGCGCCTGTCGCTCCTCCTCAAAGAAGGATGGTGAACACCTGAAAAGTATGCCGCACAAGTAGTCATTCCAATGAGGCGATTAACTGAAGTCCTGTGCGCAGTACATTAAAGAACCCATAACAAAGTGGTTGTCCCAATATTCTGAAGAAAATTCCTCTTTAATATATTGAAGACAATTCCTCTTTAATATACTTATGTATGTATGTGTGCGTGTGGTTGAAGTCTGAACGAATGAAACAGGAAATGAACGATGAGTGTCTTGGGTAGACTGTCAAATGGCTCTACCAAGGCAAGCATCCCACTGTGCAAACTACTGTATCTTTAAAGTGCTTAAATTTTGGTCTCTGACCAAAGACAGACTCTATAACTATTATAAGTATCACTAACAACAACAATATTATCACTAATAACAATAATAACAATAATGTTAATAATAATGTACATCTGATTATTTTCTGGTTATAGTGATAATATCATTATTATTGTATTATTAAATGTATGTATATATCACTGAATCTTGTGCACAGATCAAATCAAAGGGCTTTCACACCAGACACTCATAGTCACACACATACATAACTCATCAAAGGGATGAATGACAAAACCTTTTAACACATGCAGATAAAAATCCAGAGAAACTATGGATCAGGATGGAAAGGGGGGGGAGGAGGGAAGTTAGTTATTTTGGAAAGAGGGAAGTTTTAAGGCTAAACTTGAAAGAGCTGAGTGAAGAGATCTGACAAAGCAAAAGAGGGAGTTCGTTCTCAGTACATGTTCCAGAGACAGAGAAGCAGAGGCTATGAAGAGATTACTATGGCTAGTCTCAATGCATTTGGTTGAAACACAAAGGCATCAGGTTTTATCATCATGTGTTTAAGCTTCATACATAAACAACATTACTTGGACCTTCATATTGTCACACAGAGAGGCAGTTTCTTGCCACCTAAAAGCAATTCTGGCATTACTCATTTACTGACTAGTGGTTGCATTAAAAACAGTTATCATCAGTATCAAAAAATGATCTTTCATTCATTCAAAATAGGGGAAAGCTTCTGAGACATTGAGCTTCCAAGTTGTTAAAATTTCTCCTTCAAGTTCTAGTAAGGAAAAAACCCAATTCAAACACAATCACAATGCTGTCTTTTTGTGTTATGAAGTTTAGTTACATTCTAGTATTTTCTCTACATTTTTCTTCACGGTGATATAATCTTGCAGATCACTGGTACTTTTTAACGGCAACAAATGATTTGACACAGTGAATGTCTCCTCTGAATTTGCCTCCTCATTACCATTACACTGTGTTGCCTTTCCTGGTTTGGTAAAACACAGCATATACACCCATAAATACACTGTGACACAGGACACCATACACACATTCACTTGCACACACACACACAGACACACAGGACACCCGTACACACAAACACAAACAGAATACCCATACACCAACATACACACACATAGAGAGAAGACACACAGTTTACCTGCGGGGCTTGCCCATAAGACGACGAATCTTACACCACTCCACGCGCGTCAGACGCTTTGTCTTCAACTGAGGGAATGACTCTTGCAGGCAGATGCAGAAATCATTCTGCCCCAGAAACAGAGGGCTGAAAAAGAGTATAAGACACCCAGGTGAAACACACAAAATGAAAATACTCTGAATGACAGGGACAAAAAACAAAAAACATGAGACCAGATGATGAAAGTCAAACTGAGCTTTTTTATTTCTTTATTTTAACCACACTCTACTCCAGAACCTTCCAACTATAACCTCTCCCTTCAGGCAACCTAACATCAATAGTTCCCTGTGGACTGCCATTGCTGAGACTGCAGCAGAGAACCTGAGTGTGGCCGTGTATGGGGGAGATCAGGATGAATGGTATGGAAGTAATGCCACTGAAAATGTGCAGATGATGGAACAGTAAAAAGAAAACAAACAACTATAACAATTCTTTTGTCAGGTTCCGTCTGGAGTTCCGAACTGAATGCTGCTTGCAAAAACCACAAGTTTCTACACAAGGACCTCTATGTAAGTGCTCATGCACAAGTTGGCTGGGTCAAAGCCTGTCTCAAATAAGAGGAGCCACTATTCGTATCCCCTCCCCATCTGACCCTACTCCCAAATCCATCTCCTTGTGAGGAGCAAACAATGTCTGCAGCAGAGGTGTGGAAACCTGGTCGAATCATTGGAAACTGGTTGGAGGAAGTTTGAGAAATGATTGGGGCACTTTTCTCTTTCACATGCATAGTGTACACAGCACACACAACTTACTAATGCACAAACATGTCCTCAAATACTCCTCTTCACAAAAGTTTAAAACAAACATCTGGTTTCCGTTCAACAAACTAGCCAATCCCCTCAAGTCTTCAAATTCAACACAGGAAAAAAGAAAAACAAAGAATACTCACGCATCTAGATTGGAGTAGAAGAACTCGTAGCACACCCACTTGTGAGCTTTGGGCAGTTTGAGTAAATTCCTGAGCCGTACTCCGATGGCCTGGGCCATACGTTTATCAGGTGTGCTAGGTACCACACTGCGAGTGGGTGTGGCCTGAAACATCAGTCCACAGTGACAGACAATCAATGCTGAAAAATCACTACAGCCCGTGACTTTCAACCCACATCTCACTCTTCCCTCTTAAAAGAAACGCAAAGCAACAGTTGTGTGCTACACTGATGAGAACCAAGATTTCAATTGAAAAGATCCTTTATGGATCATTTCTTGCTTTCTTTCTTTTTGTTTTGTTTTGAATCACTGTTTTATTTTTAAATTGGTGATTTCACTGCAGTGATTTATTTGTCACAGACAGAAACAATGCGTTTGGAATGTTGTGGAGTTTTTTTGTTTTTATTTTCCAAAAAAGAAAGCAAATGGTAATATATATATATATATATATTTTTTTTTTTTTTTTTTAATTCAAATCTGGGTAATTAAAAAAAATCTTAATGAGTCTTTTCTTTTTCCTAACCTGAATGAAAGCTGCTAAATATTAGCCACTGGTGCCTTCTGTCTCAGTCATGATTTATTCTGAAAAGACTCCACGAGGGCACATGGAAAAAACAAAAGGCAAACAATACATGGTAACAATGTAAATGGCAAGTTTACATAGTACATTACGAACATGAAATAAATGAAAGAATGCTAAGTTTAACTTATCATCTGACAGAAAAGCTCAATATTTAATAATCAAAATAACACAAACTGTATTTACATGTGTATGAAATGGAGGCAAGTAGAAAAGCAATATCTCAATGATTTTGCACAATAATTTTCACAAATTTTGATAGCTTCAACAAAGTTATCTTATTCTCTGTCATAAAGTAAACAGACAGCAAACACTGACAGGTTTGAGAAACAAGTCAGGGAATGTTGGGGAAAGGACAAAGAAAGGACTGGGAGAAAGAGAGAGAGAGAGAGAGAGTGGGAGGCAAGACATAAAACCAAGAGAGCCCAGTGACAAAGATCAGTGCAAGTAAGTGAAAGCAGTCCACCCTTACAGAATGCCCTTTCCAGCTGTCTCTCTCTGGAGTGGCCATTGCACCTGACGTTGACGCCCCACTGTTACGTGCCTGCAGACAGAGACAACTTTGACAATGGACAACAGTGGAGTGGTGACCTAGTGGTGACGAGCCTGCCCAGGAAGCAAGACAATCTGAGAGCACACGTTCGAATCCCACACTCACCAGTATTTTCCCCCCTTCCGCTAGACCTTGAGTGGTGGTCTGGGTGCTATGAGGCAATAAACTGAGGTCCCAAATGCAGCATACACTTAGTGCATGTAAAAGAAACTCATGGCAGCGTAAAGGCTGTCCCTGACAAAATTTTGTTCAAAAAAAAAAAAAGATGGAAAAACAAAAACTTGGAGGCAGATTTTTTTTTTCAATGAGTGTGGCTCTCACTGTAGCAATGCACTCTCCCTGGAGAGAAATGTGTATTTATCACAAAAATTAAGTTCACACAACTATAAGAACCTTTAAGTGAAGTTAGTAAGACACCAATATGATCTTAGAAACTGTTAGTGTTAAGTTCAAATAAGCCAAAAGAAAAAAGTCAGCATTTCAAGCCACGAAATGACAATGTAACCTCAGACTGAATCAGAGTCAAAAGTAAAAGATGAGGCTGATACTGTAACTCCTCCCATATATATATTTTTTAGCAGCTATGCAATATAATAATGTAAAATCATCAGTCATAGCATGATTCAGCACAAATAAATTTACAGTCAATCGAAAGTCACAAAACAATAAATATTCTTTGTAAATGTAAACACCAACAACTTTTCAAACAGTCATAAGCAATAGATTTTTTTTTCAAATTAATTGACATGACTGTGGTGTTTGGATTCACAAGCAGTCTTCTAACCTCAGGAGCAGTCAGCATTGCACTTACTGAGGATGGTGTGTGTGAAACCTTTGCCTGCTTCTTGGGGGACCGGATGGGAGAGTAATCTGTCTCTTCGTCATCATTGTAAAATCTCTGGTTCTTCTTTCGGATCCTTGGAGGCTGTTGTACACAAATGCACACACACAAAAGACATAAAGCAATGATGTGATCAGTGTGGGTCAGTTGACCCATGCTGCTTTTGCTCCCAATATATATATATATATACAGATATATATATACAGTTTGTGGCCTCCAAGTTCAGGGACTAAATCTTTATCTAAAATCCAATTTAAACTTAAAAATGCTTCTTTTTTTCTTTTTACTCCCGTATATTTGTAACTGTCTATAAACCTACAATGTTTTGCTGGATTGTTAGTAAATTTATACTATAAACTATAGCTAGACAGAATGTTATCAGATCAAAATTAAAATACAACACTTGAAATACATAACTGACACAGCATAATCAAAATACATGATTGGCATATAATTCGACTACAATATACATGTACATATCGTCATCAAAATAAAAAAGCACAATGTTTACTGCTTTACATATCAATTATCATCAACAAAATGTAAATTATAAAATATATCATTAAAATACTGCATATACACATCACCAAAATCTTCAGACTTACGAATCATCAGACTACAATACTTATGTATCATCATCAAAATAAATCAAAATACAGTACGTGCATATCATCAAAACAAAAATAATCCTTACATATCCACGGCGTGGTGGTGATGTTTGTAAGTTTCCTGCACACAATTTCAAACATCACTTTTAAATGATGAGACAAAAGAATTACATATACAAATACTTAGGGAAAAAAAACCCAAAACAACAAAAAACAACCCAACCTCACAACAAAAAAGGAAAAAAACTAATCTCCTTCACAGTCTGTTGCCGACATTCTCACAAACTTTCTGCTCCATTTTACTACCATACATAGGGTGACTGAAACTGGTTATATATATAAAATGACAAAGGGAAAAAGCATTGTGAAACTGGTAGGAAACAACTTGATTCAGATGAAAATTTAGTCTTAACCCCTTTACCCCACAATCCTCCATACAAAAAACAACAGCAACACACACACACACACACAATCAAAACAAAAATAAATTAATGAATAAAAACAAAATTAACTCTCCTTCCTAAACAAGGAAACTTGTGATTGAGAAAAGTAACTTGGTAATTTAGCAAGCATTTATCAGTTCTGACAAAACTTGACCACTGATTTTTTTTTCTCTCACCCATAACAAGGTTTTTCATATCAGCGTTTTACACGATTTTTACACAATTTTTTCAGTTTTTTTCACGCCTTGCCTTGAACTGGCTGAAAAGTGGAGAGGGGGACTGCACGTACTGCCTGACACGTGTAAATGATAGAAACATGTAGGATTCCATCACCATTTAACAAACAACATCCCAAATTCATGAACATGTAAATTGATTGTTTTATGACTAAGTTACACACAGTCACAATCAAATAAAATAATACATTTCCCTATTTTATAAACTTACTTGATTCAGACTTTACTTTTACTACCATTCAGTTAATTGCTAAAAACTGAAAACAGCTTTCGTAGCAGTACATTCTGGGGTAAATATGTTTGTATACATGTAATTTATAAAACTTTTTACATTCTACAACAAGAAATTCGTCTCCCATGACTGGCATCAATAATGATTATTAATATTATGCTTGCCAATTCACAATGGACGTGGCAAGCCATTTCACATTCCCAGTTCCATCATATCTAAATCTAGGTTACTGCATTACTGCATCTGAATGAAACTAATATTTGTATGTGTCCGATAAATCTAATGTTTAATTATGTATTTCTCTCAGTAAGCAAAAAAGACATATTTATCTTCTTCTTCTTCATTCATTGACTGCAACTCCCACATTCACTCATATGTGCAGGCATGGACTGTTACGTGTATGACCATTTTTACCCAACCATGTAGACAGCCCTACTCCGTTTTCGGGGATGTGCATGCTGGGTATGTTCTTGTTTCCATATCCCACCGAACACTGACATGGATTACAGGATCCTTAACCTGCATATTTGATCTTCTGTTTGCGTATACATATGAAGGGGGTTCAGGCACTAGCAGGTCTGCCCATATGTTGACCTGGGAGATTGGAAAAATCTCCACCCTTTACCAACCAGGCGCCATTACCGAGATTCAAACCCAGGACCCACATGAAAGTCCACACAGATATTGCACCCGTCTGACATGTTTATAATTTCTGTAATATATGTGCATACTTGGTACTACTTCACTCCACCCCCACCCCCAATCCCCCCCAACACACACACACAGAGTTAACCCAAGTTTTATGGAGATTTGGAGACTGAACAATACAAACATTCCCATTTAAATCAAAGAGGAAACAGACAAACACTGGACAACTTAGCAATACAGTAAAACTGTAACACACAGAGACACCCTACCTTCTCTCAAACTGACCAAGGCCTGGGCAGAACCTGAAAACATAATAATAATAATAATAATAATAAAATCAAAATGCAGGCTTACATAGTACAGTTCCTCCATCTCAGATGGGGTTCACTGAGCTTTACAATAAAATATACAGATTTAAGATGAACTGACATGAAATATGCACAAAGTAAACACAGTCTCAAATGACATTGGCTGAGATACATATACAAATGTAAGACTAAGGGACATAAAAATATGTAAATCAACACTGGCACCATCAGTCTCATATTACACAGGCACAAATCACAGCAAAACAAAGCAAATCACATGCATCATTGTCAAAAATAAACAAAAAATAAAAAATAAGCACCAAGGAACCAGGCATCACGAAAAACACACGAAAATCATCACAAATGCATACAAATCAAGACAAAGGGCACATCAGGCAATAAAGTCACATAAAGCATATGCAGATGGGAAAAAAGTTTCAGTGAGAAAAGTACAATTTGAAAAGATATGTTTTGAGTGCTCTTTAGAATACGGGTGTTTGGGAGTAACAGAGATGTGAGGGTAGTGAATTTCAGTGTTTAGGTGCAACAAAAGAAAAGGAACGTTCAATGTCAGTTTTTGTACAAATCTTTGGAACAAACAGTGTGCACTTGTCCTTTGAAGAACAGAGTTGTCTGGATGGTGAATAGACAGAAAGTAGATTCAAAAGATAGGACAAGAATCAGTGAAGAAATTGTGACACAGAACTGAGAGTTTGTATTGTACTTGTGTTTGAATGGGGAACCATTATACATTTACAATTTATTTCAGTTTAACATCACACACACACACACACACACACACACACACAGAGTAACAAACAAAACAAACATTTATAAAATATAAACCTAATTAAATGACACATATAACTTTATTTTGGATTTGAATAATTCTGAGAAAAATACATGTCCGGTTTGAGGTTGAAAGCAGTTCACAAATTAATGAAAATGAATTAGCATCTCTCTCTCTCCCTCTTTCTCAGTTTTCGTCTTCATTCTATCTCTCCCCCCTAAGTCTCTCTGACATCAGCCATTTTTACCGATTGTCCGCAAAAGAAGTAAAGCTAATTTAATTTGCAATAAACAATTACCTCATTCAACATAATTTCTTACTTATTTCAATACACAACTAAAAGTTTGAAATGATGTAACTTAATCGCCATTAGTAAATCCATCCCCTCCATCTCAAGTCTCAACTTCCGAGCAGACTAAATCACGTGACTGGACGAGGCCTGACGCCGTTTTCAATTTCCATTATGGTGTTATCCAGAGTACGCGACAATCACTGTTATTTTCTATTTCTCTGTGTTTTCTGCAAGTTTTTTTTTTAATCCCCCATTGATTTCACGGATTCACGATTCAGTCGATCCACAATGATCTGCAAAATCAACTTATTTTATGTGGATAATTTTATGTTTAAAATACCCCTTTCAGCCCCAAAGCAGTAGCAGAATCATCGATGATATAAAAATCTCGTGCTTCCTTCTTGGACGAAAGAAAAAGCTCTAAAAAGATATCTAATACTCGAAAAACAGAAATCTGCTTCGTTTCCACTTACTCTCAAGCGAATCTTCCGCCATTTTGGTCGCGCCTCTATTTCAAACACAAATATGTCACGTGACATTTTTCATCCGGTGAGGAAAGCAGACCGCTGAGAAGGAACCACGAACGGGATTAGCTACAGAGACAGATTAACACACATATTGCTATACAACATTTATTTGGCGTTTTATTTTTAGATTTCTTTTCTTGAATGTGCAAGTTATACGCTGAGAAACAGAATAGTATAACATGATGATGGAGTCTCCCGTCGGACCGACGGATGAGTAGACAGGCAGGCTTGTCTGTCTGTGTGTCCTCTTATGGGAGAAGAAGCCGATTCTGGACGCACAGCACTTCCCACAGGTGTTGCAAGGGAAAACGTCTCCAGAAGTTGAGCCCTGCTTCCTTCAGTCGCTCACGCTTCTCCTTAATAGCCAGCGTTCTCTTGTTTTCAAAGGTTTTTATGTCACTAGAGCACACTGACAGCATCCTCCACCAAGAGCCGCAGTCAAGGGCATGTTTCCCAGGAAGCGATGTCTATGTTACAGGCTTTGAGGTTTGTCTTCAAGGTGTCCTTGAATCGCTTGCAGGGTCTTCCAAGTTCGCGGTGGCCTCCCTTCAGCTGGCAATAGAGCATCTTCGTGATCAGTTCAGTGCTGTCTGTCACCGTCTGATGCAGACAACGTGTCCTGTCCAGCGTAGCTGGCACTGGATCAGCAGGTTTTCGAAGCTGGGCAGGCTGCTCCTCTCTAGGACCTGGAGGTTGGAGACCCTGTCTTGTCACATTATGCCAAGGATCTTTCATAGGCATCTCTGGTGAAACTGTTCAAGTTGTTGAATGTGACGGCGATACGTCATCCATGTTTCACTGTGACAGCAGTACAACAAGGTGGTCAGCACAACAGCTCTGTAGGTTTTCATCTTGGTGCTGAGCCTGATGCCTTTGTTGTTCCACAGCCCGTTGTTGAGTCTGCCAAAGGCGGAGCTGGCCTTGGCAATGTGCAGTGTCACTTCTGCATCAAGGGCTCCGTTGCTGCATAGGGTGCTGCCCAGGTAGCAAAACTTGTCAACTGACTTGATCTCTGTGTCATTGATCTTGATTGCAGGTGGGGGGAGGCACTGGCGTTCTGTGAGCTAGCTGGTTGGTACACGGACTCAGCGTCAATCAGCATGGCAGAGAAGAGAATGGAGAACAGTGTGGGTGCCAGGATGCAGCCCTGCTTCACTCCATTGACCACAGGGAACGGATCTGACATGTCAGTATTTTCCTATACTCTCACCTGCATGCTATGGTGGAATGACGCAGTCAACTGGATTAGGCTGTCTGGGCAGCCGAACATTAGGAGGATCTTCCACAGACCACAGCGGTTCACCATGTCGAAGGCCTTAGTCAGGTCTACTAAGACCATGTGGAAGCTCTTTGTTATGCTCACGGCACTTCTCTTATATCTGGCATACAGCAAACACCATGTCACATGTTCCCCTGCCTGAGCGGAATCCACACTGTGCTTCAGGGATGACTGTGTTGGAGACATGCGTACCAGGCGATGGTCCGACCAACAGACTGCTCCTGTCATGCAGCGTGTAATGGAAACATCACCTCTGTCCATCTGCCGGACAATCACATTATTCAGCATGTGCTACTGCTTGGAGCGGGAATGCATCCATGTGTTCTTGTACTTGTCTGCTTGTTGGAAGAGGGTGCTGGTGACGGTCAGTCCATGCTGCGCGCAGAGCAAGAGCAAAAGCAGTCCGTTGGAGCTGCACTTCCAGTGCCGTGCTGTCCATGCACTTTTGGCCACGAGGAGAAGTCCACGCCAATGCGGGCATTGAAATCCCCAAGGATCATCAGCCTGTCCTTTCTGTCTACTGCTGAAATGGTGCAGCTGAGCTCCTCGTAGAAGGCTTCTTTGATGTCATCAGGGTTGGTCATCATCGGGGCATAGCAGCTGATGACTGTGGTGAAGTGATCCTTTGACAGCTTTAGACGCAGGGTCATCAGCCTGTCGTTTATCCCGCGTGGAAGGTTGTCAAGCTGTTGTGCAAGTTTGGTTTGTATGGCAAAGCCCACACCTGAGGTTCTTTAGGTGCCTTCTGGCTTCCCAGTGCAGTAGAAGGTGTAGCCCCCTCCAACTTCCTCCAGCTGGGTTTCACTGGCAAACCTGGTTTCGCTCAGGGCTGCTATGACCACCTGGTAGCAATCAAGCATTCTAGCAATGAGCGCTGTGCGCCTTTCTGGTCTGTCGTCTCTGTCCAAAAGGGTGCGAACATTCCAGGCACCCAGAGTCAGGGCATGACTCCTGATTCTTTTCCTCTGTTGTTTTCGACTGCTAGTGTTGGATGTCCAAGTAGGTGCGGTTTCCTACTAGGTACTAGTGAGGCAGGCTTTGTTTAGTTATCCTTTTATTTCCCCTTCCCCGTGTGGGGAGAGCAGTGCTGTCCCTAAAAAGGACTGCTCTGACGCTGTGGGAGGATACGGGTGCCGTATCTGCCCCAGTCTACGGCGGACGACCATCACCCCACAGCCGCCTGCGTGCAGAGTCGTGATTAGGAACTGCCAGCAGCATCCTCTGCCAGTCCCCGTTACCACTTCTCCATCGCCGCAGGGCTTGGGAAAGCTGGGTGTTGAAGGGCTAGCTCGTCGTTCCGACATTAGCCTGGTTGTCTGACCAGCACAGGTGATTTTTTTTTTTTTTTAGTGAGGAGGAGTTGTGCAGTCACTTCCCCACTCTGTCGCCTACCGACGCTCAAAGTCCCACAGGTGCAGATATTGCAACGTGTAGGACGGCCTCGGCAGGTGCAGGTTTTTTCTTTGGAGTTCCGGCGTCTCCTAGGAGGACTTCCGGCCAAGGATAAGAGCTCCTCCTGCCCTTTGGTCATCCTCTTCCGCCTTCACAGCCGTTGGGAAAGGTTTCCTCCTCCGCCTGGTCCATAGGGAAAGGTTTCCTCCTCCGCCTAACAACGAGCAGAGAAAAGAACGCTGCATAAAAGAATCACAACCTCCTCAGTTAAACTGATTCGTTTCCGACGGTATGCCCAGCAAATGAACCATGCCCTGACACTGAATGACTTGCTGAACCTCTTACAAAAAGTTGAAAGTGGGGTGGGAAGTCCAGAGTGGTGTGATATGTGATGTTCAACGGATGCAAACAAACAAACAAACAAAAAATACCAGGTGACAGGTGACATAACTGGATAGAAGCACATGATACTGCTCTAGACATGCACTGATGTCTCCTTGTCGCCACTGGCCGGAGTCCTCAACTTTGATGACAATTGCAACCACTTATTTTACAATGAACGGTAAACATATTCGGTTTAATGGGAAATAAGTAAGTCTATAGCCTTGAAGGCAGTGCAAATTTAGTACGAGCGACAACTTGTACGGACTGCGGGACTGAAGATCTGCCGGTCATCATGAGAAACATTGACAAAGTCAGTAGATTACAGTACCTCACTTATAAAAGAAAAAAGGATAAAGAGAGCAATTAAGTACTTGCGAATCAAACTTGAGGACTGAGAAAAGCAAGAGGGCATTTCAATTATTGTCCAAATGGCCGCTACAGTATTGCAGACAGCATCGAGTCCCGGCGTCCTGGCCGAGTTACGACTCCGGATGACTAGCGGGCCAAAGGCCTAGCCTGGGTTGAGACTTCTTTAAAAAAGGGTTATTTTTGTTGTTGAGTTCTATTCCATCGTCTGTGCCATTTCGGTGGCCGGGTACTACCCTCATGCCGCCCGCCCGTCCCGCGTCCCCCATCATACGCTCTGAGATCACTTCTATATACAGACGGAGGCGGCACCAGCAGGAGCTATTGCTGTGAAGCTGCAATGAGGCTACACCGGCACCAGAGAAGACTGCATACTGAGCTGCTGATCGAGTCACGCACAGTGCGGTAGAGTCTAGACGGTGTTCTGAGGGATCCATCATACGCAAGGAACCACCTAACAAAGTCCCCGATAGCATACTGACAACTTTAGAGGACACCAATCACTCAGTCGCGGTGCCAAATCGAGTCCCACGGATGGGCCAGGAATTGATGTCCCGAGACCACTGACTGGCACAGTCACCTAACTGTGTGGCATGGGTGAACAAAGACCATGGGGAGAATGACACTCCATCGGGTTGTCCCCTAAATGTGTCCATAACAAACTAAGTCAGTTGGGATCCGAGCCGATCCTGCATCTGATGGGGATCGAACCTGAGTCCTCCCAGTCATTAGTCCGCGATGCCATCCACTTCACAGACCATGGCAGTTGGTGTAGCGGTTTACAGTTTGTTATTCGTCACACAACTTGAGTTGTGTATTTATCAATTCCCTTATCTATGGTCGTGAAACTGGCAGCACAAATCTGGGGAAAGTGCTAAATGTAACACCAGAACGTTACAGAAGTCGAACCACGGTACCATGGATGATAAAAACTACATGATAGATGTCAACCTTGACAAGATTATTGATAATATTTGAGGAACGTTGCACATGTATGTGCGAAACAATTATAATTTGATCAAGTCTTTAACCACTTCGAAGCAGATGAAAATATGTTCAATTACCACCTTTAAAACACTAAAACTTGTTTCTGGTTGTCTTTGACAGTAGTTTGTTCTTTCAATGCACATATATGTGCGGCATTTTTCATGCCCGCGGCTATATTATAAACATTTCATTAATTTGTTTCAGTTGGAAAGTGATAACGACAGCAGTACATACAAACAATAGAAAAGACTGATAGCTCAATTTTTTTTTCAGCTTTGAACTGATTTTTAAAAATTTATCCTTTTGAGAAGTCTTTATTTCTACCATCTTTAAAGGAAGAAAAAAGAATATTTACTCTTCTAGCAAAGGTGTTTTGCAGATTCAGTTTCCTCCCATTGATCTGCGGAGCGAAGAGAGAGAGAGAGAGAGAGAGAGAACCAATAACATCAGCATTCAAAGTTTGGGCAAATATTTGTCCGTCTTCAGGAAAACCTGTATATGCATATGGTATGATTTGTTCAGCTGAGCAAAATTCGCAAAGCTGTCATGTTTGAAATATAAATCAAGAACAGATAAAACAATACCCACAACCTAGCTGTTCCGGGTGTATTTGCCGGTGTGCGAGTGTCAAGTCGGTGAGAGAGAGAGAGAGAATATGTGTGTGTGTGTGTGTGTGTGTGTGTGTGTGTGTGTGTGTGTGCTCGCGCGCGCCACAAAAGATTTCTTTAAATCCAAATGTCTTGGAACTGAGTTGATGCAGCGATATTTCTGTGGTATTTTTGGACTCAGGGAGGACCTTACCTATGCAGAAACAAGTGCTACATACCTTTTTTTCTGATATCGTCACCGATTTACGCCCTTTTTATGACTGCGCCATAAAAGATATATTTTAAGAAAAAAAATTGCAATTTCCTTAAATGTGGATATCTCGGAACTGAGTTGACGTTGGTCGATTTATGTGGTATTTTTGGACTCGGGAGGTCAAAAACAATACACACAAAGCTGCTACACACAATATCCCGAAATGTCCATTTTTCGCCCATTTTCAGGGCACAATCTGAAAAAAAATAGTGCGATCTATTTAAATGCAGATATCTCGGAACTGCCGAGTTTATTCTTTGTCTATCTATCTGTCTGCGGAACCCCCTTTCTCATCCCTTCTCTTAGATTTCAGATATCTAGGACAGCATTGTTTCAGTTATCATCGTCAAGGGTTTCGTCACCACCGTTATCTACCAAAGCATTATCAACGTCTATCCGACTAGAGTCCGACTTTGACGAAGTGGTCAAGGTTTTCTGAAGGACCTGTCACAAGTGCCCCCTTTGTCGCTGGCCTTGGCTGTCTTGTCCAATCGGGTCCACAACGTGACTGAACAGGCCGCGATAGGGACCGGAGATGAGGTGTGTGAGATGAGGATGGGTGTGTGAGATGAGGATGGGTGTGTGGGATGGATGTGAGGGTTTGGAGGCAGGGGATGGGGTTGACTGAGGGGGTTCGTGGCTAACGGGGAACTGGCGGAGGGAATGTACTTTTCAATGCAGGAATGAGATTGGGACACGTTACACAGGAGGACATAATTTATGGAGCTTGTGGTGGTTGTCAGCATCTGTCTGTTTGTCTGACACCCTCCCCCTTGTCCCCATCCCTCTCTCTCTCTCTGTCTCTCTCTCTCTCTCTCTCTCTCTCTCTCTCTCTCTCTGTCTCTCTCTCTGTCTGTCTCTGCCTTCTACCCGTTTTACTCTCCCCTCTATTCCTCTCGTTTCTGCACATCGCAACAGCATTTTTCTCACAGCCTGATGTATGTGTGGCTTGTTTGGGTTTGCCCTTTTATGTGCTCTATTTTCTATAGGCCTGTATCTTATTACCATCATGTTTTTGCATCTATCTTGTGTAATATAGACACTGTTGAGAGCGGGGACTTGATGTAAAAAAAACAACAACAAAAAGCAAAACAACAACAAAACAAGCAAACAGAAAACAGTGCTTATCTGTTACTCTAAGAAATGAAGAATTTTGTGTTGTGTACGTTTCGTCCTCTTACTGAATTGTTTGATACCCCCAAAAAATCCTCCTCTTTCTCTTCCTCCAGTATATCCTCCTCATCTTCCTTCTTCTTCTTCTTCGATCGTTTGTTGACAGACTAGCTACGACTCCTGCTCGACAAGTGTTCGTCTTTAGTGGCTTTGCCTTCGTCTCTCTCTCTCTGTCTGTCTGTCTGTCTGTCTGTCTGTCTCTCTCTCTCTGGACGTTGGTCGATTTATGTGGTATTTTTAGACTCGGGAGGTCAGAAACAATACCCACAAAGCTGCTACACACAATATCCCGAAATTTCGATTTTTCTCCCAATAAGTGTGCATGGGTGCGTGCATACGGGCGGGTGTGTGCGTGCGCGCGTGTATGTGTGTGTTTTAAATGATGGAAAGTTATCGGACTTGCTTTGCTGGGTTGAGTTGACTGTCAACTGAGTGTTATTTTGTTATGAAAATGTTGTATGTCAAATTTTACCGTTTTGCTTATAATTTGTATGTATCACAGACTTCACCACACTTAATTTCCCCAAGAGATAATAAAGGTATTCTGATTCTGATTCTCTCTCTCTCTCTCTCTCTCTCTCTCTCTCTCTCTCTCTCTCTCATCCTATAGTATAGGCGTTCATATTCCGCCGTTTTCAGAGAGCCACATGCTCGTTATGTTGGCGCTTCCAGTGGGAGGTGTGTGTGTGTGTGTGTGTGTGTTTGTGTGTGTGTGTGTTTTTTTTTGTTTTGTTTTGTTTTGTTTGTGTGTGTGTGTGTGTGTGTGTGTGTGTGTGTGTGTGTGTGTGAGCCCGTCAGTGTGCGTGCGTGTGTTGAGCATGTGTGTGTTTGCGGGTTGTTGTTTTTTTTGTTTGGTTGTGTGTGTGTGTGTGTGTGTGTGTGTGTGTGTGTGTGTGTGTGTGTGTGTAGACTTATATCAAGCTGACTGACGGCTGATAAGTGAGTGAGTGAGCGAACCGTTGATGACAGACATAATTGTACCTGTTCACTTACGAGGACTTTGTTGTTTTGTCCACACAGGGTTCATTTGTAGCATTCAGCGCTTATTTGGACCAATTTCATCCCAGCTTCTTACATCCCAGTTCCTTAAATCCTTAACCCGTCATTTTCCCATTCCCTTTCCCAATATTTCAACCATCGATGAACAGGTATAAATGTTTGGCCGGCCAGATCCAAAGTCTGGTCTGCTTTGGTCAAGGGCCCCTCCCACTGGTCACAAACTGTCGGACGAGCCAGTGTCAGCTTGCTCTCAGCGTGGCCCTAACTTGACCCGATAATCAGATAAACAAATTAGTGCGAGGACGTCGTAACTAAAAATAGGCTATCGTGTAACTGTAACGAGGACGTACGCACTGTAACGATGTCGAAGTTTCTTCTTCTTTGTCAAAGTAAAAGATAAAAATTCTGGAAAAACAAAAACAAAATGGTAACTTGAATAAGCAACAACTATTCTTTTTTTTT
The DNA here is from genome assembly GCF_041734735.1 of Babylonia areolata. NCBI lineage: Eukaryota > Metazoa > Mollusca > Gastropoda > Neogastropoda > Buccinidae > Babylonia > Babylonia areolata. The sequence continues at coordinate 29,795,004 of NC_134902.1, read as the reverse complement.
TCGTTCTTTTCAACCAAGCCATTTACAAAGAAAATGAGAAGAGCAGAAGTGAAAATGAAATATATATATTGTACATACACAAGAATACCGTGGTAGTGTGTATGTGTGTGTGTGGAGGAAGTTGGCAGAATGTTTCAGACGCTAATCTGCCAATACAGTGTATATGAGGGCCTGGGTTCACATCCCACTCTCGCCCTTCTTCTTCTTCTTCTTCCTTTATACAGCCAACATCATTATATTGATGATTCTGTTGTAGTTTGGGGAGGTTGCTGAGGATTGCGCTGTTGTGAGGATTGGAAAAAAAAAAAATTTGCGACCTGGCCAGCCAGTGTACGTTCAGCGTGCACTGACATGATGCCAAGCCTCTGCATCAGCCGTGAGCGGGGGAAGGGTGGGTGCGGGGGGGGGGTGATTTTGGGGTGTATGGGTGGTTAGGAGGAGGGTGAGGGGGTAGTGCTGAGCGAGAGGAGGGGGGAATGGGGGGCTGGGGGGGGGGGGGGTTCTCAAGTTTGAGTGTAAAATCATACTGAATGCTCAGTCCGTCATTCGGGCGAGACGATAAACCGAGGTCCCGTGTGCAGCACGCACTTAGCGCACTGAAACAGAACCCATGGCCAACATAAGTGTTGCTCTATGATAACATTATATACAAGAAATCCCCTCTGACAGGTACACAAATGCGTATGCATGCTGCATGCACTCAAGGCATGACTAAAAGAAAGGCACTCTGGTAGATACACAATGTATATATATATATGTACGTATGTATGTATATATATATATATATATATATATATATATATATATATATATATATATATATATATATATATATATATATATATATAATGCACTCAAAGACGTATTTAGCACTTTGGGTCATGCTACTGTCAGGCATCTGCCTAGCAGATGTGGTGTAGCGTATTTGGATTTGTCCGAACGCAGTGACGCCTCCTTGAGAAACTGAAACTGAAACTGCGCGCGTGCGCGCGCGAAAGAGAGAAAGAAAGAGAGAGGGAGAGAGAGAGAGAGAGAGAGAGAGAGAGAGTGTGTGTGTGTGTGTGTGTGTGTGTGTGTGTGTGTGTGTGTGCGTGTGTGTTCTGGGTTGGGTAAGTGAGAGGGGAGGACAGTTACAGCAAACTGCTGCGACTTTTGCTGCAGAAAATTGTGAGGTTTGATTTAAGTAGTGAGCGGTTTGATTGAGTATAGATCCCTGTCATAATTCACAGAAATTTTGACGCCAAAGTTCTTTCAGCATTTGATGTGTTCAAACACGCGGAAAACACATCCAAAAGACTGTACTTTAGGAATGCCTACGTAGGTATGAATCCAGATCAAATTTCTCAGAAGCGTGTACTGAAATTGTAATGGCAAAGTTCTCATGACTTCTAATGATGAAAGCTTTTGATGCTTTTATAATCGAAGAAAGTGCACTAAAAGAATGGTGTATTCATATTCCACTTTTTTTTTTAAGGCTATCATAAATGCACATTATTCTTGAATTGGCAAGATTTCCCAAGGTGGTATTAAGCACACCTTCCCCATGTTCACAATTAATAGCGCACCACATGACAATAAAAAAGAAGATACCAATGAAAAGCAGCAGGATATTATAGTTATACCCCTAACAAGTGCACATGAGTCACGATTGTATTTTTCATGACGAGTTTTCTACCTTAGCGCCAGGTTAGCCTTTACAACATGGTATTAACATATGTTGCGTGTTTTATTTGATCGGTTCGTTGTTGCTGTCAATATTGTCGTTGTTTTGTTTTCCTCTTCTTTTTTCTTTCTTTTTCTTTCTTTTTTTTAATTTTTATTAAAATGTAATATTTTGTAGCTCATGTTTCACCATACAATACCACGTCGCCGGACAAGCCGAGGCTGGTACCTATACGAAGTGATAACTGACCCAGGGTCAGTTCCGGCCACTTGAGATTGATATCACCGCACAACGACAGACCTGTACAGTCCACCCACCTTGGGGAGTGGATGAACCCAGAGTGGCTTCGTGTCTTAATACGGCCAGTATGTGCCTTCTGCATATGAAAATACTGCATGAGTCGCAGTCGCTTTCGATGATTACGAAACAAAAAGGAAGCCAGGCACCAAAAAATAATGAAATAAAGATAGATAAATAAACAAGTAAAGTCAAAATCAAATGCTTTATGTTCTTCGAAGGTAATAGATAAGCAAAGACAGTGGGGTTTTTTTCTTTGTTTTTTTTTTCATCTTGGTTTCGCCAAAGGAGTGACTAAAAAATGAGGCAGATTGTACAGAAAAGGAAAAACACACGCACACACACACACACACACACACACACACACACACACACACACACACACACACACACACACACACACACACACACACACACACACACACACACACACACACACACACACAAGGTAGCTTCCAAAAACCAAAACATAAGTTAGATAAACCAATACTTGTCAAACACTGACTTCATTTCGCCAGTCGGCCATGCTTTGAATATCAAAAGAAAACACGCGAGGCCTACTTCTTCTTTGCAACGCCTTGAAGTCTACTAAAGTATGTAAACTGCTTATGACAGCTTTATTGCATTGCATTGCATTGCATTGCATTGCATTGTATTATATTGTATTGTGTTGGATTGTATGTTATTGTATTATCACTCTTTTTCACGAAAGATTTGTGTGAGAAATTCTGGCTACAGTGCAACAGAATGCAGTGCAATATGATGCAAAGAAGAACACCACACCACACCACACCACACGGCAGCACACCACACTATACCACATCACACCGCCCACACCACACAGTACAATATAATACAATACAATACAATACAAGACAGCACAGCACAGCACAGCACAGCACAGCACAGCACAGCACAGCACAAAATAGAAACCGCGTCTCTTGCAACAGTCAAAACAGACAATGATAAGATTCAAGGTTGACAACCACAAACGTGGTCAACTCTGTCCCAATCCAACGCGTATCCTTCGATGGACTGATATTTTTTGATGACTCGATAAAAATAACAAGCCGTATTTCCCACTCTTTACTCATGAGTTCAGAAGATGGTGACACCCGTGAGGCGATTTGAAGAGCTGATAAAAGGAGGGGAGTAAAGGATAAAGTCCGTCCGAGATGCCCACCCTTTGACACTCCCCGCAAGGGGGCGTTGGATACCCCATTAGAAAGGGGGTACAACGGAAATCTGCGGTCTGTTGGGAGTTTGGTGTCTTGGTGGAAGGTAGGTGCGCGTATGCGTTGCTTCTTCTTCTTCTTTCTCCTTCTTCTTCTTCTTCTCTCTTCTTCTTCCTGAATGAAAAATTGAATGTATGTGTGATCGTGCTGGCAAATGAACAGTAAGTGCATGTGTGTGTGTGTGTGTGTGTGTGTGTGTGTGTGTGTGTGTGTGTGCATGATAATGATAATGTACCAATTGTTCTTCACATCGCTTTGTCACTTTTAATAGACTATTCCAGTTGCTATTCTTATTCGTCGTTCTTATTGTTTTGTTTTATTTCATTTTATTTCTTTATTTCTATGTTTTGTGCAGTTCTTTATTTTTATGTTTTGTGTCGTTAAATGGGCAGAATTGTAAAAAGGCCTTTACTGCGCTTTTACCCATTAAAGATTCAATCAATCAATCAATCTTCTTCTTCTTTCTTCTTCTTCTTCTTCTTCCCTCTTCTTTCTTCTCTTTCTTCTTCTTTCTTCTTCTTCTTCCTCTTCTTCTTCCTTTCCTTTTCTTCTTCCTCTTCCTCTTCTTCTCCTTCTTCTTCCGTGTGGAGTTATTGGGACGCTGCACAGAAGACATGTCTTCATATGTTGCTGCTGCTCTTTTTTTTTTTTTTTTTTTTCTCAGCATCCTGTTTTTGTAGTTTGTCATTTCTTTTTTTTTCTGTTTCTTTGTTCTTGTTTCTATCCTCGTGTTGGTGATTTATCTTTTCTTTTCTTTTTATCGTCTTTCGCGAAATTCATCTGCAAGCCACACGGCCCAGAAAGATTTCAAAAGCAGATGTGCTGTTGTTTCATGTACGGATTAGTCCGCACGTTTTCACACTTCCTTGAAAATGAAGTTTTATTGGGTTTTTCCATCTTTCTTTCTGTCTGTTTTTTTTTTTTTTTCTTCACTTTTCCATGCGTGTAGTTCCGATTGTAGTCTGTCTTTAAAGAAATCGTATAACGTTTATGGATCAACCCGCACGCTTTGATACCTCTTTAAAAATGAAACCGAAACAAACTTTTTCTTTCTTTCAGTCTTCCTTGCTTGATCTTAATAAACCCATTGATTTTTTCCCCTTACGCATTTCACTAATTGCAGGCTACCCAGAGGTACTTTTTCCCGTATGCATTTTACTAATTGCAGGCTGCCCAGAGGTACTTTTTCCCTTATGCATTTCACTAATTGCAGGCTGCCGAGAGGTACTTTTTCCGTTTGTGTTTTTATTCATTCATTTCAACAACAACAAAATATTATTATTCAACTTTACCTGAGGGCTATGTTTCAAAGGGATTGTTACCCGAAGTTCTCGGCACAAAATATTATGCTTTCCGGAAGATTTGTGTGTTCTCATCATTTGCGTCCCTTATTAGCAAAGTATCACCCGTCACCCGATTTATCTCTGTGTGTGTGTGTGTGTGTGTGTGTGTGTTCTGGCTTCTTCTCTGTGATTTTTTTTATTTTGTGTCTTTTACCTTGCCCTAACACATCCCTACTCCTATTTTCCCACCCCCACCCCTTCTTCCTTTCTTTATTTTCCGTGTCCCTTCGTACATTCATTTGGACGAAAATTTATAGGTTTATAATGTTCGTCATTAGAATGAAAGAAACTAGCTTCTATCACTCACAAAGCTTGATTGACACGCACAGACACTACACTACACACACACACACACACACACACACACACACACACACACACACAAGAAAGGTGGACGGGACCGGATTTTCATCTGGAAGATGAATCAACGAGAGAGAGAACGTGGACAGGAATTTCAGCTGTTTCGATGCCTTCTGTGAAAACGACGAAGAAGGCATCCTGACCGCTGACACTCCGAGCATCCACAGAGCACCAGTCAGCAGTTCGTGCGACCGCTTCGTCTACACACCATCAGTGTACGGCTCGATCCTGGTTTTCCACATGTCATCGTTTGCATTGCATTGCATTGCATTGCATTTTCATTTCCTTGCCTTGCCTTGCCTTGCCTTGCCTTGTCTTTGGCTTACTTTTTGTCGCAACAGATATCTGCGTGTGAATTTCTGGCTGCTCTTCACGTGGATCGAGAGCGCGCGTTTACCGCGGAATTGTCGCCGGCGACTATTTGGCAGGGCTCAGTTATTCAACCGATCGGCGACAATCAGCTTATCGAGGACAAATCAGCGTTTACTTACTAAACGCCAGATTGTCGCCGTTTGTTTAGCTGTGTTTTGATGATGCTGAAGACGAAAATAAGTCAAGGAACAATAAGAAAAAAACGTGAGGAAGCAGGGGACGAAAGAAAAAAAAAGAAAAGAAAGAAAGCAAAGAAATGAGAAATCGTGGAAGAAGATGAAGATAGGGAAAAAAAAGAATTGACAAAGGGAATTTAAGAAAGAAAAGAAGAATGACAGGAAAAAAAAAAGAATTGATAACGAAATGATGGGGAAAGAAGAAATTGTCAGAACCGTCCCAATTTGGCGTCCTAAATTTCTGGAGCTATACTTTTGATCGAACTTTCAACGGCATTTGTTCATAGCCCTGTTTCAACATTCCTTTGATGTACTTCAGAATTGTGTTCACGGTTATTATTATTGAATCGTCACTGTTAACTCTAATTGCATGTTAGTGATGTATTTCTTAGTAGCTGTCTACCTTCTCGGTTTTCCTAACTTCTCTTCTTTGAAACTCTTCATTTTGTTTTCCAGTTTTCTTTTCAGGCTCTACGGGGTATTAACTGCCGTTTTCATCCCTGATAAGGAATTCGCGGTCGGCTGGACAACAAGTCAACAATGATGATCATTATGGATAGGAAAGGGTATGGGCGCACCACACATCTAAAACAATTTCAAATTGTCCAGACTCCACCTCCAACCGAATTCTGTGTTGGACCAGTGCTTGATGAATATAACATTTCATCTTGTCATTCTTACATTAATTATCCGTCTTTCACAAAACTACACCCTAGTTCGTGCACTTTTTTTCATTAAGTTCCTCTACGATAAGATCATTTGCCAATCCAGTTTCGTTCAACCATCACCCCAACAGCTTCCCAGTTTCCATTCATTCCTTATTCATTTCTCAACCGTTTGACTCCAACCTTCACTTCGACAATTACCAGTTTCTACTTCTAATAAATACTCCTTCCACTGTCACTCACTCAAATTCATTCTTTCACATTCGCAGTTCCTTTGATTTCCTCCAGACTGCCATCCAACTTAGTTTCATCCTTCTTAGGCTTCCCGCAACAGCATGCATCTATTCTCACTTCTGCCATTTTTATTGCCATTTATATCCCCCTACTCTGTTTTCAAAATATCAGTCCCATGCATTTCCAATTCATCCCTTGTTCGTGTTTCCTTGATTCTTTCAACCGTCCACCTCCCGTTTCTTTTCTTCCACAGCTGGGTGCGCGAAGGGGAACGGACGCACCACTTGTTATACCAACGTATAGCCATTAGTTTCAAATTCTCCCGTTATCGTTTCCATCTTACAGCAGATTGTTACTCTAACCCCTCCCCCATCCTCTCCTGTTTCAGTCATTCCATTTGGTTTTCCTACCATTCCCTTTAGCGACTTCAGAGTCACCCGCGTACCATTCCCCTCACCCGTAGCCCATTTTTTCCATTGATTTGAGAAATTATTTACTGTAACATCTCGATCAAAACAGTTCTACCTTTTTCCCGACATCACTGCCTTTACCGTTCCATCCTTCCACCCTCCAGTGTTATGCTTCAGCTTATTCACACCTACTCTTCTATTCACAGCCCTACTGATTCCAATGCTCTACAAAAGCCCTAACCTTTATGTCTGACAAAACCATCACCCCTGTTTCTTGCTCTGTTTTCCCCAGTTCCTCTGATTGCTTTCCTTTGCCATTCTGTTCCAGCCAAGTTATCCACCACCAAGCACACCACCTGTTTTCATTACCTATTTGTTTCTCATCCTTACAGCTCCACTCTTTCTTTGCACCATTTCCAACCATTTGTGCACCCCCCTTCTCTTGTTCTTGGTATTTCCCAGTTCCTTTGATTGCGTCATCTGCCATTCTGTTCCAGCCAACTACTTCCATCTCCAGTCAAACGCCACCTCAGTTTTCATTCACTCCCCTTTTTTTTCCTCATACTTTTATCCCCCACCTCTTTCCGTGTACTTTTTCTAACTATTGGGACACAGAAGAAGAAGAAGAAGAAGAAGAAGAAGAAGAAGAAAGAAAGAAAGAATCAAGGGAAAATGTGACCACCAACCTCTTCCTCTGTTTCATCCTTGCGTTTTCTTTCTTTCCCTTTCCCACATAACACCTTCATTTTCTTCCAAATGCCATATCACTCATCTCTATATCCTTCCTTGTCTTCTGACAACCTAAATGCGTGTATTTCAACACCTTTATTTCTTTCCCTTTTTTTTACAGTTATATTACTATTCACATTTCGATCCCACCCTACCTTCACTTGCTGTCTGTTCCCTGATACATTATAATTCAATTACTGCTAGTCACATGTTCCCTTGATTCTTTCTTCATTCTTTTGTATTCTCATTCTGTGTCCCAAGTAGACCACTGTTGAAAAGACTTGATGAAACTTTGT
>NC_134902.1:29582224-29784724 GCF_041734735.1 Babylonia areolata | reverse complement strand
CATCAGGGTAAATACACGATAGTAAACATAAAAAAAACATGCAATAAGATCACAAGAATCTTTACTTATGTTCCAGTACACACACACACACACACACACACACACACACACACACACACACACACACACACACACACACACACACATTCCATGAAAAAGCTAAATGCCTCAATGGAATAAAAGTTCACCCTCAAAAATATGTAGAAATAGAGAGAAGGAGGATGGGAGAGACAGACAGACAGACACAGAGAAAAAGAGAGAAAGGAGACAGAGGAAGAATGGGGGTGGAGTCCACATCAAAATAACAACATCATGCCATGCATAGAAAAAGTGCTAAAATGTATAAAAAGCAGACAATTCTTTTTACGTAGTTACCATTGAGAGCGCACACACACACGCGCGCGCGCACGGACGCACACACGCACGCACGCACGCAAGCAAACACACACACACACACACACACACACACACACACACACACACACACATTGACCTTTGAAATGTCCTGAATGGGTACAGAAGATTAAATGAATCGTTGTTCCTTTCTCTTCTTCTGCCTTCGAAGGTTTTCTGGAGCAGTTAATGGCAGCACAACGGCATGTTCTCTCTTTCGCTTTCTCGCTCACTGAAGTTGTGGGGTTACAATGGCTGCCGCGCGCGTGACACGGTCGCTTCAAGCCGTTACGCGGTGAGCCTCAGGATCGTTCAGTCCATGCTATTTTTGTCTGTGGTCTTACCTTCATCTTGTCTTTGTGGCTGCTAAGGCCTAATAGTGATGAAGCGTCTGTCAGAAGTGTCGTCTTATCCTGCATCTGCTGGTGTTTGTGGAACAGCAGGAAAAGATCATCTGCAATGTTTAGGTCAACCGGCTGCTTCCACACCACAACAAATAGGAAGTGGAAAGCAGGAGGCATCCTTGCCTGACACCAGTCTTAGCCTGGAACTCTCTGGTGAGCTGTCCCTTGTGGATCACTCTACGATTCATTCCACCATGACTGTTCTTGATCATGCTGAGCAGTGATGGGCACGCGATGGTGTCGAGGCAGTTTTCAAAAGGCCCTCTCTGTCTAAACTGTCATATGCTTTCTCAAGGTCGACAAAGTTTATTAACAATATCTCGGCTGCTCTACGATGATACATAGGGTAGCAATATGGTCCACACATGATCGGTTCTCCCATAATCTGCTTTCCGGTCTCTGTACTGAAGCCTTTCATTTTTTTCAGGATGATTCTGTTGGAAAAAAACCAACAACAAAAAAACCAACTTTTTCTTGCACTGACAGCAGGACTGGGGTTGCGACAACTCCAAACCACCTGCTGTCGGAGAACAAGAAAGAGAGCGAATCAGCGGAAGAATCCCAACTGAAGCATTGCCATTCACGCACCATCTCTGGGGGTAATTGAAGTGGACACACACACACACACACACACACACACACACACACACACACACACACACACACACACACACACACATTAAGTTCTGCTAAATATATTGTGAGATGTACAGCAGTGGATGATTTTGAGGAATTAAATATTAGGTCTGATATTGATTTTCCAAAAAATGCACAAAATAATTCAAATCTACAAACCATTCGCACATATGTGTCAGATATTTTAAATTCTTCAGACATTGATTTGCATGATATGGCACCTCGTGTTCTGGTGCCACCTGTCCCTCCCTGGGAGTTAACAAAAGCAAACGTCAACATATGTGCTTCTGACACAACAAAAGGAGAATCTCCACATATAATAGCAGCATCTGTCAGAATTGAATTAGAAGAAAATTTTGATTATCATTTAAAAGTTTACACTGATGGCTCGGTCCTGGATGATAGCAGTGCAGGATCTGCTTTTGTCATTCCTGACCTAAAAACAGAAAAATCATATTATTTAGGTAAGGGACATTCAATTTTTACAGCTGAATTGGTGGCCATCCTTATGGCTTTAAATCATCTTGTTGATATACCAATCATAATAAGTAATATCCTATTTTGTGTTGATTCTCAATCTGTCTTAAAAGGTTTACTCCTTTTTGAGAATAATCAAAGAGAAGATTTATTTTTTGAAATTAGGTATTTATTGCACTCCCTATTTGTGAAGGGTACAAATGTTGATTTTTGTTGGATACCATCCCACACTGGATTCCGTTATAACGACCAAGCAGATAGGGCAGCAAAAAGGGGAGCAAACAATCATATAGATAGTATAAAAGTATATTGCCCATTGTCATACAAGGAAATAAGCAATATACTAGAAAGAGACTTTTATAGGTGCTTGAATTCAAGTCTAAAACCTCGTCAGTTGACTCTCTCAGACTTTGGTCCGATTCGCAGACCAATTCTGAGCTTAGCTCTCAGACTATTATCAAATTCATTACGGACCAAGTATTGTTCTAATGTCAAGTGTATATGCTTTAATAACCAGACAATTGAGCATATAATTTTTCACTGTAGCTTGATGAAGTCTTTTGTACACGAAAGTGTGTCTTCACAAGTGACTGAGAACGTTGATGTTTTTGACTTTTTGCATTCATTATCAGTTGTTTCGCTTGTCAGTTTAACGACTTCTCTTTTACGAAGTCCTTTAAGTAATTTCCTGTAACTGTATTTAGAGGGTTTTTTGTTTGTTTGTTTGTTTGTTTGTTTTGTTTTTCTTTCAAATTTCACCCACATTTTTACCCTCATTTGCCCAGTTTCCCCAAACCCTCCATTCATCCACATCTCCCACCCCTTCTAACCGATAATACTCAGATGTATTCATAAATACTTTTACAAAATGTCTTCAATCACCGATATGTGTGACGGGACATTAAACAAAAATTCCTCCCTTCCACACACACACACACACACACACACACACACACACACACACACACGCATATATATATATATATATAGGTGCAGTTCCGATGACTGTTCGACTTTGAGAATACGCTTGTATGTATGTATGCATATATTAAATATGTATGTAGAGAGGGAGTCGAAGACTGCTCATTGCTGTCAAACTACCATGCTTACGCAGCAGTTACGGGAGAAAGGGTCAGTGCCGCAGGATGCACACCATCCACCTCCACAGGAACAAAGGAAACAGAGCATCGTGTGACAAGTGGAAAGTTGGCCTCGTGGTGACGCTGTCCGCTTTGAAAGCAAGAGAATCTGAACGCGCTGGTTCGAATCCCACACTCGCCAATATCTTATTCCCCCTCCACTAGACCATGCGTGATGGCATGTACGCTAGTCATTCGGAGGAGAGGATAAACTGAGGTTCTGTGTGCAGCACGCATTTAGAGCACGTAAAAGAACCCACGACAACAAAAAGGTTGTCACTAGTAAATTCCTGTAGAAAACAAAATGTTAGGAAATCAAACGCATTTCCAGGCAGAAAAAATACAGACAATCTCTCTGGGGAAAGGAGCCCGAATTCCACACAGAGAGATCTTTTGTGACCAAATAATCAATACAATACAATTCAGTACAGCCACAAAGGCATTCCAGTTGTTCGTCGCAGCGAAGATCATGGCCCGTGTCGACCTGAACAGCATTACACACCACCACGCTGGACGATGTGGTCTCCAGTGTGGTTCAGGAGCAACAGTGGGACGATTGACACGATCTGTGCAGTTTGACAGTTTCAGGTGACGGGCGCAATAGCCAAGTGGTTAAAGCGTTGGACTGTCAATCTGAGGGTCCCGGGTTCGAATCACGGTGACGGCGCCTGGTGGGTAAAGGGTGAAGATTTTTACAATCTCCCAGGTCAACATATGTGCAGACCTGCTAGTGCCTGAACCCCCTTCGTGTGTATATGCAAGCAGAAGATCAAACACGCACGTTAAAGATCCTGTAGTGTCATCGTTCGGTGGGTTATGGAAACAAGAACATACCCAGCATGCACACCCCCGAAAAGGGAGTATGGCTGCGTACATGGCGGGGTAAAAACGGTCATACACGTAAAAGCCCACTCGTGTGCATACGAGTGAACGCAGAAGAAGAAGACAGTTTCAGGTTCAGTTTCTCAAGGAGGCGTCGCTTCCTTCAGACAAGTGCTTATATGTTGCACCACATCTGCTGGGCTGATGCCTGACAACAGCACAACACAACGCGCTTGTCAGGCCTTGAGTTCATGCATATACAAGAGTGGATTTCTTCTGCAGATTTTTTTTTTTTTTATCGATGGGTTCTTTTCCAGTGCGCCAGGTGCGTGCTGCACACGGGACCTCGGTTTATCGCCTCATCCGAATAACTAGACGCTCAGTTTGATTTTCCAGTCAAACCTGGGAGAAAGGGCGAGAGCGGGAATCGAACCCATACCCTTATGGACTCTGTATTGGCAGATGAGCGCCTTATCCGTTTTGCCACTTTCCTCCTTTACGGCTACAAGACAAGTGAGCAGAATCCGAACCTCTTCAATCTTTTCATGATTTGATTTGATTAAGGCATTTGACGCCTCAGTCGGGAGGGTCTGTGGGAAGTCCTGTCCAAGCTTGGCTGTCCAGCGGAGTTTGTCCAAACAGATCATCCGCATAGTGGACAGCAGTGATGTGTCGGATCCACTGCCAGACTCAGATGGCGTGAAACAGGGTTTGTGTGTTAGTCACCACCTTCTTCAACCCCATGTTTGCTGTTACGCAGTTCACCGCCCTCTCCCAGACCGATGCTGGGGTCACCGTCCGCTGCAGATGTGACGGCCATTTCTTCGACCTGAGACGTCTGCAGGCAAACAACCAGTCCCAAAGGCTCTAGTGACAGACCTCCTCTTTGCAGATGACTGAGCTCTTGCAGCACTGAACGAAATCAGACCTGCAAGAACTTGCCAGATGCCTTTCGGGAGAAGTAAAGGCCTTTGGAATGACCATCAGACTGCAGAAAACAGAAGTGACGCTCCAGCCCGCACCCTCAAATCGCAGTAGAGGACACAACACTGAACAATGTGGGGAATTTCACATACCTGGGAAGCTGTCTTTCTTCAGCTTACAGCACGGACAATGAAGTCCCAAACAGACAGACTCCTTCGTCAGGCTGTGGACACGAGTGTGGGGTGAACGGGGCATCAAACTGTTCACCAAGCTGGCAGTCTACAAGACTGTTGTCATCACCTTCCTGCTTTTTGGTCTTTAAACACGGACCCTGAACAGGAAGCACCAGAACACAGGATCAATTCCAACTCTGTAGGATCATGGACATCTGATTTTAAGACAGTTTTCAACACAGAAGTGCTTCGCAGAGCAAGGATGATTGGGTTTAATGAAGCACTCATCATGAAATCCAGGCTTTGGTAGGTTGGACATGCAGTCCAAATGGACGACACGCGATTGCCAAAGATATTCTTCTTCTCCAAGCTGGCTGTTGGCTCGAGGAACATCGGAAGAACACTGAAACGCTCTATGGAAATGCCTGACAGCTTCTCCTGGAGCCTGCAGCATTCCCATCCTCGGGTGGGAAACCCTTGCCATTGACCGCAGCGCCTGGCGACTGGCTGTAGACAAGGGAGTTCTGGTAATTGAAGGGAGGCTTCTCCAGGATCTGGACCAAAAGCTTCAGTCATGCAAAGTGAGGACACGTGACCTATCATCTGCTGTTACCTACACACAGTGCGGCAACGTTTGTTTGTCTGTCTTTGGGTTGTGTTATCTGCTCCGAGGTCCCGAAACATGGATTTCCATGATGGTGTGTGTGTGTGTGTGGTGTGTGTGTGTGTGTGTGTGTGTGTGTGTGTGTGAACATGAGTCATTATATCTGTGGGTGTGAGTACATACTAGATAGAGAGAGGGGGCGGGGGGGTGGAGGCAGACGAACAGAGAGACAGACCAACAGACATATGCAGAGACACATACGCAAAGACTCAACCTGAGAAAGAGGCACGCAGAGAGAGAGAGAGATTCAAGATTCAAGATTCAAAGATTCAAAAACTTTATTACTCAAGGATAAAGATTTTAGGCATTGCCTAGTCTTCCAATCTGTCCTTGTGACAATAAAAACAGTAACGATAAGACACAACAATAATAACAAGTAAATACTACCACCACCACTACTACTACTACTACTAATGATAATTATAATACTAATCAGCGGACCATCATCATCATAAAAATATAATGAAGGGAACACTGTCACACACTCACACCCACCCACCCACACACATATGCACACACTCATCCCCAAACACACACACCCTTATGCATATACATATTTGCATATATACCCACATGCATGCATATGTCTACATGTACATACAGATATGTATCATATGCATACATAAACATAATTAGGTATCAAATCATATTGTAGTACATTACAGATCATATTGTAGTACAATAGCAGATACTGAAAAAAAGAAAAGAAAAAAATCAAGAAGTAAAGGGGTTATTAAGACTGTCAAATTAATCACCACATAGAATACAGGAAAGAGGCACGACTGAAATGAAAATATATAAACAGAGCAGAGAAATATAGTTATATCACTGTACATATACAACAGTGATGAGAAATCTGACGCTGATGTGGCAGGCAATAACATCCAATCAATAGCTTGCATGTAATACATGAAAATCACAAAAGGTTGAAAATAAGATGAAACACGCTAGTGTATGTAAAGGAATAGACAGCGCATACATTTCACAAAAGGGCATGATGTTTTTAGGCCGGTTATATTTGGTTTGGGGGTCTATTGTTTGTGGAGCAGAAGTTTTCGTACCCTTGATTTGAAGGACGATAATGAATCGCCTGTCTTGACGAACGTAGGAAGAGAGTTCCAAACAGATGGTCCAAAAAATGCAAAGCTAGATTTGTACAAGTCAATGCGCACACGAGGCAGAATATAATTATCTGAATCGTAACGCTCTGTTGCCCTTTGAACAAATTCACTGAGGTACGGTGGTGACATGTGGTTGTGTACTTTGAACATGAGGACCATTCTATTGTATTCAAATTGCTTGTACAGTGGTAATATTTCCAGTTTTGTTAATTTCTCATCTGTTGATAGTGAGTGGTCGGGTAGAATAAGTTTAGCTGCTCGTCTATGTAATGAGTTAATTTTTTTTTAGTTGGTTGTGACTGGCATTGCTCCAGATTGTAGATGCATAATTTATATGAGAAAGACAATGTGCCCCGAAGAATAATTTTCGGGTTGGAGCATCGACATAATGTCTAAGTTTATTGAGTAAGAACAGATTGCGAGCTAACTGTTTGCAGACATGGTTAATATGAGCTTGCCAGTTTAATTCTTTATCAATTATTGCCCCAAGAACGCGGTGCTCACAAACTTCAACTGAGTTCTTGTTTACCTCAAGTTTTAGAGTGAGAGGCTTACGTTGGTGTTTTTGTCTGGATGTCAGTGCCATACTTTTTGTCTTATGTGGGTTAAGTTCCATGTGATTTTGGTAACACCAGTCTGAGATGTCATTTATTCCCTGTTGTAGCGATGATTGTACAAGATCGATGTTAGCGTCACTACAATGAAGAGAACTGTCACCAGCGAACAGATCGCAGATGACGTTGCCAGGTGATATGTGCATCGGCAAGTTATTTATATAGATGCAAAAGAGTAGAGGTCCAAGAATAGAGCCTTGCGGTACACCACGATCTACATGACCTTCAGAAGAGTACGTGCCATTTAAGTAAACACGCTGTGTTCTGTTTTCCAGGTAAGACCGGAAGAATGAGACAGCTGACTGGTTTTGAGTATACTCATTTAATTTGTTTATCAGTATTTCGTGATCCACAAGATCAAAGGCCTTCTTGAAATCGAGGAAAACTGTTCCAGTGATCTTGTTATGATTAATTGCAGATAACCACGTGTCACAAAGTCGATTGCTTTGCTCCATGTGTTTCATAAGGTGTTTGTGGACGTGCTTTTCGAGAGGCTTGGAAACAACGGACAGTAGGAATATTGGTCTAAAGTTTTTGAGATCTGTAATATCTTTTGATTTTGGCAGTGGGATTACTTTTGCTGTTTTTAGCGCAGCAGGAACGTTGTTCTGTTCAATGCACAAATTGTAAATATACGTAAGGGAGTCTACTATGTAGGGCAAAGCAAGTTTGAGAACAGATGGACCCATTGCCTTCTTATTCTTTAGATTTGAGATTAAGGATCCAACTTCATAAACAGCAAGTGGGGGGATAGTGAATAGTTCAGATTTAAGACGTTCTTGACAAAATGTTAGTAATGTCTGGGGGGTTATATAACATTCTGAAGGAAGGTCGTTTGTAGATGTCTGTGTTGACTGAGCTGTTTTTAGAAAAAGGTCATTGAGTGAATCCGTTGTCCACATAGTTGAGACAGCATTTGTTTTCTTTTTAGACTGATCTGTAATTTCATTAACAGCACGCCATAGTGTTGCTGTGTCTCTGTTGCTGTTGATAAGGTTCTTAAAATGATCTGACTTTGCTTGTTTAACTAAATCACACACTTTATTTCTTTGTTTTCTGTATTCGGTCTCCATCCCAGCAGCTTTTAAAACATCTCTTAATGCCATAGCTACGATGAGATCGTGCGTCAACCAGTTCGGAAGTGTTTTGTGTTTTACTCTCCTCGTCCGAAGAGGAGCATGTCTGTCAACGACTGCAAGAAAGGTTTCATACCATACTGTTAATGCTTGAGTGGGATCTGCAGTCATGAATACTTCATGGAAGGGTGCCAAGCTCAAATCAAGAAAAAAATGCAGCGGAACTGAATTTTTTGAAAGAGCGGTATTGGATCGTTGTGTGGCCCTTGCTTTGTTTCCGAGGAAGTTTACAAGACCATGTACAGATGACCGGTCAATGGTCACTGATGCTTTTGTTGGACACTGTTATAATGTGCACCAGATCTTTGTTATTTGTGTAAATATGGTCAAGTAGTGTGGATGACGTCCTCGTGATTCTGGTTGCACTGTGAATGAGTTGATGCAAACCAAAGAGAGTAGTAGTTGATTCCCATGCGGGTTGTGGTTTAAACAGATTAATGTTGAAATCTCCTAGCAGAATGACATTTTGTTTATGTTTATAAACATTGTCCATCAATTGTACAAAGTCATCATACCAAGGGAATCCAGCTGAGGGATTTATATACAGAAAGCCTACAAGGAGAGGGGAGAGAGAGAGAGCAAGTGACGACAGATCCTCAGAACAATACCGGTGGAACATAAGTTTCCTTTCTCCCTGTCTCCCATCAGTGCAGGCAGTTGTGGGCACACCCCCAGCCGGCAAAGGGCTGGGTCACACAGGAGACAGGGGACTGCGGGCTCATTGTTGCCTCTTTGGCTGACAACGACCGCAGTATCCAAAACAAATTCCACTCACACACGGCGCTGGTACAGTAACTGTAAGCAGCACATTAAGAAGTTTTCGAATGTACGCGCGTGTACGCACGCCCGCATGTACGCACGCTTACACGTACGCCCGCGCGTCCGCGTGTACGCACACGCGTGGACCAATCTCCTGCAATGTTTTCAATGACATCACTACCACACCGTACCTGCCGAGTCCCCCATACAAAGTCACACCCGGGTTCGACAGTCCATTGAGAACTATGGGTGTAAGGCTTCACACCAAAGGAGATCCTGCACTGCTGCTGAAGCACCTGGAAATGTTCAGTGGCGCCTGTCATGGTCATATCTTTGGGAGATTATAGCTATTGTTCAGGTGCACGTTATGCAATGGAAAACATATTAACTCAAAAGATTCATCTTTGCGGGTTTTATATGCTAGTATCTCTGTTGCAACTTTAATCTCTGCACAAAACGTGATGAACTATTGCAATACTGGGTCGCCCTGTCGACATCTTCGTCACTTGAGGAAACTGTGTGAACTTTTAGCGTTGACATTTTACGACAACATACAACAGAAACGTGCATTAGAAAGTATCATCCAGTGAACTGTATACTTCCAAAATTAACATGTTAAGAACTTTTCTCATATATTTCTTCTAACTTACTGAGTCGAAGACCTTTTAAAGGTCGATGGAGACTCGTACTATAGGAATGTTTTTGCGCCACAGTAATGCATAAAATCCTTTGAAATCCACATGTTGTCACCAATGCACCATGCTGGAATAAGCCCCGATCCGTGACTGCGAATCAACATTGGGACAAAAATTGATAGCAATGCATGGTGATCAAATTTTAGAAATGTTCTGGTCAGAAGTATGATTGGTATCCAATTGTTTTTTTTAAAGATAATATATGGGTTTGTCTTCCTTCCGTTTTGCGTAAATAACATTCCTTCATTAAATTTTTGACAAGCTCTGGTAAGTCTTTGTGTGGAAAACCAGACACGTACAGCACGGCGCTCCACTTACCCAGGGTTGTTTCGTGAGACAGGGAGAGTGAGACCGCCAACAGTGCCATGCTTCTCGAGAATAGTGACACAAAGCTGTGACTGCCCCTGCTCTGCCTGCTGACGCTTCATGCCCATCTGCAACTACATGTATGCTTCAGTCTTTGGGCTTTGAAACCACATGTGTGTCCATCGATGATGACACAAGGCCTCGTCATTCTCAGTTCCCGGGAGACAACCGGGGGGCTATGGGGGAGAGGGGGGGATGCGGGGGAGGGGGGGGGGGGCAGGGGGATGTTGGTGGGGCGGTTGCCGTCAGTCTTTAAAAATCACTTGAAGTTCTCACTCGCACTTCAGCCCTGACATGGTCATTTGCGATCGACAGGGCGATAAGCAACATGGTTTGATTTTCATTAATCAGCCTTTCTTCTTCTTCTTCCTTAAGAAGAGTCATCGGGGCGCCGTACAGAACTGTTAACCAATTTCCTTGGGTAGACAGCGTCAAATGTCACGCAACACTGCTGTCTTACTGGTCTCCGAAAGGCACCAGATTTCAAAGAACTTCATCTCAATCCATCTGTCACATCATCGCTCCAACAATACTGTTAATAACGATCCGAAAGAGGCTCACTTTAATTAACATAAGACAGATTTAACGACCTGAAATTGCAACTTTTCGAACTGTTAATATACAAATACAATGATTAGACGGAACAACAAGAAGGGTGTTTTTTGTTTGTTTGTTTGTTTGTTTGGGTTTTTGTGTGTGTGTGTTTGTGGTTTTTTTGTGTGTTTTTTTTTGTTTGTTTGTTTGTTTGTTTGTTGGGTGTTTTTTTCAGGCCCTGTCGTAAGATTACAACGTTTCATCAGCGAAAAGGACAGCCATATGCTGTTCTAATCAGATATGGTTTCGTCAAAATGGCTTGAGGTCGCAGTATTCAAATCTGGTCTCTGTGTGTTGCGCTGTGAGAGTGACATTGGGCTGATGTGCATGAACAATTTCAGCAGCGCTACGGTTGCTTATTCTGGAATTGTCGTAGATAAAGACAAATCCTATCGCCAATGAAATTTAGCGCTGATTGAATTGCTCATGCTATCCTGTGGTGTTCTCCAAGTACACATCTTTTGCCTCTTCCTTTAGACCCGAAGAAAATGTGTTACTACTGTCAATCAATCCCTGTCCTCAGATCAGTCTTGTGTGATTTGTTCCATCTGACTTCCCGTTCTCTGCAGAAATTCCCAGTGTTCGTGCGATAGAAAGAGACACTTTTCGTACAGATCTGTGATCACGATGGTCTCTTTAGAACAACGTCTGTCCATTGACGATTTCAACAGCGGGTTTCTTTCACTCGTAGGAAAGCATGGGTCTCTGAACCCCGCGTGTACCAAGATGAACTCGATGAAGCAAGCAGGATTCTTAAGCAGGTGTGGTGTAATTCATTTGGATTAGTATGTATGCTTTGACGCCTTCTTGAAGCTGAAACTGCAGCATAGTGTTGGCATACAATACAAAGAAACGGACACACATCAAATAAGCACATTTCTTACGTTTTGCGAAGAGATACATTGCTATCCTCGTGTTAAAAGCTGGATCATTTTTCTTCACCCATGAAAAATTTTTCACTGCTTCGTCAAAATAACTTTTCAGCGTCTGTGAGAAACTGCCGGGCCGCCCTAAGACTTGCCCGTTGCTCTCCATTTCCCCTCTCCATTATCTAACCGCGGGATATTTTCAACAGTTTCTTTGTGGAAGAATTTTAGTATGTGCGATCTGATCTGGCCCAGGCTTTCTTCTCACAGGTAGAAACAACGCACAGTAATCGATAACAGTCTCAAAGTTTCACTCCTTGAATACTTTTACTGATACTATTTTGCAAAGCCTGCCAGTTGCTCGTTTGATGCATTGATTTTCTAGACAGCTTAGTTCCTGGAGCAACTGACATTAACAACTCTGCACTGTTCTCGGGTTCTGCCCTAACATCTTTCAAAGCAGCTGCAGCAGTAACACTCATCAGAGCACGCTGAAGAATTATCGCTCTCTTGCAAACATATCTTTCTTGTCAAACATCATAGAGAAAGTTGTTTTGCAACATTTTCGCGTCTGCTCTCATCACAGCTTTTTCTTCTTTTTTTTCTTTTTGTTACGCTTTTTCAGTCCCTTTGTTTGGAAATCCCTGCCAATTGATATTCCCAGCTTCAAAGCAACATCAACCTGCCTGCCGAAGGAATAGTATTGTTAAAATCTTATCAGTTCAGTAATTCCTTGTTGCAATTTTATGCTGTCTCTGTCTCTGTCTCTGTGTGTGTGTGTGTGTGTGTGTGTGTGTGTGTGTGTGTGTGTGTGTGTGTGTGTGTGTGAATATGCAATCTTCGTTTAATGATCTAAAAGAAAATCCATTCGTTTGAACTTGGGCTCCTTCAATTCTGCACAGCTTTTTCCGATACTTTTTATTTTCGTTATCAGTCCCTTGATTCGTTTCTTTTGGGTAGTTTTGTTGCTTACCCACTGTATTCCAAATACTGCTTTTTTCACTGGCATTGAATACGACCATCCTACGCTACGAATCTTAACATCTATATTTTTACCAAGCACCCTTTCTTTCGGGAACAATTGAATACGCCCCTGCTCCTGAATATCCCATAACATTCTGCATCTAAAAAATATTCTTTTCACTTTGATCTTCTAAATTCTGTTGGGTATGTTTTCTCACCTTTCAATAATTGTTTGTCAACATACTTTTGAATGCTTTTTATTTGTTTTCTAATGCATATATTTTGCGTTCTAGATTATATTTACTTCTTATATCTACCATTAAAAGAAATTGTCTGCTTAATTGTTTGTTGAAATGGTGATAGTTGTTGTTGACTGTTAAATATAATTGGTCATGCTATTATTTCCATCAACAGCGTTTTAAGAACAATTGATTACATGTAATGAGCTGTATCTGATCGTCAGGCATTTGATTTTAGGATAACTGTGTGCAAAATAAAAAATAATGTCACGTTAAACTCTTTTAATATCCTGTTTAGCTGTGTTATCTATATGCTTTACACAGCACATATGTACGAACTGTAAGCCACGGAGAGTGAAACTGCTATAATCCTTCAGATCTTAGCAGATCATGATGGTGGTAATTCTAGAGTTAGTGGTGAGTGTTTGTATGCAACGATATCCAAACTGAATGTCAGCACAGCTAGCCTTGGTAATTCATGTTTCAGAAACCAAGACAAAATCCAACTTTGTATTCCAGTGTTTGGACTGGTTCTCTTCCATGTGTATCTGAGAACTCTGAACATCTGGAGTTAACCTTCTCACTACATAAGTTAGATCTCAGGTAGAAATCATTTCAAACATTGCATCTGTTGCCTTGGCACTGTTCATATGCTTATAGCTGTAAAAGTCAAGATTCAAAATGTGATGTTCTGCAATTCTTTTCTGAAGGTCATCAAGCAAATCTAGACCAACCATATTTGGCAAAAAAAAATATTGACGAATTTTATAGTTTGTGCTATGATATTTGACACAAAAATGGCATTGTTTCCTTGAATGTTCCGTTTTGTTTTATTCATTATATATATATATATACTCGCCTTGTTCTTCTGTTACTTTAAAAAATATATTATTCTGATGAAGATGACGATGATGATGATTATGATGATAATGATAATAATAACGCACAATATCCCCATACACTGGATTTGACAATCAAGGTTCTTTATGTTATGAGCATCAAGTACAATGTATACTTTCCTTTGCTGAGGAAATTGGCCAAATGGTTAAGACGCTCAGCTGCAAATAGAGAGAATCCGTGAGGGTGTGGGTTCGAATCCCGCTCTCGCCCTTTCTTCCAAGTTTGACTGGAAAAATCAAACTAAGCGTCTAGTCTTTCGGGTGAGACGACAAACGGAGGTCCCGTGTGCAACACGCACTTGGCGCACTGAAAAAGAACCCATGGCAACAAATGTGTTGTCCTCTGGCAAAATTATGTAAAAAGAAATCCACTCTGATAGGTACACAAATATATAAGCATGCACTCAAGGCCTGACAAGCGCGTTGGGTTATGGTGCTGTCAGGCATCTGTCTAGCAGATGTGGTGTAGCGTATATGGATTTGTCCGAACGCAGTAATGCTTCCTTGAGAAATTGAAACTGAAACTTTGCCGAAGGTGTTGAAAAATACCCTTTTTTAATGAAATTTCCCGCACCCTGACAAATTAAAAGATATTTGAAGATTACCCATAGCCAAACGCTGTCCTTGTAAGTAGGTAAAAATGCCATTACATCAGTTATACTTGATTAATTGAAACTAAAAACTAACAAATTGTAAGTAAAAAATAAAAGACAATACCGCACATAAATAATACTGGCCATTCAGCAACAGAATCCGGATTTACACAGCGCAAAAAAAAACAACAAAAAAAAAGAAAAAAAAAGAAGAAGAAAAAACAGGTGACACGACTGGAGAGTAAATATGTAATGCAAACAAACGGAATATTTGTCGTCGAATGCACACTGTAGAAAATAATTATACTGATAAGCGGTATATCCTATCAAATGCAATAAGCACACTATATCTAGCTTTAGCACTTTCACCAGCAGTTGTGAAGTTCACAGTTGAAAACAAACAACTGAAATTTGAAGAAGAAGAAGGAGAAGAGGAGGAGGAGGAAGAGAGAGAGAGAGAGAGAGAGAGAGAGAGAGAGGAGAAGAAGAAGAAGAAGAAGAAGAAATAATTCTCCAAAACATCAAGAAGAAGAAATGATTCTCCAAAACAGCCTGTCACACAGCGAGATGCAGACTGAGACAAAGACATTCAGTATTCGCAATTTGTAATGATAAAGATCACATAAACTGACAGATAAAGAACGCATTCACATCACCTGTGTTCAAAGAACGGAAATTTTCGGAGCATATATATGCCGGCATGATCGTCATTATGTGTTTGTGTTTCCACAGTGTGTGTGTGTGTGTGTGTGTGTGTGTGTGTGTGTGTGTGTGTGTGTGTGTGTGCAGCCTGTCAAATAAATCTCCCATACCTGCGTGAAGAATAGTTTTTCAAAGGAAATAAATCATCAAATGCACATCCACGTCAGAACAAATCAAACAAGCGAAAAGCAGCGTTTACATCATTGGCCATAAAATATATCACTCACTTAAAACTTAATACATTACATGTAAAAAAAAAATATATATATATATATATATATATATATATTACGCTAAAAACGAGATCAACTTTATACTGCACAGTATGGTTGTGTGGTTTCGCGCAGGCATGCGTAACCCTCATAAATCTTACAACGCGCTTCGATCGCTTTACAACTGTACCTGGTAAAGTAGATGCGGAACACGTACACGTGGCACCATGTTTATATCTGGGGTCCGTCTTCTCCGGAGAACAACGCAAAGAAACATCTATCTAAAGATGGCTTTTTCAGCTATTTGAAGCAAACATTATTCGACTGTTGCTGTCGAAACGGGCTTGAACATAACATTAAGTCCCTTTAACAGTAATGAGAGATTTCAAAAAGAAAAAAGAGACACATTTGAAAAGATATTGTTTGTAATCTTAATTAATCGCCGATTTTAGACACGCTCACACAGAATTAGATACACCGATGTTATGCAGAAGAATTCAAATGTTGATGAAATAAAACTGGTCTCCAAGATGAAGTGCATACTCTGTTTGATTGCAAACTTCTTACTCTTACTGAACCGTAGGTACAAATACAAAATATAAACAACAGCAACAACAAATCATAACTCGGTATTTCTTGTTTATTACTTTTTATTACAGAGAAATCTGTTGTGATAAAAAGAAATACAAATACAAATAAATACCGTTCTGCTTTAGAATGGTTATAACATCATTACAATACAGATCTTAATAGTTCAGGGGTGTTGATAAAATGTACGAGCAAAATTCTTCTGTTGCAGGTCTGGAAATTTTTTTTGCGGGGTGGGGGTGTTACACAGGACGTGCCTTCTGTTGATACTGATACTGTAGTTTATGGCAGAGTGTCACGAGTCCGATGTTGCCTGACCAAACAAACCAGAAAATTTTAGGATTACCACACTCCAAAATCGATTTTCTGGAACCAACCACAACGAAATATATCATTACTATAGAATGTCTAAACAGAGCCTAAAAACTAATGATTATTTAACGACTCTGTCTTCTAATCTTTCCAGTAATGTGATAACAAAGAAACACGAACCGTAGTTACCCATACATAAAGGACGGATTGCTGGTGTCATTTGACCTGATCGCAAATGTGATGGACGTGATATGGATGACTTTGGTTGCGAATTTAACATTTTTTTCTTGTGTTCGTATCTAATAGAATTGAAACCGTTATGAATAGGTCTACTATAGGGGAGTTTGCGCCATATAAGCGCAGTATATTATTATTGCTATATCACTGCAAACACCTGTTATCGATTTTTTTTCTGAACTACAAAGAAAAATTTATTGCTGAAAGTGACTTAGTATATGAATGTGATTATGTCGAATATGTAAGAGACACGATGCTTCAACAGTTTTGCTGGTATGTCATTCACTATTTTTGTTAACATGATTGCCTCTTCTGTTAACGTCCCCAAGGTAAGTGCACACGGTGATTTCCTATTCCTCATTGTGTGGTGTCATGTGTCCATGCAAAATCCTTTTATTTGTGGTTGAACCTTTCTTGACGTGTGAGTGAAGCCGATGGTAATTTTGTCAGTGCAGACGCGCATAACAGATACGTTTGGGATCAAAACACAACGACAGCTGAAGAGTGGCAAGGCATATTTTGTAACTCGATATGCATTGGGGAGCACAAAGTCAAGTCTGAGTCGCGATGCCTGGGTTGCTTCCCTTGCACCTGCGATCGCAATTGTGAAGCGTATGGCACATGTTGCCCTGGTTCCACTATGTCTTGGCATCCGGCGCCCATTGAGCGAGCCGAGTGCAAGGCTGTTGGTCGTCAGATGGTCCTTCATGTTGTCAAGTGTCATCCTGACTACCCCCACAACGAAATCCGATCTCTGTGTGAATCCAAGGCATTGCCCAGAAGAAGAGACACTATTCTGCCTGTCACCAGCAAGGCAAACAAAGTGACGTACGCCAACAGGTACTGCGCCCAGTGTCACCTGGATTTCTCCAACAGTGTGGAGTGGACGTTCACCTGTCTTCACAATCAGTACCTACACAATGTCACCAGCGACACGCAGTACGATGACCGTGCGGTTCTTCTGCCTGACATCTGCCAACCCTCTCCAGTCGATGCTATCCCTCGCTGGGGCTACGAGTTTTGTAATCACACCTACCATTATTACCACGGCGACGTCATATCTACCTGCAACGTCACGGGGAGATGGGAACAAAACAATGAGCATGTGCGTAAGGCGTGCGAGGAATCTGACTGGTCAGGATCAGCGATATTGACTGGAAACATCAGACGTAGATACGCTAATATTTTCTGCATCATGTGTAACGAGCCCCAGGATTTCCTGTCATGTACTGGTCACCACAACCCTCTACCGAACGTGTTGACACACATGGAACTGGTTTACCATGCCCCGCCCCCTACAACCTACACCTTCACACGCAGTGACGACTGTCCGCTGCACCACTGGAAACACCCCACGGTCAGATTTGTGTTGTGCTCTTGGATAGCTGCTTTCTATACTCTGTCTGTCTCTCTGCCTGCTTCTCTGTCTGTCTGTCTGTCTGTCTGTCTCTCAATATGTCCAACCTTTCGAATCCTGAACTGTTTCAGATCTGGAAGAAACTTTTGTCACAAACCAGCAGGGCATTCACATCCCATTTATTGGCATCTCTCTGTCTGTCTGTCTGTCTGTCTGTCTCTCTCTCTCTCTCTGTCTCTCTCTCTCCTTCACTCACTCACCCTCCCTCCCTCCCCTCGCCCCCTCTTTCTCTCTCTCATGTGCGCCAGAGGTAGAGCGAACCAGAATATGCATGAGTTATGTGAGCGTTAGTGAATACATATACATATGTGCCGTGTGGTCGTATCATGAGTGTGCGTTTACTCGTGTTTGCGGGTATGTTCGAACATGTGTAAAATGGTTCCAGTGAAACAGCTGATTCCTTGAACACGGGGCGCGTGTGGCGGGGTAACATATCCATGCAGTGGTCATTACCTCGATGCATGCGTGTCAATGGCAGAAAGGAAGCAAATACTCTAAATGTGACCATTGGAATGGTGTTGCTGTTCACTTTACATACTGGGTCATTGATCCGTAACTTCTGACCGACAAAAAACAACAAAGAACAACAACCACGAAAATTTTTTTTCTAAAATGTATACTCCATTGACGTTAGAACTTTACTTTTGACGCCAATGAAATGTCAATGGAAGTGTCAAATGAAGCTTGGTCTCTGATCAAAGATAGACGCTGTCTAGGTGTTCATAATATCATCATCATCATCATCATCATTAAGTGTGTTTCTCTTCTCCCCTATTTTCTTTTTTCGTCCCAATCGTTTGTGTGTGAATACTTTGGTATGCATATGTTTTGTCAGTGTCTTGATATTGTACCCTATTTCTCTCTCTCTCTCTCTCTCTCTCTCTCTCTCTCTCTCTCTGTGTGTGTGTGTGTGTGTGTGTGTGTGTGTGTGTGTGATACAGAGAGAGAGAGAAGAGGGTGAGTGGGGAGGTCAGTGCAAGTGTGTGTGGCATGCCGGTTTTCAGGACAGCCCGCAGCAAAGTTTACACACATGCATGCACACACACACATACACATACACGCGCACGCGACCAAATAAAACCCCGTGTAGAGGTAACCATTAAAAATCATACAACGAAATGTACATGTTTTTGAAATGAGACAGACATGTAGGTATGTATATTTGTTTATTTGTTTCTCCCTTTGTTTTTTGTTCTTGTTTTTTGGCCAGTGAAGAAGTTCATGTGAAGCACTGACGTTAATAAAATATATAAATAAAATAAAAAGAAAGAAAAAAGATTGTGCTCCATGAGCTGCATGCAACAGGCCACAAAAAAAGAGAAAGATTGCAGATGACGCTGGCGACATCAAGGTGACGTATGATGGAATCAGGCAATGATTCTGACTATACAAAAGATGCCCACCTGAAGTCTGCCATGGGAAGTCCAGGACCAGATACGACAGATGGAGCACTGGGTAGAGCACAACTCCGACCTATATACAAGAGAGACAGGGTTGCAAGATGCCCTATATGCCATAGCACACCTTCCTGTGTTCCGAGGAACTCGACAGAGTACCATCCCTCGAGGAACTCATCTGGCAAAGTACCCGGGAAAGTTGGCATCCCAGCTGAGGTCTTTAAGTGCAGCAAAAGTACCCTCAACTCTGAGCTGCATTGAATCCTTTGTTTCTGCTGGAAAGAAGGTGAAGTGCCACAAGACATGGGGTATGCTAACACTGTCGAACTGTACAACAGCAAGGGAGACAGGAACAACTGTAACAACTACCATTACATCTCTCTGCACAGTATTGCCGGAAAGCTTTTGGCTCAGATCACACGAAGAGGGTCCATCTGTTCGCAGGGATGGCCCAGAATCCCAGCCAACAGGTCCACCATATTCTCTTTCAGACAGTTGCAGGAAAAATGCAAAGAGAGTTCACAAAAGCCTTTGATCTCGTTTGAAGGGAAGACCTCTTTACACATCCTCACCAAAATCGGAACCTTACCAAGGCTTTTAAGCATCATTCACTCTTTCCGTGAAGACATGAAGGGCACTATGATCTTTGACTGCTCAACATCAGACGACTTTTATATCCGTGGAGTAAAGCATGGCACGTCCTTGCACCCACCCAGTCTTGGGCCTTCTTTGCCATTTTGCTGAAGCACGCCTTCAGATTTGCCATAGAAGGCATCTATCTCTGGGCTATGTCAGAGGGAAAGCTGTTCAATCTTAATTCCCCAGACTAAGAGCAAAGTCCAATGGTCAGCTGAAATGTCTTCAAGACTTCCTCTTCACAAACTATGCAAAAGTCACTGCCCATCAGCTGAAGACCTTCAGTAGTTCATGAACTGCTTCAGCGAGATTTGCAGAGACTTCATCCACTGACATCTAGAGAAAACACAGGTCATGGGACAGTGTGTGGACTCTCCACCTGACATCAGAATTTCTTATCTTGAAAAGGATGGTTTCCATGACCTTGAATACCTGGGTTTGATGATCACATTCTCCCTCGCTCCTGACACTGAGCTAAACAAGCACATTGGCAAGGAAGCCTACCACCACGTCCAGACTCACAGGCAGAGTGGTGGTGGTGTGTCCATTGAGATCGATGATGACCATCGTTGTCATCCAGCTGGGGGAAGGGGGGAGGGTGGTGGTGGGGTGGGGGGGAGGATGCTCATGCATGAATCTATCTGTGAATGCGCAGATGGCTGAATAGTCCAATCTGCGCACGAAATGTTCGCTGACAGTTGGGGAGCTTGGGGAGCTTGTTTGCCCGTGACTTTCTGGCCTGCCTCTTCTGAACAGCTGCACCAGTCCTGTTAGCCTCGCACAACTTGGCGCCTTTGTGCACAGCAGCACGCCATTTGTCACGGTCCACTGCAGATTCCTCCCAGGAGTCAGGGTTGATATCAAACGCTTTCAGAGAGACTTTCAGAGTATCTCTGAAGCGCTTCTTCTGACCTCCGTGTGATCTCTTCCCTTGTTGCAGCTCGCCATAGAAGAGCCTTTTGGGCAGCTGATGGTCTGGCATGCGTGCCACGTGTCCAGCCCAGCGAAGCTGGGACTGCATCAGGATGGTGAAGATGCTGGGAAGGGTGACTCTTGCGAGCACCTCTGTGTCTGGGGTCCTGTCTTGCCACTTGACGTTCAGTAGCTTCCTTAGGCATGTTGTGTAGAAGTGGTTCAGCTTCTTGGCATGTCGTTGGTACACTGTCCAAGTTTCGCAGGCGTACAGTAGTGTGGGGAGAACTACTGCTCTGTAGACCTTTAGCTTGGTCTTAAGACTAATGCCTCTTCTGTTCCAGACATTTGCACTGAGTCTGCCAAAAGTTGCGCTTGCTCTTGCAATCCTGACGTTCACTTCATCGTCGATGGTCGCATTTCGTGACAGTGTGCTGCCAAGGTATGTGAACCGCTCCACCGCACTGAGTCTCTGACTGTTGACTGTGATGTTGGGCTCAACGTAGGGTTTCCCAGGGGCTGGCTGATGGAGAACTTCAGTTTTCCTCGTGCTGATGGTAAGGCCGAAGTTCCTGCTGGCAGTGGCAAACTTGTTGACACTGAGTTGCATGTCAGCTTCAGATCCAGC
Source organism: Babylonia areolata (assembly GCF_041734735.1). Lineage (NCBI taxonomy): Eukaryota > Metazoa > Mollusca > Gastropoda > Neogastropoda > Buccinidae > Babylonia > Babylonia areolata. The sequence goes on along the minus strand of NC_134902.1, from coordinate 29,763,206 downwards.
GTTGAGGGCACAATCATCAGCAAACAAAAAGTTTCTGATGATGTCTGTCATGACCTTCGTTTTTGCTTGAAGCCTTCTGAGGTTAAACAACTTGCCATCTGTTCGGTACTTTAGGCCGATTCCAACATCGCCATCTCTGAAGGCATCAGTAAGCATTGCAGAGAACATGAGGCTGAACAGCGTTGGAGCCAGGACGCAGCCTTGCTTGATACCATTTGTGACAGCAAAAGGAGCAGATGTTTCGCCATTGTCCTGGACTCGAGCCTGCATGCCTTCATGGAATTGGCTGACCAAGGAAATAAATTTCCGAGGGCATCTGTACTTGTCCATGATCTTCCACAGTCCCTCTCTACTCACAGTGTCGAAGGCCTTAGTGAGGTCGACATAGGTGGAGAACAGATCAGCATTTTGCTCCTGACATTTCTCTTGCAGCTGCCTTGTTGCAAACACCATGTCGGTGGTTCCACGCTATTTCCGGAATCCACATTGGCTCTCAGGCAAATGACCTTGGTCAAGGTGTGCTGTGAGGCGGTTTAGTAGGATCCTGGCAAGTATCTTGCCTGCGATGGAGAGCAAGGAAATGCCCCGATGGTTATCACAGGCTTGCCGGTTACCCTTTCGCTTGTACAAGTGAATGATAGATGCATCTTTGAAATCCTGGGGGATCGTCTCTTCTTTCCACATGAGTGAGTACAGCTGATGGAGCTTCTCAGTCAGCACAGTGCCTCCATCCTTGTAGACCTCTACTGGTATGGTGTCTGAGCCAGGTGCTTTGCCACTGGATAGCAGACGGATTGCTTTCTGGGTCTCAAGAAGTGTTGGCGGATCTTCCAGTGCTTCGTTGATGGGGACTTGTGGGAGACGGTCTATGGCTTCATCATTTATGGAGGAAGGTCGATTTAAGACACTGTTGAAGTGCTCAGCCCAGCGTTCGAGAATTTTCTCCTTCTCGGTGATCAAGGTATTCCCATCTGCACTGAGGAGGGGGGATGATCCTGAGGATGTGGGGCCGTAGACTTCTTTTAAGGCATCATAGAACCTCTTCATATCGTGCCTGTCAACATATCCCTGGATCTCATCAGCTTTGTCACTCAGCCACTTATCCTGCATCTGGCGTAACTTTTGCTGAACAGTCCTGCGGATGGCATCGTACGCATCCTTTTTTGATGTGGACTTTGGGTTGCTCAGGTAGGCTTGATACAGACGGCGTTTCTCATCCAGAAGCTGCTTGATTTCATCACAGTTTTCATCAAACCAGTCTTTGTGCTTTCTGGTCATGGGTCCCAGGGTCTCTGAAGCTGTACTATAGATCAGCTCACGCAGGGTCCTCCAGTCAGACTCCACATTCTGGTTGTCCAGAGAGGCGGATTCCAGACGATCTTCCAGCAGCTCCACAAAGGACTGTTTGATGGTGATGTTTTTCAGCTTAGCGATGTTGAGCCGTTTTGGAGCCTTCTGGCCTTGGGGGCGTCTCTTGGGCTGGATTCGAATATCCAGCTTCGAGACTACAAGGCGATGGTCTGTCCAACACTCGGCACCGCACATGGTCTTTGTTACACGTACATCTTGCCTATCCCTTTTCCTGACGATGACATAATCGATGAGATGCCAAGCTTTCAGCGAGGGTGCATCCATGACGTCCTGTTACGGGTAGGGAGGCAGAAAACTGTGTTGGTTATCAGCAGTTCGTGCTCTGCACAGGTCTGAAGCAAAAGCAATCCATTTGGGTTGCAGTGGCCCACACCATGCTTTCCAATCACTCCATCCCAGGAGATGTAGTCAGAGCCAGCTCTAGCATTGAAGTCCCCAAGAATGATGAGCTTGTCTGCTTTAGGGATGGCAGCAATGACAGAGTGAAGGTCCTCGTAGAACTTCGCCTTCACTTCATCCGGGTTGGTCATGGTTGGGGCGTAGGCACTGACAATGGTGAGGTGCTTCTGGCCAGATGCCAGTGGGAGTTTCATGGTCATAAGCCTATCGTTGACTCCCTTTGGGATTCCAGCTAGCTTGCTGACAAGTGCTGTTTTTACTGCAAAACCAACGCCAGCCTCACGTCGCTCTTCGCTTCCTCGTCCACTCCAGAAGAAGGTGTAACCAGATCCCAGTTCACAGAGCTCGCCTTCGCCTGCAAGCCGAGTCTCACTCAAGGCTGCAATGTCAATGTTGTATCTGGCGAGTTCGGATGCAACTAGTGCCGTTCTCCTTTGGGGTCTGTCCGCGTTATCTCTGTCCAGGAGAGTCCTTATGTTCCAAGCACCAATGGTGAGAGGAACGATCCTTGTTTTTTTCTTTTCTTTCTTTTTGTTTCGACCGCTGATGTAGGGTCCCCGCCAGCCGCGGTATGCTGGCCAGGGTGATATGGAGCAGGCAATTTTTAGGGCACCTTTTCTAGCCCCTTCCTCATGCCAGGGAGGTGAGCAGTGCATAACCACCCTCATCTACGGCTATGATTTCTGGACCCAACAGGAATGAAAGCTCAATGCTTTCCATTTGTGCCTCTGACTCATATTGAACCTCGCCTGGCAGAACAAAGTTCCAAACAACAATGTCCTGGTCCCGGAGAGAGCTAGAATCCCCAGTATATACACCCTGTTGAAATATATAAGCATGTGTTGGCTCTGTCACGAAGCCCGATTAGTCTATGGCCAGATTATCAAGTATTTCTTTTACAAACTGGCACATGAAAAATATCCCAAACAGTGCTATGAAGATCGGAAGGCCTTGTAAGTTACTTAGGAAGCTGTATCCTCAGAATGATCGTCTCGAATGCATACGTTACAGAAAGTTCGAAGCCAGCCTTTCTCTAACCTTCCCTATCTTTACATATTTTTCTTCCATCTGACATTACCAACGAGATGGTCTTTGCTCTTGTTTCCTTAATTTCACCCCACGTTGCTCATCCGCAATTTGTTCATGCTGCCACACCCAGATTCGTTTTGTTGCACTCTTTGCCTGTCCCTATGTTAATATGTCTGTCTCTGTCCACCTTTTTGTGTGTGCTCTGTGTCTTTGTCTGCCTTTCTGTCTCTCTGTCCATTTTTCTGCCTGTTTGTCATTTAACCCGGAGCAGCTGCACACGTCAACAATGTAACTCAGAGCTTCAAGAACACGCACTTTTGCAGGACGTTTTACTAGATTAAAAAAAATCAGTGAATCAATAAATCAGTCCCTAAGGCCCACTGACCTCTGATCAAGGACACCTGGCCAGCAGCGATAAGGCAGCTGAGATGAGGACACATTGGAACAGATCCACTTGTCTGTTCCAGTTCAACTTACCTCATAGCATTTAGCCCTGCTCCCTTATTGGAGATGACCAGTGGCCATTGAGATCATTTGGAAAGCGACAGGAAAAGCGAAATTTCCTTACTTTACTCTAACCTCACTCTAAACTGACAGTGCCGCGGTCTTTTTATTCCTCCACGAAACAACACCCACACCCAGTTTATATTCATTTATTTCTGGTCTGCCCTTCCATACACCCTCTTCCTTCTGCACAGTCACCAACTGTTGATAGTTATTCACAATAAGCAGATGATAAAATCACTGACACTCACTGACTGTTCACTGTTGCAGAAAGGCTGTCAGAAGCTGAAATGCACTGCCGGCAAGCTACCTGCCCCAGGAAATAGATGCTACACTCCAGTGAAACGTGTCCAAGGTCTGGGTTACCACCTCCGTGTGCTGCTGAAGCCTGTGTCCCTGAATCGCTCAGTGCAGTCCACGCCAGTTTCACCAAAGAACACTTCCGGGTCTAGAATCTCCGAAAGCTTGAAAATCTGTAATTACAGCGATCTCATAAAAACAGCAATGGATGCTGCATTTGGTTTTTCATATACTGACAAATCAGTACGAATCACAACAGCAAAGACCCAGAATGAAACCTGCTTCTTTCAAGTGTTCAAGGCAAGGATGGAGCAGCTAATGAACGATGAAAAAGTAGAACGTACACGTTTTAGTAATGGGGTGGAAGGACAGAAACTTACAATTGATGAAAGCAACATGAACGAAACAACATTCCTTGTAGCTACTGCTGAGATTGACATTATAGCCGAAAGTAAAATGCCACGAGATTTGGTTGAGTTAAGTTTGTCATATATATTCAAGGATGACTGGGTTCTCCTGGTGGATACATGGTTTGTGACACTTAAGGCGTATGACTTCTCATCAGGCCTCTATGGTGATCCTTTCGAGCAATGTGGTTTGTGTCAAGGTGTGGATCAGAACACAGTCCATTTTCCCTATCAAAACCAAGAGCAGAAAAAACATCCTTTAAACGGCCTCGAGCATTTGTTTCTACCATGGTCAAAACGTTTGTTCTACCAGCATCTCAGCTTTCATGGGGATGAATTTGAAGTCAATATGTCTCAGAAAAAAAAGCAAATATCCTTTCCATTCTACCTGGATTCTGAAATGAATCCCGTGTCTTTTAATGCCAGTGATTATGCTGATTGTGTGTGGCTGGAGAGGGATCAAGATCTCGTCATGTGCTTTCAAACGTTTGAAAAGGTATTTCCTCCAAACATAACAGTTGTCAGCCAAAGCACTGGAACATCCAGTCTCCTCAAGATCCTGACTTTGGCGTGTAGCAGCCTGTCTCTGCTGTGTCTGACACTCACCATCATCACATACTTCTTGTTCAGCGAGCTGCGCACTCTGCCTGGTCTGAACAACATGGGCCTCTGTTTATCACTGGCAGCTGCTCAGCTGATCCTGTTGATTCCTCAGCTCCGGAACCCTGGCATCAGGCCACTGTGTATCTCGGCAGGTGTGGCTATCCACTGGCTGTGGCTGATGGCTTGGCTGTGGATGGCTGTTTGCTGTGTGCACATGCTGCGGGTTTTCACCGCCAAGACAAGGCATGCCTTAAACCAACATGAAACAAAGAAAGCCTTCTTTCTTAATGTTCTGTTCACTGTTCTGGTGTCCAGTGGTATCGTCATACTCACGATGGTCTTCACCTCATCTGTGTCAGGTGGTTCCAGTATCGGATATGGAGGTGATCACTGTTTCCTTGAGACCAGTCTGCACCAGTTGTCGATGCTGGCTATTCTGCTTCCTCTGGGTCTGGTGGTCCTCACCAGCCTGATCTGCTTATTCGTGACCATTATCTCCGTGAAACGAACGCGACTTCAGACAGCTCAGGTCAGCAGCAGACGTCGTGATGTTCTGGTGTACGCCAAGCTGGCTACAGTGACGGGAGTGGCCTGGGCGTTGGGTCTGCTGACCCAAGTCACACACAGCGTGTGGATGCTGGTGGTGGCTGAGGTGTGCACTGCCTTGCAGGGTTTGTTGCTCTTCTTGTCCTACGTCTGTAACGTACGTGTCTGGCAGCTCTATAAGGCTCGGTTCGTTTCTCTTGCTCCGCTTTCCTCAACCTCTTCCCCTTCCACATTACCTGGTAATGTGAACAACTGAGGATGACTGGATATATTTCGAGATGGAAAATCCCCAGGAAACCTTCTCGGCTCATGGACGATTTCGTTTACTTCTCTCTATTAAGTAGCAGGCACAGTGAGTGTAATGGTGGCCCCGTGGATGGATAAAGAAACGAGGGTCCTGTATTTGATACCAGCAAGGACTGGGATTATTATTCCCACTCAAATAGACCTTTATTCATGAGACAACAGATTAAAGTACCCTGCATATCTAGGATCTGGCACATAGAAAAGAACCCAAGAAATCTAGACAGTTTCTCATAAAACACATTATCATAGAAAGATAAATAAAGTTCACTCACATATGGATATTTGCATACAAGAGAAAAAATGGGTTGCACTGACTTATGACATCGCTCTCTCAAGGATTTCAAGCAGAGACTGTGACTAAGTGTTGTGAAGTATGGTACAGAAAACACGACGTTCAGAAAATCTAGAATTCATGCTTGACAGCATGTATCATTACGAGTGTGTGTGTGTGTGTGTGTGTGTGTGTGTGTGTGTGAACATTGTGTTCTTCTTTTTCAAAGGTCTTGTTGTCTGGACACACTGTATCCCGTGGAGGGTGGTTTCAAATACGGCACACAAAGTTACTGACATACTTCAGCAGGGCAGTTTTCTTTTGGGTCGAATACATTGTTACTGAACACACTTCAGAGGGGCAGTTTTTTTGTTTTGTTTTTTTGTTTTTTTTTACTCAGTGTTTGTACACTTCTATCATACACCCCCTTAGTGTCGCGCGTGTCATCTGCGATCTGTATCTGCAAGCAGAGCTGGGACCAATAGTTGCTGGAGCTTGACCTGGTGCTCTGCTTAACTTTGCTGCATGCGGCCCAGAGGACCTGCAGGTCTCGTTCACAAGGGCAGACTTTGCATGCAACGAGGCCATTTCTCTTGTCCTCTATGACAGGTGAAATAACTCGCCATGACCTTCAAAAATAAGTCTATCCGCTTGCTGTGTTTCATCTCAAAGGTAGAGATGGCAGCATGGTAGACAGCGTCCCAGAAATGCCCCCCATCTTTCACGTGCGTCAACACTGGGTGGGTCTGGAATAGATTCCTCCAGTGCATGTGATAATTCTTCCACTTACTCCTGGTCATGTGTCTTGCTGGTCAATGTGAATTCTGCCCATTTTATTGTGTGGTGCAGTTTCTTTCAAGTTTCCTTTGCTGTTCACCAAGAGTGGCCAGTGTCACAATGGTTTGATAGCTGTGAGTGAGCTTGACACTGGGTAAGCTGGAGGGCCTTGTAAGAATTAGGTCGAGCTTTGCTAGTGCCTGGATCTAGGGTGTCTCCAGGATACTTTGTGTTGAGGCTTCGTGTTAAAATATGTATTACTGATGCAGATACTATAATGATAAGACTTCCAGCAGGCATTGCCAGGTTTCGTTTATTCTCCCAGTGTCATACTGACCTAAATAGAAAGGCCAAGAGTTGTGATCGGCACCCACTGGCGTTGAAGTCACCAAGGTTGGATGATTGCTCTCTTTCAGGGATTCTCCTGATGCCAGAGCTAAGGTCATCGTATTATTTGTCCTTTGCTTCTTCTGATGAAGTAATCATTGGTGCAAAGGCACTGATTAGGCTGATTAGGCTGACTAAAGAGTGGAACTGGAGAGACAAGATTCGTTGGTTCTCTCAGCAGGTAGGGTGTTAGATCCCAGCAGACTGCTTCTGACTGTGTAACTCACTCCATGCTCCCTGGTCACATCTGGTGGTTTCCCATACCAAAAAAATGAGAAGTCCTTCTCACTTACGGACCCTGATCTTTGGAGCCTTGTCTCTTAGAGAAGAGTGTCGATGATCATCTGCAATCTGCTCAGTTCCATGTTGATGACTGTTGTCTTGTGGGGGTCATTCATTTCCTGCAGATCGTCAGAGAACCCCAACTCATTGTCCTAACGTTTGCTTGTTCCAAGTGCCCAGCATCAGGGTAGAGGTTGTCTTCTTTCTTTTGCTTTTACTTGGTGTGCTGTTGATGACCTGCTTGTCAGTTTTCTCCGTAAACCCCATGCACATAATGAGGTTAACAGACTGTGGTGTGACTTACTGGCTGGAGATCGCCCAGTTCGAGGTGGACAGTAACTGCCCTATGAGGTGTGATGACCTCTCCCACAATTGGAAGCAGCCCCTAGTGTCTTGCTTTATGCCAGTGAAATTGGGGACTTTTAAACCAACAGACTGCTACTACCCGTGTTGTGTCGACACCAGATAGAAAGGATAGATGAAAGACCGTTACCCTTGCAGCAGGTCCTCCCCCCTCTCCAAGTTGGTGAAATAGTCCAACGGACAGGCAGGACTGATACACTTGGTTTTAGCACCAAAGCAGGAGCTGGCAAATCATTGCCTTATACAGTTTTTCTCAGGATTGAGTTCCAAAGACTTCCCCATGGCAGCAGAGATCTGATTCAGTGTTTTCCTTCACTCAGTTGAGCTACCAGCTAACGTGTATGAGACTATCTGTCCTACATACGGCAGGTACTGGGTTACATGGTTGCAAGTAGAGAAGGAGAACCTCTGACCACATCATCAAGGGGATTACAACAGAAGCAAGCACTGGATCTGACCCAAAAGAAAACTGCACCTCTGAATTCTTAGTGATGAAATCCAGGACCAAAGACTACACATGGAGCACTCGGTAGAACATTATTCTGAGCTATATGTAAGGGAGAACAGGGTTGCTGAAGATGCCCCAAATGCCATAGAGTGTTTGCCTGTGTTGGAAGAACTCAACAAAAAACCTAACACTTGTAGAACTCAGCGAGGCCCTAAACTGTTTTGCTTCTGACGAAGCATCTGGGAAAGTTGGGATCACTGAGGTGCATGAAATCCTCTGCCTTGGCTGGAAAGAAGGTGAAGTGTCACAAGACATGGGGGATACCAATACTGTCACACTACAAAAACAAGGGTGAAAGGAGTGGCATGCCTCTCCTCAGTTTCGTTGGGAATCTTTTTCCTCAACCTGCACTGAAGACGCCCAGGTACTTGCAGGAACAATCTATTCAGAATCGTTGTGTGGTTTCCGAACCAGCAGGTCTGATATAGACATGGAAAAGTGCAGGGAACAAAGGCAGCCACTATTTATTGCCTTCATATATCTCATGAGGGCCTTTGGTCTGGTCTGCAGGGATGGCCTTTTCACGATCCTCTCCGAAGTCGGATGCCTACTCAGGCTTTTCAGCATAATGAACTCTTTCCCTGAAGACATCACAGAAACTGTGGTCTTTGAGGACTCAACATCAGATGCCTTCAACATCAGAAGTGGAGTGAAACAAGACTGCGTCCTCACACTCAACCTGTTTTGGGCCTTTTTTTTCTTCTTCTTTTCTTTTTTTATATTCTTATATTTTTCTTTCATTTTTTACTGTCTGCTGCTACAGAAGGCATTTATCCCTGGACAAGATCAGACAGAAAGCTGTTCTACACGAATAGTAAAGTCCAATGTTCAGATGGAATGCTTATAAGATTTTATTTTCACAGACAATGCAGACGTCACTGCTCACTCCGCTGAAGAACTTCAGCAGTTCATAAGCCGCTTCAGCGGGGCTTGCCCAGACTTTAGACTCACCTTCAGTCCGATGGAAACACAAGTCAATGAATAGAGTATGGACTATCCACCCAACATCATACTTCCTTACGATGAGCTGGATGGTGTCCATCACTTATGTACCTGGATTCGACAGTTTCAGACTCTCTTACTCTTGACATCGAGCTAACAAACCCATCGGCATCTAGCTACCACCATATCCTGACTGACATAGAGAGTGTGTATAAACAGGGAGTAGGGAGATCTGAAGGCCTTGAACGTCGACCTGAACACCTGGGAAGCTGTTCGAAGATATGCTTGCCCAGTGTTCCGAGGCGAAGAGACTGACGGGAAAGGCCCCAAACCAGACAGGCAAACCAGCGTCAGACTTCACCTGTGCGCAATGTGGGAGGGACTGTCGCTCCCGAATTGGCCTGTCCAACCACACCCAACGCTGTATCAGTCAGTACCCAGACTGCGATTCCATAGTTTTCCCGGGTCTCACTCTTACTGTTTACATGGTAAGTGTAAAAGTATGTATGTAACGTTTCAATGCCCCCATGGGGACACAAGAAATAACCTCTTTTGCCTTTGCCGAGACTGACAGATCCTGTATTGTGGAACTCACTTTATCCCGAACGAAGTAATCACTGTCAGCAGAATCTAACACCTCAAGAATGTTCATCAGTTCACAGAAGGCTGTGTATGGAAAGCAGAGATCTAAGCCAGCTCCACGTCTCGCAACTGACGGACCTACACTCTGCTAAAAGACAAAGAGAGCATCATGGAACAGTAGGAAAAGCACCTCTTCACACTCCTCAGCAGGCCGCCTACTGTGAACACTGCAGCTGTGGATGGGATTGAACGGAAGCTGTCGATAGACGATCTTGACCTTGCTCCAACGCTAATGAGGTCAAGAAATCAATCAGCCAAACCAGCTCTAGCTGAACTCTTCAAAGCAGCGAGCCAGTAGTCTGTTGACTCAACCACAGCGTCCTCGTCGGTATCTGTGATGAAGAAATGCTGCATGATTTCCGAGATGCTGTTGTTGTCTCCCTGTCCATGAACAAAATGAAGCATGGTAGACGGTAATAACTGCCGCTAAGGAGGTAAAGCCTTGTTGCCCATTCTTACTGTTGGACAGCTGCAAGTTGAAAAATACATCGACCAAAACATGAAAATTTCTTATGTCTTCATTGGCCTCACCATAAACCCCAGACTCTCATGCAGTTGAGACATGTCTTGGTTCAGGAGTGGAATCAGCTGCCTCAACAGTTACTGCAGAATATAGTAACACCCATGCGGAGACTTTGCAATGCCTGGATTGCTGCAAATGGTGACCGCACACGCAACCGAGACTGCAGTACACAATTCTGGCGATTTAGAAGGCACTTGTTTTTCCATGATGCACTTTGCTTTGGCAACGGTGCTGTTGTTAAGATTTTCTATACGTTTGCCTACAACGAGTTTCTTGTTCTTGATTTTAAGTATGTACATACGCAGGTACGTACGTACGTATGTATGTATGTATGTATGTATGTGGGTGTGGGTGTGTACTTGTCACATCGTGCTAAACAATGAATTGTAGACAGGATGCAATACATTCATAATTTTTTTTTTTTTTTTAAGTTACATACAAGTTGAATGCATCTAACAATTTGTGTTCACACATATATGAAAATGTTAATGTTTTATTCAGAACACACACACACACACACACACACACACACACACACACACACACACACACACACACACACACACACTGGACAGAACCTGCAATTGCCACTTTGCCAAAATATACCATTCCCTGGAGGATTGTGATTGGTATGGTGGACAATAGTGGGCGATGTCGTCGTCTGAATTGACAAGATGCTCACAATACTTTAGTCGGGTTAGGAAACTGAAAATGATATGGCAATAGCCAGTCAATGGCAATGGCAAAAAGGTATACTTACTGATGAAACATATAGCCCTTTGAAATATCCACCAAATCTGTTCAGGTCAGCCTGTGTATCAGTTCCTCTTTTGTGTGGAGTTTATTTTTAGAATAAGTTTCACCAAGACGTTGTCAAAGCAGATGCTTATACTCGTACATACATACATACATACATACATACATATATATATATATGTATGTGTGTGTGTGTTGTGTGTGTGTGTGGTAATAGTAATAGTTTTCAATTTCACGTCTATCCACTTTAAGTGATACCAGACGATCTTCCTTGGTTTGTTACGGGTGGTTATGATACGCTCTGAACAGTTGATTTTTCTCTGTCACTGGGGGTGGTCGGGGTGGGGAGAGGGGGTGGGGGGTAGAAGGCGGGGAAGGGTGTGTGGGGGATAATGAGTGTGCGTGCGCGTGTGTGTCTGTGTTTGAACATTACACTTTTTTTTTTAAAGGAACATAAGCAAAATGGTAGAAAAAGCTAACATCAAACAACTACAACAAATTTCCTGCTGGAGGGGATTTAGGAAGGAAAAGAGAGAGGGAGAAGAGAATGTGGAAAAGATAAAATCTAAAATGGAGAGGGTGAGTGTCGGAGAAAGAAAAACATAATATTGGAAGAGTGCGTGTGAGGGGATGGGGAGCAGGGGGAAGGGGAGGGGAGCGGGATTTGGACAGAAAAATAACCAATAATCAAATATTGTATGCAATACTTCTGTAGATTATTATTTGAAAAGAGGACGTGTGGGGACCTACAATAAACAGCCAACTGCACTATTTAACACATAACCTGCTGTCTTTAATAAATAATATTTTAAAATACACTGCTCGTGTTTTGCACCTTTCCTTGCAGCCCTGTCAGCCCATTCATTATAGAAAAGACCAAGATGTGAAGGAACCCAGCAAAAAGTAGTATGTTTTCCTTTCAAACTCAAAAGATGTACAATGTGACTGATTTCTATAATTATCTTCGACCTGTTCTTACAATTTAATGAGTTTAAAGCATGTAATACGGATTTGGAATCTACACAAAATCAGACTTATACGAAGCAAACTGGAAGATCAAGAATTAACTTAGAGCCATAAAAATAGCAATGAGTTCAGCTGTTACCAATGTAGTATGATCAGGTCAGGGGCATAGTCCTTGTTACTGGTACCATGTAACCCAGTACTACCTGCCGCATGTCAAGTCTCCCAACTACGGACCAGGCGCAGGAGGAAACCTATCCTATCGGCTGTGAAGGCGGAAGAGGATGACCAAAGGGCATGGGGTAGCTCTTATTCTTGGCTGGAAGTCCTCCTAGGAGACGGAACTCCGAAGAAAAAGCCTGCACCTGCCGAGGCCGTCCTGCACGTGGGAGTATCTGCACCTGTGGGACTGTGAGCGTCGGTTGGCGAGAGAGTGGAGAAGGGACTGCACAACTCCTCTTCACTAAAAAAAAAAAAAGTCACCTGTGCTGGTCAGGCAACCAGGCTGATGTAGGAACGACGAGCTAGCCCTTCAACACCCAGCTTTCCCAAGCCCTGCGGCGATGGAGAAGTGGTAACGGGGACAGGCAGAGGATGCTACTGGCAGTTCCTAGTCACGACTCTGCACGCAGGCGGCTGTGGGGTGATGGTCGCCCGCCGTAGACTGGGGCAGATGCGGCGCCCGTATCCTCCCACAGTGTCAGAACAGCCCTTTTGAGGGACAGCACTGCTCTCCCCACATGGGGAAAGGAAGATAAAAGGATCCCTAAACAAAGCCTGCCTCGCCTAGTACCTAGTAGGAAACCGCACCTCTTGGACATCCAACACTAGCAATCGAAAACAACAGAAGAAAAGAACCTGACTCTGGGTGCCTGGAATGTTCGCACCCTTTTAGACAGACGACAGACCAGAAAGGCGCACAGCGCTCATTGCTAGAATGCTTGATCGCTACCAGGTGGACATAGCAGCCCTGAGTGAAACCAGGTTTGCCGGTGAAACCCAGCTGGAGGAAGTTGGAGGGGGCTACACCTTCTACTGCATTGGGAAGCCAGATGGCACCCCAAGAACCTCAGGCGTGGGCTTTGCCATACGAACCAAACTTGAACGACAGCTTGACAGCCTTCCACATGGGATAAACGATAGGCTGATGACCCTGCGTCTGAAGCTGTCCGAGGATAGTTTCTCCACAGTCATCAGCTGCTATGGCCCGACGATGACCAACCCTGATGACATCAAAGAAGCTTTCTACGAGGAGCTCAGCCGCACCATTTCAGCGGTAGACAGAAAGGAGAGGCTGATCATCCTTGGGGATTTCAACGCCCGCGTTGGCGCGGACTTCTCCTCGTGGCCGAAAGTCCATGGACAGCACGGCACTGGCAAGTGCAGCTCCAACGGACTGCTTTTGCTCTCGCTCTGCGTGCAGCATGGACTGACGATCACCAACACCCTCTTCCAACAAGTGGACAAGTACAAGAACTCATGGATGCACCCCTGCTCCAAGCAGTGGCACATGCTGGACTATGTGATTGTCCGGCAGAGGGACAGAGGTGGTGTTTCCATTACACGCTGCATGAGAGGAGCAGTCTGTTGGTCAGACCATCGCCAGGTACACAGCAAGATGAACATCAGACTTACACGCAAGCTCCAACCAGCCAGGCAGAAACCCCCTAGGAAACTGAACATCCACCGCCTCCCTATCACCAAGGACGTGCTGCAGCAGCAAATCCAAGCAGCTCTCCAAGAAATTCCTGCATCAACTGATGTAGAAAAGGTATGGAACACCTTTAGAGATGCTGTGTACACAGCAGCAGCTGGCACACTCGGCTTTGTACAGAGGAGCCACAAAGACTAGTTTTACAAGAACGACTCTGGAATCTCCAAGCTCCTGAACACAATGCATATACGGCATCACGATCACATTTCCGATCAAGACTGTCAGGGGAAGAAGAACCAGTTCTTGCAAACCAAGCAACTCGTACAGAAGAGGCTGCATGAGATGAAGAACACCTGGTGGGAGAGAAAGTCCGAAGAGCTTCAGTCCGCTGCTGATGCTCACGACATGAAGACCTTCCATGGTGGTCTCCGAGCTGTGTATGGGCCGAGAGTCACAGGATCAACCCCTGTCCGAGCCTTGGACCAGACCACCCTCCTGACAGACAAGAAAGACATCCTTGCACTTCAACACCCTCCTCAACAGGGACTCGTCTGTATCTGACGAGGTAATTGCAGCCCTCCCACAGCTACCAGTCAATGACTCGCTAGCTGCCCCTCCCACCAAAGCCGAAACCCGGAAGGCCCTGAAGCTGACAACGTCAGGAAAAGCACCAGGAGCGGATGGAATCCAGGCTGACATCTACAAGTATGGAGTCGAGGTGCTGACAGACAAGCTGACCACCCTGTTCCAGTCTATCTGGGAGAGAGGGTTTTAAGGATGCTTCAATTGTCCACATTTACAAACGGAAGGGAGACAAAACATCCTGCGATAACCACCGTGGAATCTTTCTCCTCTGCATCGCTGACATGATCTTCGCCCGCATCATACTGAACAGACTGGTTGACCATGTCTTCAACACAGTCATCCCTGAAGCACAGTGTGGCTTCCGCTGAGGCAGGGGAACATGTGACATGGTGTCTGCCGTACGCCAGATGCAAGAGAAGTGCCGTGAGCAGAACAAGGAGCTCCATATGGTCTTTGTAGACCTGACTAAGGCCTTCGAGACGGTGAACCGCCGTGGTCTGTGGAAGATCCACCTAAAGTTCGGCTGCCCAGAGAGCCTAATCCAGCTGATTGCGTCATTCCACGATGGCATGCAGGCGAGAGTTCAGGAAAATACTGACATGTCGGATCCGTTCCCTGTAGTAAATGAAGTGAAGCAGGGCTGCGTCCTGACCCCCACACTGTTCTCCATTCTCTTCATTGCCATGCTGATTGACACCTTCCAAGACTGTGACCGGGGCATCTACATTCAGTTTCGCACAGATGGCAAACTTGTCAACTTGCGGCAATTCCACGCCGCGCCAGGTCCAGGGTGTTTGAGGCACTGTTGAGAGAGTTCCTCTTCACTGATGACTGCACACTTGCTGCACACACCCATGAGGACATGCAGTTCATTATGGACAGGTTCTCAACCTCCTGCAGGCGCTTTGGACTCACCATCAGCCTCAGCAAGACCGAATCCATGTACCAACCAGCTAGCTCACAGAACGCCAGTTCCTCCCTCCACTCCCCATCCCCACCCCCACCCCAACCCCACCTGCAGTCAAGATCGATGATACAGAGATCAAGTCAGTCAACAAGTTTTGCTAACTGGGCAGCACCCTAAGCAGTAACGGAGCCCTTGATGCAGAAGTGACGCTGCGTATCGCCAAGGCCAGCTCCGCCTTTGGCAGACTCAACAACAGGCTGTGGAACAACAAAGGCATCAGGCTCGGCTCCAAAATCAAAACCCACAGAGCTGTTGTGCTGACCACCTTGTTGTACTGCTGTGAAACATGGACGACGTATCGCCGTCACATTCAACAACTTGAGCAGTTTCACCAGAGATGCCTACGAAAGATCCTCGGCATAAAGTGGCAAGACAGGGTCTCCAACCTCCAGGTCCTAGAGAGGAGTGGCCTTCCCAGCATCGAAAGCCTGCTGATCCAGTGCCAGCTACGCTGGACAGGACACGTTGTCCGCATGACAGACAGCAGGATCCCGAAGATGCTTTTGTATGGCCAGCTGAAGGAAGGTCCACCGCGAACTTGGAAGACCCTGCAAGTGCTTCAAGGACACCTTGAAGACAAAACTCAAAGCCTGTGACATAGACATCGCTTCCTGGGAAACTGATGCCTTTGACCGCTCTCGCTGGAGGATGCTGTGCTCTAGTGGCATAAAGACGTTTGAAAACAAGAGAACGCTGGCCATTGAGGAAAAGCCTGAGCGAAGGAAGCAGGCTCAACTTCTGGAGGAGTTTTCCCTTGCAACACCTGTGGGAAGTGCTGCGCATCCAGAATCGGCCTCTTCTCCCATATGAGGACACACACCGACATATAAGCCTGCCTACCTACTCATCCGTCGGTCCGACGGGAGACTCCATCATGATCTCCCAATTTTCAGTTCTGGAATGACGAAAGCTGAACCTGCATGGCTGTTGTCTAGGAGTGCGCCGTCTGGTAAGTAAGTGTGTGTGTGTGTGTGTGTGTGTGTGTGTTTGAATTGTATCATTTTAACATGTCTTACTGTACTGTGCTCATTTTAATGGTTTAGTGTCATGTGCATGATGGAAAAGTGCAATATAGATATAATTTATCATCATCATCATCATCATCATCATTGTCACTATTGTCATTATCATAATGATGTCGTTGCAAAATTCACGAAAATCCGAATTTACACATTAGGCAATGTTTATACCGATTTCACAAAATAGGCAAAATCAATGCGTATGCGAATGAACCATCATTGTTGCCGATCCTGCGTAATCGTCGACATTGCAAGTTTCACAAACTCGATTGCCGATTTCGGGGAATTAGCTGTCGTTTCCGTGAAACAGGCAAGTTTTGAAAGCTCTCAGTCATTTCATTAACTCACTCAGTACGGCCAGTCCTCTCTTCTCCTCTACACAGACCCCTCGGATGTCCAGTGGATGTCTGAATGACCCAACCTTTAGCTTCCGTCGTCAAAATTGTGGTATTCTTTGTCAACATTCACCTCTTCAGTATAAGAGCCTTCTGCTTGCAATATTTTGATGATGGTAATTGGGGTGAAACGCTGTTAGCGTCGTCTCTTTCGCCGTTCGTATAGAGAGAGTTAAATCGGCAAGAAACATAGCCTATTCGGCGCGACAGATGTACCAAATCCACCCGCACACAGAGTACTGCTTCTGCAGTTGTGAGGCGACAGGATCCCAGAAAGATCTAAAAGAATTATAATCAGTCTCACTTTTACCGCGGCTTTTGCTTAACTTGGTTGAAATGTTCTATGTCTCTGCAAACAATAAACATTCGTTCGTTCATTCGTTCTCATCAAGCTGTCGTGGTAATGATGGAGGGACCAGTTACGACGAGATGATTAAAACGTGATAGAGAATCAATGTTGTATGAACACAATGAATCGAGCTTGGTGGTTGAAAATTAACGTTCATTGGTGCTGGATCTGTCAGCCAAACTTGAGAAGAGGATCTAAGCATTTGAAATGAAATGCTACCGAAAGCTGCTCCGCATCTCATGGGTCGAACACAAGACCAACGACTATGTCCGGAGCAAAACGAAGCCTTCGCCGGACATCAAGAACCCTTCCTGGCCACCATCAAAAGGAGGAAGCTGTCCTGGTTTGGCCACGTGACCCGCCACAACACCCTGTGCAAGACCATCCTGCAGGGCACCATCGAGGGCGGAAGAAAGAGGGGAAGACCAAGGAGAAGCTGGACAGATGACGTCAAGACCTGGACTGATCTGAAGATGCCAGAGCTGGTGTCAGAGGCCGAGAGCAGACCAGGCTGGAGGAGAGTGACGTCCGCTGCATCCCTTGTGTCCCCCCCCCCCCCCCCCCCCCCCCCCCCCCCCCCCCCCCCCCCCCCTAACGACCCGGTGGGTCACGGGACAAAAGGAAAAAAGGTGCTGGATTTCCGTCTGCCCCCCTCGTCCCACCACTTCCTGACAACCAGCAGTCAAACTGACTTATCAACGAAACAGGTCCAGAGCAGTTAACTTGCTAAGAAATATGCTTTTTCTGTATGCTTATTTCGAGACCAATTGGGGCGAGTTCGAGCCATCGGTCTTGAAAAGGCATACAAGAGGATAGCGCAATGCCCTTATGTCTGTGACAGTTCTTTACACTGAAGTGGTTTGGACATGAACATTGGGTCGGTTGGTTCCAGGAATACAACTGATCAGTGAACTGGTGGACATGTGTCGTGGTGAGCTAGTTGTGCTGTTGTTCATTCACTCAGCCTTGCACCCAAAGCTTTTCACCAGTCTCAAACATTGCACCAATACCACTGCACGAGCTCCATGCCAGCTATAACGCCAACGACTGCACGACTACCAACAGCAAGCCATGGAACAAATCTCTCTCTCTCTTTGCGCGCGCGCGTGCGCGTGTATATATATATATATATATATATATATATATATATATATATATATCCCTCTCTCTGTCTCTCTCTGTAGATATATAGATATAATATATATATATATATATATATATATATATATGCGCACGTGTGTGTGTGTATCAGTCATCCCATTTGTGTAATTCAGACATTTTTTTCACATTATCAATCTTCCTTTTATGCTCATGAGTGTTCAGAAAACATAAATGTAATGTTAAGAATTCACCAATGGCGATGTGGGGTGAGAATGGTAGAACCGAGTAGAACAACGACGTATTAGATTTCCACTCTCTGTCTCTGTCTTTCTCTGTTTCCCACTCTCTCTTTCACACACACGCACACGCACACGCACGCACGCACACACACACACACACACACACACACACACTCACACACACACACACACACACACACACACACACACACACACACACACACACACACACACACACACTCACACACACACACACACACACACACACACACACAAGTGCGCACGCGCTACATGATTTAGACAGCGTATGCGTTCATTTCAGCACACATGTACACTCATGCAGAGTGGGTGAGGAGACGGATGTGGACAAGGAGTTGGGGTATTGAATGAGAGAATGAATCAGTGAATTAATCACTTAATGTAATGTTGTGCTAATGTAATGAAATAATCATACAATGTTTGTTGTTTTTCATCCAGCCCTCGAAATGGAGAGTGGAAGAAAAGGAAGAAAAAGGTAAAGGAAAAACAAAGTAATCAAATGAATTAGCAAACAAAATCACAAACAAAAAATCCCAAATTATATCAAGGTGTCATATTTGTTACAAATTATGGAAAGGACATGAACAATTGTGCTCACAGATGTAAACATACTGTTTAGAATAGTATACGCACATGGAGAAAATGCTGAGAGAGAGAGACCGACCGACAGGCAGGCAGACACACAGACAGACAGACAGACAGACAGACTGACTGACGGGGAAGGGGGAGAGAGATGTCAAGGTAAACAGTACCATCATACAACATTTCTTATTTTTATACAGAGTTAGCAATTGTTATTTTCATCAGATGCCTTTAAAAAAAATTTTAAGACACTAGACTTGTCTGAACATTAAAACTTGATAAGATGTTGTTCCAAAGACATTCACCAGAGAGAGAGAGAGAGAGAAAGGGAGAGAATGAATGAATGAATGAATGAATGTTTATTTTCCAACGGTGAAGATATTAGCACTTTGGCCGACTTACACATCTGCCGTTGTTCTAAGAGACACACAAACATGTACGAATATAAATGTAGTTAATACTTAATACATGTATAATGTACGAGTATAACACAGCGTCAAACTGAGAGACACAACATCGCTCACATCTGTACGGAACGGAAGCGAGTAACACACACACGCATACACGCACACACACACACACACCAAGGGAGAGACACAGAGAGGGTGGAGAGGAAGAAAAACCCAGGGAAGCTGACAGTGATGTGGTGGGGTGTCCCCCTCACTGACAACTGTTGGAAGGAAGCGGGTGGGACTGCAGGCAGATCAAGCAGTACCAGTAGGGTTCTCTCGTTCACATCGCCACCGCTCGAGTGACTACGGTTCACATGGGTACTGTGCTTCATTGCCTGCAGTAATGTGTCGGTGTGCAATGACATCAAACAACAGATGTCACCGTTCTGCTGCGGTATTGAGCGCTGCCCTGTGCAATGGCAGGTGGAATTAGTTTACTATGGACCATTGTAGGGGATTATTAACCATTGAAATGTGCTACACGCACACACACACACACACACACACACACACACACTCGCACACGCACACAAAAACTGTACCGCAGAACGCAGAGCAGCGAGTCAGAACACAGAGAAGGATCTGGTGTGTTGTGCTTGTCCAGGAAGCGCAAACAAAGCAACCAATCCATCAACTTCTTCTGCGTTCACTCGTATGCACACGAGTGGGCTTTTACGTGTATGACCGTTTTTACCCCGCCATGTAGGCAGCCATACTCCGTTTTTCGGGGGGGTGCATGCTGGGTATGTTCTTGTTTCCATAACCCACCGAACGCTGACATGGATTACAGGATTTTTAACGTGCGTATTTGATCTTCTGCTTGCATATACACACGAAGGGGGTTCAGGCACTAGCAGGTCTGCACATATGTTGACCTGGGAGATCGTAAAGATCTCCACCCTTTACCCACCAAGCGCCGTCACCGTGATTCGAACCCGGGACCCTCAGATTGACAGTCCAACGATTTAACCACTCGGCTATTGCGCCCGTCCAGTCCATCAACGATTCAATCAATCAACGGATCATCCAAACAACATGTGGACCTGTGGCCCAGTGGAGATATGGCCGATTAGGAAGCGGGTGTCCACGGGTTTCCAGTCCCGTATATGGACCTGAATTTTTACTGCCTCAGTTAGACCCTGAGTGGTGGTCTGGGTGCCAGTCTTTCAGATAAAACGACAAACTGTTGTCCCCGTGTGCAGCAAGCAATTGGCACATTGAAAATAACCCACGGGAACAAAAGGGTTATCCTTGGCAAAATATGTAGAAAACTCCACTTTGATAATACAACAGATACACTTGCAGATTGAGAAAAAAAAAAAGGTGTTGCTGCACTAGGACCAGGAACTCTCCCCTGGAAGAGCAGCTCCATTTTCCATCGGAGAAATCTGTTGTGACAAAGAGTAATACAATACAATACAATACAATACAATACAACACAATACAAATAATTACACTACTATGCAATGCAATGCAATACAACGCAACGCGATACAATACAAAACATTGACGAGCCAGTGGAAAGTGGAAGAAGGTGGTGCAATAACTAAAAAAAAAAATATATATATATATATATATATAAGTCATGTACCATGTTCTTCTTTCTTTCTGCGTTTGATGGACACAATATCAAGTGAATTTGCTTTTCTTTGTCCAGACAGGCATCAAAATATTCTTAATATAAAAAAAATAAAGAAGAAGAAAAAAACATATATTAACATTCACGCACAGAGAGAAAGGTTGGTGAATAAAAAAAAAAAAACCCTGTCATGTACCATATTCTTCTTTCTTTCTGTCTTTTCTGGACACAACACCCTTTTTTGTCCAGACACGCATCTGAATATAACTCGAAACACACACACACGCGCGCGCATACACACACACACACACACACACACACAAACTCTTCATTATACTACGCACCGTAGTATGAAACCATCTCCGTTTCCGTTCAAACTTACCAACCATCCCGCAACTCATTCCCGTCTCCAGCCTCTAACCAAGCTCCCTTACAAGCACGCAGTCTAATCTTTTTTTCTTCCTTTTTGTCTCACTAGTGTAAACAAAGTGAGTCTATGTTTTAACCCGGTGTTCGGTTGTCTCTGTGTGTCTGTGTGTCCGTGGTAAACTTTAACATTGACATTTTCTCTGCAAATACTTTGTCAGCTGACACCAAATTAGGCATAAAAATAGGAAAAATTCAGTTCTTTCCAGTCATCCTGTTTAAAACAATATTGCACCTCTGGGATGGGCACAAAAAACAACAACAAATGAAGCCTAATTATATGCAAACTGCATTTAATGTTATATTTATATTTTTTGTATTCTCTAAACTTGGCACTTTGATCTGATATTTTGACCCAACAACAAGAGCAGTCATTATTATCATTTTTTGTTCAAACAGGAACTTCTTTTGCTAAGCATGGAAGTTTTATTTATTTTGCAAACGTTTTGGTGCAGGGTGTAAAAAAAGGGAAATAGCTCTGTAATTAATGCTAGGGGACTTGATTTGCTTTAAACTGATCTTTCTCATCTTAAACATTACATTTTGAAATTATACTCAATACATAAAAAGCTTGGATTTTTTTTTTTTTTTTTTTTTTTTAGTGTATCACAAGTGAGTCTTGAAGGCCTTGCCTCTCTTGTTTTTCTTCTTTTTTTTTCCAATCGTTGAACGGCGTGCGTAGCCATTCGTAGCGCTACCGGTGCGTAGACTGAACGAAGCTTGGAGCATGTTTCACACTCGAAGTAAGGGATCAGCCTTCAGCAACTGACCAACTGACAAGCCATCCATCAAACCTTCCCACGCGTGCTTGTCAAAGCCTGCAGACATGGGTTGTGGAAGTCGATCATTTATGGAATTAGGCTCTTAATTTCTCTCCTTTGCTTTCTCTCTCTCTTTTCTACGGACCAGGAAGTGTGAACATTTGCTGTCGTAGTCAGTGGTCGGTTTCTGAAGGCGTGGAATTAGGGGGAAACTGAAGGAGAGGTCAGTATCTTTCTTCTTTTCTTTTTCTTTTTTTTCTATTTTATTAAAAAAAAAAAAATTATTGTTGTCGTTGTTTTTGTTATTTTTGTTGTGTTATTGCTGCAGTTGTTTTATTGTTTTTATGCTGAGCTGTGTTGTGTTGTTATTGTGAAGAGCTCTAGTTTGACATTATTGTCGTTGTGTTAAGTTTGGTGTTGCGATCTGGAGGGGTGTTGTGTTGTGTTGTGTTGTGTTGTGTTGTGCTGTGTTGTGTTGTGTTGTGCTGTGCTGTGCTGTGCTGTGCTGTGTTGTGCTGTGCTTTGCTGTGCTGTGTTTGCTGTGCTGTGCTGTGCTGTGCTGTGCTGTGCTGTGCTTTGCTGTGTTGTGTTGTGCTGTGCTGTGCTGTGCTGTGCTGTGCTGTGCTGTGCTGTGCTTTGCTGTGCTGTGTTGTGCTGTGCTGTGGTTTGGTACGGTGTGGTGTGGTGTGTGTGGTATGGTATGTTGTGGTGTGGTGTGGTGTGATATAGTCTGGTGTGGGGTGGTATGATGTGGTGTGATATAGTCTGGTGTGGAGTGGTGTGGTGTAGTGTGATATAGTCTGGGGTGGTATGGTGTGGTGTGATATAGTCTGGTGTGGAGTGGTGTGGTGTAGTGTGATATAGTCTGGTGTGGAGTGGTGTGGTGTGATATAGTCTGGTGTGGAGTGGTGTGGTGTGATATAGTCTGGGGTGGTATGGTGTGATGTGATATAGTCTGGTGTGGAGTGGTGTGGTGTGATATAGTCTGGTGTGGAGTGGTGTGGTGTGATATAGTCTGGTGTGGAGAGGTAATGTGTGGTGTGTAATAGCCTGGTGTGGAGAAGTATGGTGTGGTGTGATATAGTCTGGTGTGGAGAGGTAATGTGTGGTGTGTAATAGCCTGGTGTGGAGAAGTATGGTGTGGTGTGATATAGTCTGGTGTGAAGAAGTATGGTGTGGTGTGATATAGTCTGGTGTGGAGAGGTAATGTGTGGTGTGTAACAGCCTGGTGTGGAGAAGTATGGTGTGGTGTGGCATGCTGTGCTGTGCTGTGCTGTGCTGTTCTTTGCTGTGATGAGGTATGTTGTGTTGTGTTATGTTTTGGTGCTGTGAAGTGTGGTGTTGTGTGGTGCGTTGTTGCGCCAGAGTGGTGTGGTGTGGTGTGGTGTGGTGTGGTGTGGTGTGGTGCGTTATTGCGCCAGAGTGGTGTAGTGTTGTGTGGTGTGGTGTGGTGTGGTGTGGTGTGGTGTCAAATGCACATATCACAGAATACTTAAATACGCATAATTGATTGTATTCCATTATCTCACACCTCACTGAACTGCACTTAATTATAGTTCACTGCTCTCATTCTGTGCTTTTTCTGTCTTTTTTTCTGTTTTTCTGTCTTTCTTTCTTTCTCTTTTCTTCTTCCCTTTCTTCCCTTCTTCATTCTTCCCTTGTGTACCCCCTTCCTTCCTGTCTTTTCCCCCTCCTTTCTTCCCTTCTTCCTTCTTCCCTTGTGTACCCCCTTCCTTCCTGTCTTTTCCCCCTCCTTTCTTCCCTTCTTCATTCTTCCCTTGTGTACCTCCTTCCTTCCTTCCTGTCTTTTCCCCCTCCTTTCTTCCCTTCTTCCTTCTTCCCTTGTGTACCTCCTTCCTTCCTTCCTGTCTTTTCCCCCTCCTTTCTTCCCTTCTTCATTCTTCCCTTGTGTACCTGCTTCCTTCCTTCCTGTCTTTTCCCCCTCCTTTCTTCCCTTCTTCCTTCTTCCCTTGTGTACCTCCTTCCTTCCTGTCTTTTCCCCCTCCTTTCTTCCCTTCTTCATTCTTCCCTTGTGTACCTCCTTCCTTCCTGTCTTTTCCCCCTCCTTTCTTTCCTCTCCTCCTTGCTTACTTCCTTTTTTCTTTCCTTACTTCCCTCCTTTCCTCTTCCTTCCTCCCTTGCTTCCTTTCTTCCTCCTTCTTCCTTCCTTTTCTCCTTTCTTTCTCTTTCCCTCCTTCCTTCTGTCCTCCCTGCCTTCTTTGTTGTTGTTTTTTTTCCTTATTCTTCTTTCCTTCCTTCCTTACTTCCTTCCTTCCTTCCTCCTCTCCTTCTTCCTTCCTTTTTTTTCTTTCTTCTTCTTTCTCTCCTTCCTTCTGTCATTCCTTTCCTCCCTTCCTTCTTTGCTTTTTCTTCCCTTCTTCTCCTTTCCTTCCTCCTCTCCTTCTTTCATCCCTTGCTTCCTTCCTTCTTCCTTCCCATTTAACTTTCTTCTTCCTTCCTTCCTTCTTTTCTTCCTTCTTCCCTTCCTTCCTTCATGCTTCTTCATTCTCTCCTCTCTTCCCTCCTTCTTCTTCTTCTTTGTTCGTGGGCTGCAACTCCCACGTTCACTCGTATATATACGAGTGGGCTTTTACGTGTATGACCGTTTTTACCCCGCCTTGTAGGCAGTCATACTCCGCTTTCGGGGGTATCTTCCCTCCAAAAACAAAGAAATAATGCATTTACAAACGTGTGTGTGTAAGTCAGTGTGTGTGTGTGTGTGTGTGTGTGTGTGTGTGTGTGTGTGTGTGTGTGTGTGTGTGTGTGCACGCGCGCACGCTGTGCCTGAGTATGTACTTGTGCATTTCATACGAACCTCGCCCTCCCTTTTTTTCTCTTCCCTTCTGACCTCCTTGCCCAAGAAATGCAACTCTTCTTCAACTCCGTTCCCCCTGCACAGTTACAGAGTTGTGTCTCTTACCACTCACCGCCCTCTCTTCCACTGTCGCCATGGGAACGCCATGGGTGATGGTGATGGCGACGGCCGCGGTGGCGCAGCTATTAGCGTGGCTGCCACCCTGTCACAGCATCGCCGATTCCCTCGTGGTGTCCGTGCCCGGCGGGCGTGTGCAGGGCCATCTCCGGTCGGGGGCCATCCGCTTCCTCGGCATTCCCTTTGCCACTGCACACAGGTATCTATTAGCTTTTTATCTTTCTGTGTGTGTTAACAACGAGTGGCTCTGCTAGACTACAGAAGTAAAAAGAAGAAGAGATTACAATATATATATATATATATATATATATATATATATATATATATATATATATATATAAGAGGGAGAAAAAATTACTTGTATATTTCCATGGTTTCACACCAGAGGTGTGTCTTGGATACTTGCGTTGTGGGTCATACACAGGAACTCTATGTTTCACAATACCCACGGGAAAGTCTCCAGACCCAGGGCAGAGATGTCTTCAGGGTGACTTGAACAGCCTACCCCTACAAACCCGCACACTGCAGAGATGCCTCTTGGCGGAGCAGGAGGTTTGGGTGGGTGATAGTCTAAGCACAGTCATGCAAGTGGCACCCTTCCAGGTGTTAACCCAATGGAGCTCAATCCTGAGAAACACCTCCCACTTTGCGTTGGGTTACGCTGCTGGTCAGGCATCTGCTTGGCAGATGTGGTGTAGCGTATATGGATTTGTCCGAACGCAGTGACGCCTCCTTGAGCCACTGAAACTGAAACTCACACCAGATGTGCTAAAGAAGATGGTGTGAAGTACCCCTGGGGCTGAGTCAGCGGGATTTTCGAGCTTTGATGCTGTACGACTTTCACCAGGGGAAAAAAGTTATCTGCGATGCTTCCAAAGTTTGTTGCAATGTTTTGGGAAGCAAGCACCATCACAGACCACAGTCTTTAGGTGGTACATGGAGTTTCGACGCGGAAGACCTACCCTGAAAGATGATGACCGTTGTGGCCGACCTGTAACAGTGGTAACCGACCAAAACATGGTACAGGTGAGGTCCATGAAGAAAGATGACCTGCGTGTCACCATTGATAAACGAAGAAGAAGAAGGTTTCATCAGGGAGAATTATCACCATCGTTTATAAGGAAGCGTTATGCCCGTTGAGTACGTAACCACTTGACAGAAGAGCAGAAACAGGGTAGGTTTGAATGACGTACCTACATGTTGCGAAAATTCTACGGCGGTCGATCAGATCGTGTTTGGGACATTGTAACAGGGGATAAACATAGTTGTACCAGAACGATCCAGAAACAAAACAACAATCAGCCGTTTTGGGTCTTTCCAGATGAAAGCGTACCTACAAATTTCCGTCGTTCCAATAATCATACCAAACAAATGGTTGCATGTTGTTGTTTTTTTTTGTTTGTTTGTTTGGTTGGTTGGTTTTTTTTGCAAAATCAGGCCATGTTGCGACTTACCCCTCCAAGAAGAAAGGACAGTAAATTCTGAGTGGTAAGTCACTGTCTGCCTCCCAAAGGTGTTGGAAGCATGGTGCGTACGCTGTCCAAGAAAGGCGACTGCTGCATTATGACAATGCTTGGTGTGTGTTGTGTGGTGCGTTTTGCCCCAGAGTGGGAATTGGTGTTGTGTGTGTGTGTGTGTGTTATTGCCCAGATGTGTAGTGTTGTGTGGCATGTTTGTGTGGTGCGTTATTGCGCCAAGTGGTGTTGTGGCATGTGTTGGTGTGCGTATTGCCCAGAGGGTGTAGTGTTGTGGGCAATGGTGTTGTGTGGTGCGTTTGGCCGAGTGGTGTGTGTTGTGTGGTGTGGTGGTGTGTTATTGCGCCAGAGTGGGTAGTGTTGTGTGTGTGGTGTGGTGGTGGTTTGCCAGATGGTGTGTGTGGTGCGTTATTGCGCCAGAGTGTGTAGTGTTGTGGTGTGGTGTGGTGTGTGCTTATTGGCCAAGTGGTGTTGTGTGGTGCGTTTTGCGCCAGAGTGGTGTAGTGTTGTGTGGTGTGGTGTGTGTGGTGGGTGTGGCATGTTGCGATTACTCCCAAGAAAAAGGACAGTAAATTGGTGGTAAGTCACTGTCTGCCTCCCAAAGGTGTTGGAAGCATGGTGTGTACGCTGTCCAAGAAAGGCGACTGCTGCATTATGACAGTGCTGTGGTGTGGTGTTGTGTGGTGCGTTATTGCGCCAGAGTGGTGTGGTGTGGTGTGGTGTGGTGTGGTGTGGCATGGTGTTGTGTGGTGCGTTATTGCGCCAGATTGGTGTGGTGTGGTGTGGTGTGGTGCGTTATTGCGCCAGAGTGGTGTAGTGTAGTGTTGTGTGGTGTGGTGTGGTGTGGTGTGGTGTGGTGTGGCCATGTTGCGACTTACCCCTCCAAGAAGAAAGGACAGTAAATTCTGAGTGGTAAGTCACTGTCTGCCTCCCAAAGGTGTTGGAAGCATGGTGTGTACGCTGTCCAAGAAAGGCGACTGCTGCATTATGACAATGCTGTGGTGTGGTGTTGTGTGGTGCGTTATTGCCCCAGAGTGGTGTAGTGTTGTGTGGTGTGGTGTGGTGTGGTGTGGTGTGTTATTGCGCCAGAGTGGTGTGGTGTGGTGTGGTGTGGTGTGGCATAGTGTTGTGGTGCGTTATTGCGCCAGATTGGTGTGGTGTGGTGTTGTGTGGTGCGTTATTGCGCCAGAGTGGTGTAGTGTTGTGTGGTGTGGTGTAGTGTGGTGTGGTGTGGCCATGTTGCGACTTACCCCTCCAAGAAGAAAGGACAGTAAATTCTGAGTGGTAAGTCACTGTCTGCCTCCCAAAGGTGTTGGAAGCATGGTGCGTACGCCGTCCCAGAAAGGCGACTGCTGCATTATGACAATGCTGGAGCTCACACAGCTGCTGCAGCTCTAGACTTCCTGAAAGAGAACGATGTACACCTGGTCACTCATCCCCCGTGTTCTCCTGCCTCAACCCCCTTGTGATTGATTTCTGTTCCCTGAGGTGAAGCAACAGTTGAAGGGGAAAAAGCTTTCTTCGAGGGTCTCATTATGGACATACCCCATGTCACGTGGGCAGGCGTCATGAAAACTTGGTTTGAGCGGATGATGAAATGCATACAAGCTGAGGGAGAGTTCTTCGAAAAAGTGGACAAAGATGTGTAACTTTCCTAGAACTGCTGTTTTACAAGACCTGTTGACGGGCCCACGTACTTTTTGTTTTCTAACTTGTTTAATTCAGTTCGAAGTGTAACTCTGTCAGTAATCGTATTTACATATCTGTGTGTAGGTGTGTGTGTGTGTGTGTGTGTGTGTGTGTGTGTGTGTGTGTGTGTGTGTGTGTGCTGTGTGTGTGCGTGCATGTAAGCGTGCGTGTGCGCGAGCGTGTATGTGTGTGTGTGTGTGTGTGTGTGTGCGTGTGTGTGGGGAGGAGGGGGGTGTTTGTGTGTGTGCGCCTGTGTGAGAGAGAAAGAGAGAGAGAGAGAGAGCATACATATAATAACAAAGACCGGGTGCCTGGTGCTCACCTGTAGGTTCCAGTACCCCTCCTCCTCAGTGCCGTCCTGGAAGGGACTCCTCAACGCCTCTCTCCCGGGGCCACAGTGCCCCCAACACTGTCCGCGAGTCATCCGGGACCTGTACTGTGTCCCTGGCAACCAGGTCAGATCCTTCGTGCTTTCTGATTGGTTGGTTTGTTTCTGTTGTTGTAGTTATCATTGTTTGGCGAGCGTAGGTGCATGTTGTCTTTATTTGAGGCCTGCATTATTATGTTCGCAGGAGGTTGACAATAGATGTAAACACGTCAACTCTCTCTGTCTCTGTCTCTGCCTGTCTTCCCTTCCTCTCCATAACCGAAGGGATGGGTGGGAAAAGCTTGGAAATTGGTAATCTCAATTCCCTGGTTAAAATTTCGTTTCGTTTTATCTCGTCTTGTCTCGTCTCTCCCCCCCCCCCCCCCCATCCCCTCCACACGCCACCCCCTCCTCAATCCCCCCTCCCCCCCCCCCCAACACCCCCCTCCCCTTCCCTTTCTCTCCCTCTCTCCGCTCTCGCGATGTCTCCTCTCCCTCACCCTCATTCATTCCTCTCTCTCATCCTCCTGCTTTTCCTCCCTCTTCTCACGTTCTCCTCTTTCTCCCACCCATTCTTCTTTTCCTCCTCCTTCTCATTATCACGATCATTATTATTATCATCATTGTTATCATTATCATTATTATCATCATTATTATCTCCAGATGTCTGAATCATGTCTGACGCTGAACATTTTTCGCCCCGCCTACAATCTCCCGTCAGACCATGCGTTTCCGGTGATGGTCTACATTCATGGAGGAGGTTTTGAGGCCGGAAGCGGTGGCGCGCCCCTGTACACAGGGGACTACTTAGCCCGCGTCGGCGGAGTGATACTGGTGACCATCAACTACCGATTAGGTGAGAGTTCCGGTCATATAATGTAATCATGTGCAGTCCGATTTTGATAGTCCATTTTTATCCACTCGTACGCTGCCATAACAACCGGAAATGTCACACGCACACACACGCGCGCACGCGTGCACACACGCACGCACGCACGCACGGAGAGAGAAACACTGAAACACTGACATGTTAATGTCATTAGCTGTAAAGTTCTAGTGACAATGTAGGTAGAAATCAGAACAAAAATGATGTAAAATATATGAAATGGAATAGAAAGGGAAAAACACAATCAAAGCAAACTAAACTACTTAGGGATAAGCGGCACTTTAGTACTTTGTCACTTGCTTAAAAAGTCCATGTGGCAGGCGGGTACTGTGCCTTTTCCCCCCAAGTCGTTCATCTCCAAGGCTTTATCAGTACACAGGAAACAAAGTACATATAATCCGTATAATAATTATTTAAGTATGTGACATCGACATACATCATATCAATACGAACACATAACAAAGTGTATATAAAACATGTAACACCGAAACACGTCATATCAATATGAACACATCATAACAATACATTGTCGAAACTGACCACCCAGATGTAACCCTTCCTTTTGTCTATGCCTTTTTACCCCTCATAGAACCCAGACTAAGTTTTTAATTGATTAATGAGTATTTGGACCGACAGTAGACGTTTTACGTATATTTACTGCCTCGGATACTTATTTTGCTAGTAATAGTATCATATCTTTATTTTCTGTCATCAGTATGCCGAACAAATCTTTTCGCTGCGCTGGAGCTGTATTTAAAAGGGTGCAGTTTTTTCGCAGGTCTCCGTATCTTTTGCAGCAAAATATGAAATTGTTTTCATCATCAGGGCTTTCGCCACATACTGGGCAAGCGGATGTTGCTACGTGTGAATCGAACCATCTTCTGTTGTCATTCAGTCCAAGTGCTCTCGATCTGAGCCTCGCAAAGCAGATCTTATGCCACTTGTTTGTTACGATCTTGCTTGTTACTTGGATGGTCAGGTCAGGGGCATAGCCCTTGCTACTGGTACCATGTAACACAGTACTACCTGCTGCATGTGAAGTCTCCCAACGACGGACCAGGCAGAGGAGGAAACCTTTCCCAACGGCTGTGAAGGCGGAAGAGGATGACCAAAGGGCAGGGGGAGCTCTTATCCTTGGCTGGAAGTCCTCCTAGGAGACGGAGCTCCGAAGAAAAAACCTGCACCTGCCGAGGCCGTCCTACACGTGGCAGTATCTGCACCTGTGGGACTGTGAGCGCCGGTAGGCGAGAGAGTGGGGAAGGGACTGCACAACTCCTCCTCACTAAAAAAAAAAAAAGTCACCTGTGCTGGTTAGGCAACCAGGCTATCGCTTCCTGGGAAACTGATGCCTTTGACCGCTCTCGCTGGAGGATGCTGTGCTCTAGTGGCATAAAGACGTTTGAAAACAAGAGAACGCTGGCCATTAAGGAGAAGCGAGATCGAAGGAAGCAGGGCTCAACTTCTGGAGACGTTTTCCCTTGCAACACCTGTTGGAAGTGCTGCACATACAGAATCGGCCTCTTCTCCCAAAAAGGACACACACCGACAGATAAGTCTGCCTGCCTACTCATCCGTCGGATCGACGGGAGACTCCATCTTGATATATTTCTCTGTTTGAAAGATTGTTTTAGATGAATAGAACCATTTATACCTATCATTGCTCTCTATTTCTCCGTGCCCGTTTTGTTTGTAACATGCTATAAGTCTATCTTTAAATTCAAATACAAAGCCGCTCTCGTGCCCTACTCCTTAGTACATCCAAACCAGACCGAATCCATGTTCCGTTAGTGTTTTCTTGATGTGGAATACCCAGTTCTGTTTGCCCTTCTCCTCTTGCAGCAGAAGCATCTTGTATGCTTGCCTACATAATCGTGATATTGGCACACAGAGAGAGAGAGAGAGATGAGTACGCTCGGATCTCTCTCTCTCTCTCTCTCTCTCTCTCTCTCTCTCTCTCATAATCTTTGGACCACGCTAGCATTCTGACCTCTGTGGCACGTTGCTTTCGTCACAGGGGCCTTGGGTTTCCTGCCCATCTTCAACAGTTACGATGACGTCATCGGCAACTTTGGCTTCCGGGACCAGCAGGTGGCGCTGCAGTGGGTGAAGCAGAACATCGGCAACTTTAAAGGCGACCCCAACAAGGTGAATGGGGTGTAGTCATGGCTCATCGCTCAGCTTATATCACAGATTTACTTTAATAAGCGTAAAGTTTGGCCAGCAGCAAAGTGAAAGATGTATGATCGATGCTTTCTCCATTTCAATTGGAGGTCATTTACAGCTTAGTCTTTAGAAGAGAACTATTTCTCTTGAGTTAGGAGGCAAGGTTGCACTGGCACTTAGTGCTGCAGTCTTGAGGGCTGGCTGGCCTTTGGGGTTCATCCCAACGCTGACTGTCCTAAAGCCGAGAGAGTGGGAATGGAGTATACTTTGGGCAAGACACTCCTCTATCATCAGATTCTAGCCCAGGCAGTTGGGACAGCAGTTGCCTCCTCTGCTGTTCTGATGGTCATAGTCGGAGACTACTATTATACATACATCGCTGTGGTCTGGGCGTTATTATTGTGAAATGGATCGACCAATTAGTTAGTCTGCCACTGAGCCAGTCAATCAGTCAATTCACGAATCAATGATTAAGCAAACATTATGAATTTAAACGGACGAACGAACTGAAATATGATGAATGAATGGATGAATAGACGATCGAAGCAAAGAATGAACCTTACAAATGGACGGGTGGATGAAAGGATGGATGGATGGATGGACAGAAATCTTTTTGGCTTTGATTAAAATTTCCATCATAGTGTAACTTCAATAGGCTCAAGCGATGAACACTAGCACAACACTGAGGCATGCATGCAGACGCGCGCGCGCACACATAAACACACACACACGTGCGCGCGCGCTCGCCGGCGACGAAAGGTATAGACAGACAGATATGCACAGACATACCATCGAACGAACACTCTTCATCTTAATTGAAATTGCAGTCTTGGCTTCGCTGTCGTTCCAGGCTCTTTATCAGGAAATGCCCCATTCTGGTCTGCGTTCATGACGTCAACTCGTTCACACACTGACAAGTTCTTCCTCTTTTCTGCCTTCAGGTGACGCTGTTCGGGGCAGAAGCCGGATGTCAGTCTGTCGGCCTTCACCTCACGTCCTTCACCTCCGACCCTTTGTTTCACGCCGCCATCTTGCACAGCTGCCCCTTCACCCTCCCCTTCCGCGGCAAGAACGAGTCCCAACAAACGGCGGCTGATTTCGCCAAAGCGCTGGGCTGCCCGCAAAACGACGTGAGCTGCCTGCGGGGAAAGCCCATGCAAGCCATCCTGGAAGCTCAAAAGAAAGTGTCCAACGATGCCAGCTCTGGCGAACCGGCCTCGCTGAGAAAGTTCCAAGTATGGGGGCCCATCGTAGACAAACGGATGGTTTACGATGCTAACTTGCTGGAGGAGCTGACGCACTCCAACCTGGAACACACCAAACCGGTCATGGTGGGGTATGTAGCGGGGGAGGGGGTGAGTGACGTGTACCGGAAATTCCCTCTACCCGTTCAGCACTACTACTTGGAGCGAATTGTCCGTTCCACTTTCCCTGACAAATGGAGACAGGTGGCGGGGACGCCTCTAGCTCCCTATCAAGCCAGCAGCGGCGACCAGAACGACGCACGAGCACGAATGATTCGTTTTCTGCACGACTTCGTCTACACCTGCCCGGCTCACAGATTCGCCGGGCGACTGGCCGCCAATGCTGGGAGATCTCTCGCTGGGAGGTCCCCAGCGAAGGTGTGGATGTACAAGTTTGACCCTAAAGTCATGTGGTCGCCCGGGTTCTCAGCCTGGCCCCCTGGTGGCGAGACGGACTGCCGGAAGGAGGTGTGTCAAGGCCTTGACCTTCTGTACCTCTTCCACCCCCCAGCCGTACCGGAAGCTCAGCAGGCCCGCACGTCGGGGTTGACAAGGGCCATGACTTTCTACTGGACCAACTTCGCCAAGTACCACAACCCCAACGGACACCACCACCACGACGCCTCTCAATCCGCCGCTTCACTGGGAGGCCTGTCAGCTCAAGGCCTCGTCAGCCTCGTCCGCAGCGGCGGCCGTGGTGGTGGGGGTGGGGGGATGGGCTTCCCCGCGCCTCGACAGCTCGCCTCCGCGGGTCGACCATCCTTCTCCCCCACCACCAAACCCTTCCACCTCCCACCCTCTCTCCAACGTCTCCTGCGGGCGGCTGGCACTTCCGGTCGGCCTTCTTCCTCTTCAGTCCCCCGTTCTTCTTCCTCGTTTTTCCCCACCTCTCCTTTACAACCTCAGCAAATCTTCGGCTTTCCTCAAGTGGTCCGACACAGCTCTCTCAGTGCCGGGTACTTCGTCAGTCCTTTGATGCTGGCGCAGACACGAGTCGCTTCCCCTGTCACGTCTTCTTCTCTTTCGTCTTCTTTGCCAGGGGTTGTCGCTTGGCCCACGTACGTCACGCGGAATCCGCTGACGTCATCTGACGTCAACGCCACGCTGGTGCTGACGCAGCCGAGTCCCACGCCTCAGTGGTCTCCCTTCGGTGACGGCTGCGAGTTTTGGGAGCGTGTTGGGTTCAGTTGAATCAGCTGCGTTGGTTTTCTGTCCGCAAACTGTATTAGTAGTATTAGTATTGTTGTTGTTAGTAGTAGGTATAGTAGTAGTAGTAGTTGTAGTGTTTTTGTTGTTGTTGCTGTTGTTATTGTTCTTGTTATCGTT
The DNA here is from genome assembly GCF_041734735.1 of Babylonia areolata. NCBI lineage: Eukaryota > Metazoa > Mollusca > Gastropoda > Neogastropoda > Buccinidae > Babylonia > Babylonia areolata. The sequence goes on along the minus strand of NC_134902.1, from coordinate 29,729,097 downwards.
ATCATCATTAGTCTCGCTTGTTTTGTTATTGTTGTCCTTGTTGTTGCTATTTTCTTCTGTTGTTTCTTCAACTAGTTTTGCCACAACTGTCACTAATCATAGCAATTTTCATTGGTTGCGCTTGGAATTTACAGTCTTAGACTCTTATTCCTGTTTAAGCCCTGCCAAGAGTCAAGTGATTGTAATAAAACTTGCTACGTGTTTTTTTAGCTTGTTTTTCGTCCAGTTTATTTTTTCTGTCTACTACCTTCCTCTCATTCCTCCTCACCCCTCCCGCTCTCTCGGTCTTTCTCTCTCTCCCCCTCTCTCTCTCTCAGCTTCTCTGTCTGCCTCACTCTCTCCCTCTTCCCCAACCTCTCTTTCCCTCCCTCTCTATTTATATATATATATATATATATATATATATATATATCTGCCTCTCTTTCACTCTTACCCTCTCTCTCTGTCGCTGCCTCTCTCTTTTCCCCACACTATGTAAATATATATATATATATATATGTGTGTGTGTGTGTGCGTGTGTGTGTGTGCGTGTGTGTGTATGCATATGTATATGCTTAAATCCAACTAATTGTGCAATACACCGCTGAAATGTGGGATTTTTACCCTGCAGCTACTCGCTGTGAGAAAACATTTTTTTTCTCAAAGAAAATCGCCACGAACACCTACCGAACTGATGTATGGTGAAACGGCTAGATACCCTATATCATTGCTTTCTTGTGTCAAGTGCATTTACCGTTGGCAAAAAACTTAGTGAAATAGTTTGTTGTTGTTTTTTATAAAAAGCTACCACATAAGGCTTATGAAATATTGCTACAGTTTGTTAACAGATGTACTGAGAAAAAAGGTGCCATATGTGAGAATTAATTTATATGAATCTAGAATTGATTAAGTTAGGATGAATCAATGTGTGGAAGAAATAAACGTGGTGTGTGTGTGTGTGTGTGTGTGTGTGTGTGTGTGTGTGTGTGTGTGTGTGTGTGTGTGTGTGTGTTTCGTAAAAAGAATAACTTCTGACCATTGATGACAAAAAAACAGTCATGTTCAAAATAGTTTAAAATTCTACAGTTGCAGAATGTTCAGTCATATTGGGTTTGCCAACTTACAGATCTTTGCACACAGACAATTGAAGGACATTCTGAGAACATTTAAGTTTGGTATTTCTGATATCTACATTCATTTTGATAACATCAACAAAAACGAGCGGTAATTTTGAAATACCCAATATGTCTATCTTCAACAGAAGATGAAATTCATCTTGTACTTTCTTGTCCATCGTTCAGTGATATTATTATTATATCAAAAAGTACACAAAAGACGCACGATTACATAGACTGATCAAAATATTGTCAATAACAAATGAAGGTTTTGTAAGGCAACTGGCTGTTTATCTGTACAAAGCATGTAATAGGCGACATACATAATTATGTTACACATCCATTTTTTATGCAGTGTAGTGCAGTGTAGTGTAGTACTGTTTGTCACAACAGATTCATCTGTGTGAAATTCGGACTGTTGTCCCCGGGGGGGAGCATATCGCCACAGTACAGCGCCGCCCCGTTTTTCAAGCCTGTAAATGTGTTTGTTTTACTGTAAAAGTGGATTTTCCTGCCAGGGACAACCCTTTTGTTACTGTGCATGCTGCACACGGGACATCGGTTGTTCGTATCACCCTAATGACTAGCGTCCAGACCACCACTGAAGGTCCGGTGGAGGGGGATAAAATACTGACGAGTGTGAGGTTGGATCCCGAGCGCTCAGATTCCCTCTCTTCAGTCCTAGGCGGACGCTCTACCATTAAGTCACCATTCCACACGTTTCTGTCATGTTCGTTCACCCCCGACCCTACCGCCCTTCTAAGGGGCCATCTTCTGAATTAAATGTCCGTGTCCGAGTTCGTGTGTGAGTCTCTGTCTCTATCCCTGTCTCTGTATATCTCTGTTTCTCTGTCAGTCGCTGTCTGCCTATCTCTGCCCCCCCCCCTCTCTCTCTCTTTCTCTCGCACACTCTCTCTCTCTCTCTCGGCTCTCCGACCTCAGTGTATTTCTTAGAAAAGTCGCAAAAACAGTTTATTTTCACGGGAAATTCAGAAACCACAGAAGGCCCTTTCATCATACAAAAGACCAAGACATCCTCCATTTATCATTCTTGTCACCACAATTGTCTCATTCAGTCTTTTCTTCTTCTTTTTTTTCATTTTAATTCTATCTTATGCAGATTTTCTTCTTTCAGTTGACAGTTTTGCGTTTCCACCCTTGGAAATATGACAAGCTGCACCGACATCATGAAGATAATACATTCCCACTTCCTAGTGGAGCGCTCGTGGCCCAATGGCAATGCGCCCAAATGACTAGGAAGCGAGTGTCCATAGGTTCGAATCCCATATACGGACAGGGGACTGGAGTGGCGGTCTATGTTATAGACCTTCGGGTGAGGGGATAAACCGAGGTGCAGCTTGCGCTTTTCGCACGTAAAAGAAACCACGGCCACAAAAGGGTTCCACCTGGCAAAAACTATGTGGAACAAATACACTTACTGACAGAAAAAAATATTAATTTTAATGTGAGTGGCGCAACACTGCGGCGATGCGCTTTCCGCAGGAAGCACACAGCCTGGACACAGAATGTGGTGACAAAAAGTGATACAATACAAAACAATACAATAACATTTCTGACTGGATATAGCTGCACATTTGGACTTTCGAACTGAGGGTCCTGGGTTCGAATCCTGGCTAGCTGCTTCTGGCGGGTTAACTCACTCAGTCCTCTCTTCTCCTCTACACAGACCCCTCGGATGTCCAGTGGGTGTCTGAATGACCCAAGCTTTAGTTTCCGTCGTCAGAATTGTGGTATTCTTTGTCAACAAACACCTCTTCAGTATAAGAGCCTTCCACTTGCAATATTTTGATGGTGGTAATTGGGGTGAAACGCTGTTAACGTCGTCTCTTTCGCCGTTCGTATGGAGTGAGTTAAGAGTGGGAATCTGTCCCAGGTCAACAGATGTGTAAACCTGCTAGTGCCTGTACTTCGTACGTGCGTATATCCATGCATATTCTAGCCCAGATAACTAGTTGGGACAGCAATTGCCTCCTCTGCTGTTCTGATGGTCACAGTCGGACACAACTGATTATCATACATACATACATGCAGAACATCAAGAATGCACGTGATAAAGATCCTGTAAAGATCCATGTCAGTTTTCGGTGAGTAATGGAAACACGAACATACATACCCAGCATGCACACGCCCCTGAAAACGGAGTATGACTACCTAAAAGGGGTAAAAATGTCCATATAAAACGTAAAAGCGCACTCGTAGAATTATGTGAGTGAACGTGGGAGTTGCAGCCCACGAACGAAAAAAAAAATGCAGCATCTATTTATCTCTTCTCTTTCTCTGTTCTCTTTGTTCTTTTACACTTGTTCCTTTGCTGGTCAGCATCTTAACACGTGGCTTGGTCAGTTAGTCAATTGACAAAACAAGACAAGACAGTTTCAGTTTCTCAAGGAGGCGTCACTGCGTTCGGACAAATCCAAACACGCTACACCACATCTGCTAGGCAGATGCCTGACAGCAGCATAACCCAACGCGCTTTGTAGGTCCTTGAGTGCATGCTCACATGGCAAGCGCTCCCATGGAGGCCAAAAGAAGCGCTTCAAAGACACTCTGAAAGCTTCTCTGAAGGCCTTCAACATCAGCCACGACACATGGGAGCTGAATGCAATGGACAGACCAAAGTGGCGTTCAGCTGTCCACAAAGGCGCCAAGTCCTGTGAGGCTAACAGAATCGCTGCAGCAGAGCAACGCAGACAGGCCAGGAAAAGCAGTGCCAGCAAGTCCCCGACAGCCGCCACCATCCCCTGTCCACACTGCGTCAGTACCTTCTGGGCGCGAATTGGCCTAACCAGTCATCTGCGCACCCACAGAGCCCAACCCACCCACCCCCAGGATGACTAGATGGTCCTCGTCGATCCCGACGGACGAACCCACACATGTTTGTTAGAGTGGATTTCTGCAAAAGTTTTGCACAATGGACAACCCTTTTGTTGCTGTGGGTTCTTTCTTTTCAGTGCGCCAAGTGCGTGCTGCACGCGGGACCTCGGTGTCTCGTCTCATCCGTATGACTAGACGCTAAGTTTGATTTTTCCAGTCAAACTTGGGAGAAAGGGCGAGTGCGGGATTCGAACCCACACGTCTTAACCATTTGGCCAATTTCCTCAGCAAAGGAAAGTATACATTGTACTTGATGCTCATAATATAAAGAATCTTGATTGTCAAATCCAGTGTATGGGGATATTGTGCGTTATTATTATCATTATCATCGTCTCATCCGTATGACCAGACGCTAAGTTTGATTTTTCCAGTCAAACATGGGAGAAATGGCGAGAGCGGGAATCGAACCCAGACCCTCACGAACAGTGTATTGACAGGTGAACATCTTAACCATTCTGCCACCTTCCTCCTTACAAGACATGACATGTTTATTTCAGGAAACCCAGTAGGTGTACATGAAAATGGCACGTATTTCATGTAACCAACACAAAATATGAAACATTCAATACTGTGCTCACAATCAGTTACAATGGCCATACTGACTGGGTCGGTTGAGAGATACATTTGATACAAATTTGGAGGAAGCAAAATGAAGCCACGCATATGTATCAAACAACGTGTAAAAGATTAAAAGATTTAGTGTTAACTTCGACCCCCATTCCGCAGCCTGTTCTTTAAGCTATACGGTGTCAAGCACGTTTTTGACTCACTTGTGTAAACAAAGTGAGTCTATGTTTTAACCCGGTGTTCGGTTGTCTGTGTGTGTGTGTGTGTGTGTGTGTGTGTGTGTCCGTGTGTCTGTGTGTCTGTGTGTCCGTGGTAAACTTTAACATTGACATTTTCTCTGCAAATACTTTGTCAGTTGACACCAAATTTGGCATAAAAATAGGAAAAATTTAGTTCTTTCCAGTCATCTTGTTTAAAACAATATTGCACCTCTGGGATGGGCACAAAAAAATTAAAAAAAAAGAAGCCTAATTATATGCAAACTGCATTTACTGTTATATTTATATTTTTTGTATTCTCTAAACTTGGCACTTTGACCTCTTATTCTGACACAACAACAAGAGGAGTCATTATTATCATTTTTTGTTCAAACAGGAACTTCTTTTGCTAAGCATGGAAGTTTTATTTATTTTGCAAACGTTTTGGTGCAGACAGTAAAAAAAAAGGGAAATTACTCTGTAATTAATGCTAGGGGACTTAATTTACTACAAGTGAGTCTTGAAGGCCTTGCCTCTCTTGTTTATTTTAGTACTACGCTTATCCCATGCACTTACGTCATGAATGAAGTTCCGTTTATATTTATATCCAACAAAGAGTCTGCCTACTGTGGAAAACAAAAATCCCCGAAGCTTCCACGATTAATTAATTACGTTCTGACAGAGCTGGCACGCTCCTCCAGTACAAACGTGCGTATCATATTCTCACACACCACACACACATGAAAGCGCGCGCGCGCGCGCGCACACACACACACACACACACACATACACACACGTTCGCACGCACGCACGCATGCACACCACACACACACACACACACACACACACACACACACACACACAAGCACACGCGCGCGCGCCTGCGCACACACACACACACACACGCACGCACTACACACACACGCGCGCGCGCGCGCATACAACTCCTACGCTCCCTCATCGTCATAAACACGTGTGCTGATGTTTGCATTTTGCATCCAGTAATACACAATTAATTCACAGAAACTGACAGACTGTCTTTCCCTAAAAACCCACTTCGTTAGAGAAATTAATGCAGAACACCAACGCGCTGTTCTATTGTCCCCGTTGGGTATTTCTCGTGAGCGTGTGTGTGTGTGTGTGTGTGTGTGTGTGTGTGTGTGTGTGTGTGTGTGTGTGTGTGTGTGTGTGTGTGTGTGTGTGTGTGTGTGTGTGTGTGTAAGAATTTGTTTGTGCAATATGTGGCTCCGTTTACCCGGTAATTGCAAAGCGACCAGGTACAATAGATCCTACATAAATTTACTATGCGAATGCGACCGTTCACTGACGGGAGGGAGGGAAAGAGAGAGAAAGAGACAGGGACAGAGACAGAGAGGGAGAGATTGATATGTACACATTTGTGGTTTAGTGTCTATTTCTCTATCTCTCCCCCTCTTTCTCTCTGTCAAAACAGAATATCCGTATGGGGGGCAAGAGTCGATGTGAGAAGAGAACGACACGGTGGTGGCAGGTCAGAATGATGTCCCCTGTACACGTTACCTCCACCCTCCACCCCACTCCTACACAACCACACCTCTCCCTTTCCCACACCAGTGCATGCCCTGTGTTTTGATCTCCCGTCATAGTCATTGTCTTTGTCAAGTACTTTTCCGCAAGCAAAACCAGAGGCAGAGACAGATACAGAGACAGAGGCAGAGAGACAGAGAGAGACAGAGACAGAGATATATCTATCTCTGTGTGTGTGTGTGTGTGTGTGTGTGTGGATATATATCCATAGCATACTTTTGACATGGTAGCAGTTTGTCTTCCCCTCGCACTATCAATGACGCCAAGAGCCTTCCTTGAAGTCTACGCCAGTGAGGCCCAACCTTTCGTCCGTCTGTCAATGTCACTGGCTCTTCTGACTTGATGACGTCAATTGCCATTTCACACACACACACACACACACACACACACACACACGCTGTATGAAAATCGAGGGCGACACTTAAAGAAGAAAAGACAAGATCGGGATAAATTTCTGTAATGTTTAGTTGTCTTCTCAGCAGCAAATTTCAAGCTTGAACGGCATTCAAAAGCAAAGGTTGAACCCATGGCCCATGTGAGTGCAATGTCCCGATTTCATCAGGAGTAGCCACCTCGTCCCAAAGCGCGGTCATAACTGGCCAGCAGAAAAGAGCACAAACATCACACGCTCACACACATTTTGCCCTCCAGGGATTTCTCACAAGCCTCAATGATGTATCATGACTTCACTGGAAGAAAGGGTTTTCCAGTTCGAACAGACAGTATTGTCAAATCAAACACCCACGATGGAGGTGGTGGTTTTTTGCTTTTTGTTGTTGTTGTTTTGTTTATTTGTTGTTGTTTTTTGTTGCTGTTGTCATATATATATATATAGAGAGAGAGAGAGACAGAGAGAGAGAGAGATGTATATATATATATATATATATATATATATATATATATAACTGGCTTGCGCCTTCAAGGTCTTGGTGTTGGTGAGGGTTTCATTGTTAGACGGGGCGAAATCCTGGATGTCTGTCCAAGTGGGAAGTCCGTCCGGCGGTTCCAAGGAGAGTCCTGTCTGTCAGAATTGGGGCCATGTCCTGTTTTTCTGTCGTTCCACAGGGGGAAGTCCTGTTTTCGCCCACGCTGATGTTTTTTTGTTTTTTGTTTTTTTCCTTCTTTTTTTTTTTTTTTTTTTTTTTTAACCATTCCCACTGGTGAAAGTGGTTTTAAGTTGCCCTCCAAGGCATCACTGGATGGGGAAACCCCTTTCTGTAATGTCGTCACAGGCAGTAAAGTAGACGCTGACAGATGTCGCTAAACTTGCTCTCTCATCCATGTCCAACACGTCTATCCGGTGTTGGCTGTGTTTGAGCCTACCCCCTCTCTTCATCCCTTGAAAAATAAAAATCTTCCTATTTTAGTCTTGTCGAAAGAACCCTCTCTATCTCGCACCCCCTTTCAACCAGAATCAGGGCCAGACAAGGCAGACTTGGCACAAGCACATCTCAATTTGTGTAGGTGTTTGTTGATTTTAGAATTTTTGTTTATTTGTGGAGCGTGATTCAACCTCACTCCCACTTCCCACCCCGCCTCCCCCACCCGCCACCTACTATGATCGACACTACCTCGAGGTACAAATGCAAACCTTCTGTCGTGTTCTGTCTCTCAACATCAACACGAGTGTGGAACGAAAAAATGACAAACCTTCACATAACGCGTACAGACCTCACAAATCAGTTATTTCATAAACCACCACCACGATTTTTATTGCCTGGAACAGAAAATATAAACACAAATCAGGCGCAAAATTCAGAACAGACAATAAACTGACGTCCCGTGTTCAGCATACACTTACAGCACGTAAAAGAACCCATGGCAACAAAACGGTTGTCACAGACAAAATTCTGCAGAACAGTCCACTTTGAAAGTAAAACAGATACAATTGCAAACAAAAACAAAAATACACACACACGTGAGTAGATGAGTGGCGCTGCACTCTGGCGACGCGTTCTTTGTGGAGAAAGCAGAACTTGAATAATCAACCACTTAATCTAGCCAAAGCAGAAAGCAGGAAAACGGGTCAACAATAAGTCTAAAGTTGGGGAAAGAGATAGATGGAAGGGGGGAACTGAGAAGATGAAGAAGAAGAAGAAGAAGTACAACGATGACAATGACAAGAACAAGAACAACAAGAACAAGAACAAGAATAAAAAATAAGAATCCGGTGATTCAAAATTGTCCGGGGGTATATTCGACAGATGCAGCGACCAGGAGAAAAAGACACCGTGTCGCCCACGCCCACTGTGAGGACAGTATAAAAGATGTGATGTGACGACCTGAAAGAAGAGCGATAAGAACTTAATAGTAGGTCCTTGGGCGAATTCCCTTGACAAAGATATTGTTTTTGTTGCCACCTTTTGAGCTGACGACTTCCTTCGGACACATTTCAAGGTACGTTTCAACGGGATAGTTTTGTCTCGGACTTAACAAGTCTTGAGATTTTTATATAAAAAATTGTTGTACATATTCTGAAAGAAAAATAGTGGTTTCTACGCCATCTGTCTCTGTCTCTGTCTCTCTCTCTCTCTCTCTCTCTCTCTCGTTCTCTCGCTTGTTCATGCTCTCTATCTCCCACTCGCTCAAGTATGCAATCCCCCCATGTGTTTATAGTGTGCTGAAAAAATCACATCTTTTTTTTATTTTTCATGATTCTTGAGAGAGGGAGAGTGGAACAGAGAGAGTCGTCAGGGCGATACACAATCAAGAAATCTAAACGGTCAGCGAGTGATCGAAAACACATCGAGCGAAGGAATATAATCGAAAGAAAAACAAAGTACACTTGCAAATTAATGCAGATGGTTAGCAATAATCATGCTCCCCCAAGTGTAAACAACCCGAATTTCACGTGGAAAAATCAGCTGTGGTGAGACCGTTGATAACAATAATAATGGATACTTATATAGCACACTATCCAGAAATCTGCTCTAGGTGCTTTACAAAAACAAAACGCTTTTGATAACATAAAACATTATATCTATGTTACATACACACACCAAAATGTGACCACACACACACACACACACACACACGCACGCGCGCGCGCGCGCGCACACACACACACACACTGCATACATACATTTTAACATACATGTTGATACATTATAATGCAGTGCAGTGCCTTGGGATATATACTGATAAGGAAAACAGTCAAACGCACTGGTCATGCATCATTTCAAAATATCGACACTAAATGTTGGATTGTTCCACAGTGCTCATTGTCATCAGTGTTGGTGGCTCCTTTTACGATAAGAGAAGAGAGTTTAATCAAAGCCTCCACTAATGACTATCAGTCTATAGAAGAGAGTTTAACCAAAGCCTCCACTAATGACTATCAGTCTATAGAAGAGAGTTTAACCAAAGCCACTAATGACTATCAGTCTATAGCCTGTTTTTTGTTTGTTTGTTTGTTTTGTTTGTTTGTTTTTGACTCACTTGTGTAAACAAAGTGAGTCTATGTTTTAACCCGGTGTTCGGTTGTCTGTGTGTGTGTGTGTCTGTGTGTCCGTGGTAAACTTTAACATTGACAATTTCTCTGCAAATACTTTGTCAGTTGACACCAGATTAGGCATAAAGATAGGAAAAATTCAATTCTTTCCAGTCATCTTGTTTAAAACAATATTGCACCTCTGGGATGGGCACAAAAAAAATTTAAAAAATGAAGCCTAATTATATGCAAACTGCATTTACTGTTATATTTATGTTTTTTGTATTCTCTAAACTTGGCACTTTGATCTGATATTCTGACCCAACAACAAGAGCAGTCATTTATTATCATTTTTTGTTCAAACAGGAACTTCTTTTGCTAAGCATGGAAGTTTTATTTATTTTGCAAACGTTTTGGTGCAGATAGTACAAAAGGGAAATTAGTCTGTAATTAATGCTAGGGGACTTAATTTGCTTTAAACTGATCTTTCTCATCTTAAACATTGCATTTTGAAATTATACTCAATACATAAAAAGCTTGGATTTTTCTTCTTCTTTTTTTAAGTGTATCACAAATGAATCTTGAAGGCCTTGCCTCTCTTGTTTTGTTTTGTTTTTAGTTGTTGTTTTTGTGACATAATAGTGGAAGAACGATCAACCAACTTGTCATAAATCAATATAAAAGAACAACAATTCAGTTATAAAATCAATCATGAAATAATCACAAAACGAATCATGAAAAACCAACCAATCAGTCACATAAAATCAACTTTACACGATCAACCAGTCAGTAATAAGATCAGCCAGAACAGATCAACCACTCTGTCAAGCAGTTAATCATAAAATGAATCATAAATTCAGTCAGCCAGTCCATCAACCGATCTGTGTCCCCAGATGAAGCTGGTGTTTCTGCTGTCCATGATACTGCTCGCTGCCATGGTGCACGAGACGGAGGCCGGCTTTTTCCGGAGTCTGGGTCGCCGAATCAAGACGACAGTAGGAAAGGTTAGCTCAGGGGTCAAGGACGCTGCTAGGTCGGTGGCTTCACGAGTCAAGGGCGCCGTTGGGTCAGTTCGACGAACGGTGAAAGAAGGCGTGGACAACGTCCGTGACAGTGCGCGCGACTCTGTCAGGCAACTGCGGGACCGTCTGAGAGGAACTGTGAGTGGACATTTCCTTCTTTCTTTCTTTAATCTTGTTTGGTTGATATATTCGTTTGTTTAATCAGTGTGCTACCTATCAAAAATAAACTAACACTTTATTACGTATCATCAATCCGTCGACAGTTATGTGTCTTCTTTTAAGAATGTGTTTACTTATCTATGTGAGTCATTATTCAGTTTAGTCGTTCATTTACGTGTCAGGTTCTATTATTCAGTTGTTGTTGTTGTTGTTTTGTTTTTTTGTTTTTTTTTGTGTGTGTGTGTGTTTTTTTAATGAATTAACCCGTCTGTTATTTATTCACTTTCGTTACATGTTTTGAAAAGCTGAAATAATCAGCACATTGTTCTCCTAATTTTCCTACAACATGCACATACATAATGATTGTTTACAAATGTACTGAAATAGCGTGACTGTTTCTTGTAGTCATCTACCTACGTCATGTCAGCAACAGTGTCTTCACAACTTTCACTAACACAAGATGGCAGAGTGCGTCGTGGCAGAATCGGTTACACGTCATTCTTTCATTTATTTATTCATTTATACATTCACTCACTCCTTCACTCAACCAGCCTGTCAAGATCTTACCAAACTTTTCTTCATTCCTCCGTTTTCGTTTTCTTTTTCCCCCTTCCTTTCTTCTTTCCTTCCCTTTTCTATTATTCCTTCCTTCTTTCTTTCTCCCATCATTTCTTCCTTCCTGTCCGAGTTCCGCCATTCCTTCCTACTTTATGTCCTTTCTTCCTTCCTTCCTTTCTTTATCATTCCTTCCTTCCTTCCCCCATTCTTTCCTTCCCTCCTTCCTCCTTTCCTTTCTTCCTTCTTTCGTTCATTCATACGTTCACTCATTCCGTCAACCACTGACTCAGCTGGGCAGGATCTTGCGAGGGAAAAGATCTGTCCTGACCTTGAACCGTCTGGATGACGTCAATGCCATTGACATCGCCAAGACCTTGAACCTTGACTTTCCTGATGTACAGGACGCGTTTGTTCGTTGTGATGGTAAGTGGGGAGGGGGAGAGGGGCTCGGGGCGAGGGGGGGGGGGAGCGTGAGGGGGAAAGGGCAGGTGAGGGAGGGGTAATGTTCAACTTTAGAATACTAAACTCAGGGGGGCTGTTTCGACGAAAAACAAAGGTTGTTTTAGGCTCACCTCGATGCGCTGAGTTGAATGGAACCCTCAGCTAAGCTCTAGGACCACTCCTTTCCCATGAAACTGCGACAAATACACAGTAAGCTGAGTACTCCTTCCCCACCTGCACGCCATTTTGACAGCTGATCACGTGGGTGATCAGCAGTCAAAATGGCTTGCAGGTGGTTGCTCTGGCTGTGATCGGCTGAGCTTACTGTGTATAAAATTGTCGCAGTTTCATGGGAAAGTAGTGGTCGTACAGCTTAGCTGAGGGTTCCATTCAACTTAGCGCATCGAGGTGAGCCTAAGACACCCTTTGTTTTTCGTGTATGCGCGCGTGTCTGTGTTTTTGTGTGAGCGTGTGTGTCTGTGTGTGTGTTTGAGATGAGGAGGTATGGGTATGAGTGCGTGCGTGCAAACATGCGTGCGTTTGTGTGTGTGTGGAATGGTGAAGGTATCATGTAATATTGAGAACAGAGAGTGAAAATAGGAAAACCTAATTTTCTAAGTGAGTCTCATTGTGCGTACTTGCGCACGTGCGCATGCGTGTGTATGTGTTTGTGAGAATGTGTGTGTACCTGTGCGTATGATTTGTGAAAGCGCATGTATGTATCAGTGTGCTTTAGTCATTTTATGATGTGAGTGTGTCTGTGTGTGTGTGTGTGTGTGTGTGTGTGTGTGTGTGTTTCAGTGGACAAGAGTGGTTCACTTGACGGCCAAGAAGTTCTTACATTTTTGAATGAGATCGGTAAGTAGTTTACCTGTCTATCTGGAATTCTATCTGTGTCTGTCTATCTGTTTATGTCTTTACCAGTCCGTCTGTCTTCTGTCTGTCTATCTGTCTATCTATATATCTGTCCGTTTCTTTATATCTTCCTATAGAGGAAGAGAGAGAGAGAGAAAGAGAGAGAGCGTTGATAGATGGAATGATCACAGATACACAGTGATCACACACACACACACACACACACACACACACACACACACACACATATATATATATATATATATATATATATATATAGACAGACACACACACACACATGCGGGTCTGCCTACCTCTATATGTGTGTGTCTACCTATCTATCTGTCCTTCAATCGACGGCATCACTGTGTATCCGAGTCTGTGATCATTCCGTCTGTCTATCAACGCTCTCAGGCTCTCTCTTTCCCTCTCTTCCTCTATCCCCCTCTCTGTCTGTCTCTCTTGGAACATGATAGACATCTGAAATACACCATGACATGATTTACATTTGGTGAGGCTGAAATATTTTCCATTGTTTGATTATCCAAAATTTGATTTGTCCATTATGGCAAGAATCCAAAGTTTACTTTGTATTGTTGACCAGTTTTAAGATATCTCAGAAAACAGTTTAATCCATACTTTCAACATCCTGCCTGTTTAGACTTTCATGAAAATGGCATAAATAAATGAAAAGATTATCAAAGAGTTCGTTCTCTGTCTATATAAGCATGCAAACGGCGAAGCGTATGTATGTCAAATAATGAAAAGCATTGTAAATGTGCGACTTAAATTTTCTTCTGTTTTCCCTCCTTCTATGGGGCTGTGAACTTTTCGAATAAGTCATCTCAGTCTCTGGGTCTGATGTATGATCATACAAACACCTGTGCGTGTACTTCTGATTCATTTGTAACCTGGTTTTGTTTTACAGAGAATTTGGACGTATCTAAAATTCCTCACCAGTCAAACAAATTTTGAGGAGAAGTACTTACAGTTGACGCTGACATGAGGACCACAATCTCGGGCAACGAATCCTGATGTTTTAACAACGATACCAGCGACGGAATCGACAGTGACAAATAAACAAGAACGGCAACAACAGCAGCAAGGACAGTGGTGGCAGCAGCAAAGAAGTATAAACTAAATGAATGTTGTTCAGATAATGTTGAAATAATCATACGTAAGATTTTGTCTTGAAATTGTTATAGCAAAATCAGGAGGTAATGATGAAAGTTTTTACAATATTTTTGGGTCATGGGTATCTGTTACAAGTAATGTGATTGTTTACTGTGCTATGGATGTTTAAGCTTATGCTGTATGTAAAATATAAAAAGAAGAAGAAGAAAGAAAGAAAAAATGAATAAAAACACGCAGCAGTATCAGTCTCTCGAGTTTGGAAAGATGATGGCATCAGAGACCGGGAGATTCTATTCCCTTATCATTTTTCTTTCTCTGAGTTTGAGCCAGTGTGCGCGCGCGCGCGTTTGTGTGTGTGTGTGTGTGTGTGTGTGTGAAAAAGAGATTTATCAATTTTCAGTTTCCAATGGAGGTCGAAAGTGAGATTTTTTCACCCACTTTTTTTATTGATAGAAATAAATGCAGTATGGTTCCACACCAAAACTGCTATTCTTTTACGTGCGTTGTATATCTAAAACAGAAGAAAGCGAGAGAGAGAGAGAGAGAGACTTTGTTTGTTTGTGTGTGAGCAAAATGTTGGTAAAGGTGAATATCAAATAATAATTCATCTGTATCTCCAAATGTCGCCAGTACTATATCGATGTTTTATTTCTCTCACTTATTTTTGAAAAATAACAGCGATTCCTCGGGAGCTCGAATTTCACGGAGAGAAATGTATAATGAGAAAAAAATGTAATGTAATAGGTCCGTACAATGCAACATAACACAATACAGCACAGCACAACACAATACAACAAAGCACAATGCAATATAATACAACATGACGCAACTTACAAGCAATACAACTCGACACAACACAATGCGAAACTATGCTACATGATACTTCTCTTAACTTTGTTCTTCCAAATTCTACAGCACTTGCACCCCTTCCGTCCAAAACCCAGTACCGTCTGTGAAGTAAGTCTGGCATAGTTCTTGCTGCAAGGATAACAAAAACAGGTAAGACGTTAAACCTTTGGACACAATATAAATCTGTCGAAACCAAGTAAAACTTTAGTGACCCCCACCCACCCACTTATCCTTTTTTTTCTTTTTTTGACACTATTTGGTGGCACAGACAACTTTTTTTTTCCTTTTTTTTTTTTTAATCAGGAAAGGAACCATGAACATTATGAAGGGCGATAATTTACGAAATACTGTACATCTGTAATCCGATTCTAAAATTAATCTTATATTTCGTTTCATGCGAATTGGAGTATTTTTCACTTGCACGTTACTCCCCCACATCCTCCACATGTACCTCCCACCCCATCCCTATCTTTTTTTCTTTTCTTTTTGTTCAAACAACAAAAACCATTATTCAAAAGGAAAAACAGACACTGTCCAATCAAATAACAACGCAAGCATTATTGAAACAGCACACAAAGGGGCAGACATTTTCACGAGGAAGCAGAAACCTTACCACTGCATACATTTGTGGACACATTTGTTGAAGAACTCCCAAGTTCTCCCCTCAAAGAGCGAAGGAGAAAGGCAAGACTGATTAACTTTTATAAGTTCCATAGCGGCAGTCTTATCATCAACACATGCTACAAGCCCTCTCAAAATCCTTCAGCACCCAATGGGACCCGAGGATCGCATCCAGCAGCATACCACCTCTCCAACTGCAGGACGCTGTACAGGCAAAAATCTTTCTTTCCTCGAACAATAACAAACTGGAACAGCCTTCCTGCTGAGACTGCTCTCAGCACAACCCTGGAAGGCTTCAAATCCCGAATCTGATTACCTCCCCCCCACCCCCATACCTCTCCCCCCCTCACCCCCCATCCCCTGGCCCAGCAACCTCTACCTCAGGAAACCTCAAAAACACGCAAACCCCCCTTATAGTCTACAGAAACTTCAAAATAATGAAGGCGGTAGTCAAGGGAAAGAAGAAGAAGAAGTTGAAGCGAAAGTACTATGTCTGAGATGTCAGTGTGACTGGAACGGGCTGATTCTTTCTTTTTTTTTTTTACCCAACACCTTCCTACCCTCTCTCACGTTGTTGTTGTTTTTTAAATCTAATTCAAGTCCACAGGTTTCTGTTCTGTCTCTTTGTTAAGTGTCTGCAAACAATTCTCATCTTGACGACAACAATAACAACAAAAAACCTGACCCACGTCGTTATTTTCAAGCATGATTCGTTCCACATACTATCTTCGCATCTTCTATATTTTCTCTACATCTCTAAACATCGTCAACAACAACAAGAAATACATCAATACAGAAACTGGACGAAAGTACAATATCATAAACAATGTGTCTCGAGTCTTATGACTTGACCCAAATAGGAGTAACACACGTATGACCAACACGCTTTGACATTGCATTTAAGGCGTGTGGCCTCCAAGATGGTGCAACAAGCGTCCCTCGAAACAAACATGCAACTCGAGAACGAAGGCGGCATGGGAGATTTTGCGGCGTCTACGTTGGAACCAGAGCGGAGAGTTGAACCGTGTGTACTTGGGCAATGGAACTCGGTTGCTGTTGTCGTGGGGACTGTGTTTGTGGCGTACTACTTCGTTTTTCAAGTGATACCATTAGCGTACAATCTCCTGATG
This sequence comes from Babylonia areolata, assembly GCF_041734735.1. Lineage (NCBI taxonomy): Eukaryota > Metazoa > Mollusca > Gastropoda > Neogastropoda > Buccinidae > Babylonia > Babylonia areolata. Next base: position 29,712,579 of record NC_134902.1, on the reverse strand, counting down.
TACGGTGTGTGTGTATGCTGTGGACCGGTGGTAAAAGTGGGTCACTTTGGAGAATGGGCCGGTAAGCCCTGCGTCTTTGTCTGTTCCCCCTCCACCCCCCACCCCCACCTCTCTCTCTCTCTCTCTCTCTCTCTCTCTCTATTATGTAGTTGTTAAAGGGGTAGTGGTGGGGGTTGGGGTTGTACGGGTAGGTGTAGAAGGTGAAGGGGTAGAGTAGGATAACAGGCAGAGGATAGGTGCACAATCCACTCTCTCCTCGTACCACAGCAGGGTCTTTTAGAAAGATGAATTGACGTGTTTATTTCTTTAATTTTAAACAGCACACCTGGAACACACACAATATCAAAACCTAGGTTAAAATAATACCAAATCACATGCTAGACATCCTTGCATTGACGTAACAGAAACATCATTATGTTGTCTGGACAAGTAAACAACTCCACAGATAACCTTTCTCCATTCTGACACTCAGTGTCTAGCTGTACACTGTCTTATCAAAGAGATCCATGTAAAGATGTAAAACAAGCTTCATTTAGCTTACCATAAACAATCAGTGACATAATGTGCACCATGTACCAAATATATGACTGACAAATACTAACTCCCAGTGTTTAACTCCTGTCAAACCACCATACAATAATAGCTGTCGCACCAAGTATGAGGCAGACAACTACAAACTCATAGTGTTTAACTCCTGTTAAATCACCATACAGTAATATCTGTTTCCATTAAGACTGAAAAAATGTGTACTTTGTCTTTGCAGGGTATCTCACTGGTACAATTATTACATGGGAATCATATAGTTACCAAATAATATGGTAAATATATAACAACCTGTGTGCACCAACATAGGACTGCCTCTCAGTGGTCTCAAATCTTATTGAACACATACATCTATGTGTTACGCCACTGTCATATAACATATGACTACAGCACATGGTAATCACAACTACCAACAAGTCACACATTGTCCCCATGTTGCATTATCACCCATGTGCACACACATGGAAAAACATGAACATACAGTTAGCCTGTAGATTTGTTCACCTTGAATATAACCATCACCACCTAACATACAAAATAGGTATGTCAAACCTCAGAATAACTCCAACTGTTGCAACCAAAACATTCTACACAGATGCAACACACACATAATCCCCATGTTTCTTTGTGACTAAAAGCTTATATTGTTCCCACAGTATGTCAACAATTGACTCACCACTGATATGTTACTGAATATTATCATTTATGTAAGCTAAGATACATCATGTAAACCCAAACATGATGTCCAAGAATCATACCATAATACCAACCTGTAGGAAACAGGAAAGGGGGGGTGGGGGGGATACCCAAATACCCTAAACCAGTACTCCATTTAGTCATATATTGGCTGCATTGTGCATTTTAACCACTTTTCCCTCAGTCACCAGCCTCAAATACAATTAAGCCATACACATGCTGGCTATGCTCTCTCACAAGTCATGGTATCTGCATCAACATATTCCAGTCACATTAACTGTGAAATACCACATCAGCTAAAAAGGATCTTTCAATGCTCTTGTGACACAACATCACAATTCTACAAACTCCAAACTGTTTCCAAAAACCAGAAAGTAAATTGCCAACAAACCAAATTACCAGTATAAGCATTACTCACAGCCCCAAACATTTCAGGGTTCACTTTATATTCATGTAGCAGAACACAATCCCACTGAGCCAGTGTGTTAGTCACAGAATCCAAATGTGCCATAAATCAAGCATTCAACTATGTCTGAAAAATAGATGCTAGTTTGACACTCACAGCCCCCATTGTACTGTCTTGACCGTCTGGCTCTCCTGGCCTGCTCCAAGCAAGGAGAAGAAAGAAACCCCACTCGCCTGTTCATTTTATCCTCTTCACAAGTTGGCGCTGTATGCAAACTATCTTCCGACCCAGAACGTTTCCAATTGGCTGAAGTTAACAGACCAATCTGGGACCAACAGTGCTAGACTTGCACATCCAGCACTTTTCTCACAGAACCCAGCATTGTCATGGAGAAGGGGAGGGGAGGGGAGGGGGGGTGATGAAAAGAGGAAGAGAAGGAGGAGGAAAGATCGTCCAGCCCTGATTCTGTTCTAAACAGCTCATGATAAACACACCACACCATGTGGTGACCATTGAGCCATTGAGAAACTGAAACTCCTGTTCCAAGCATTTGTTTATGGGTGTTTTACTGGATGTTGCAGTTGTTACTGGGTGTACAGATGGTATTGGAAAGGCCTATGCAGAGCAGGTAATGTACACTTACTTTGATACAATTGATGCAGTACATTACAATGACTTGATATGTTACAATATGTTATGGTACAATGCATTATGATATATACAATGTGGTACAATGATTTGATATGATACTTTGATACAACTGATGCAGTACATTACAATGATATGATATGTTACAATATGTTATGGTACAATGCGTTATGATATATACAATGTGGTACAATGATTTGATATGATACAATGCAATATGATTTGATACAATATAATGCAGTGCAGTGCAATGCAATGCAATCCAGTATAACATAATGCAAGGTAATACAATGTAATATAATACAACACAATACAAATTACAATACAATACAATTCTATCTGTCTGATAGGAAATTATTTGTGCATTCAAAGTCTGATCACTCACACCATCTCAACTTAGTCAACAAACAAATCAACATGAAAATGGCTGAATTCAAAAGTTTAAAAGCAAAACATACAAAGCTGATTAAAAAGGCAGCTTTATTCAAAAGGCAGTATGACACCACTTGTTGTTTATTCCTGCCAGTCAGTATAGCATGGGTGTAGTGAATTAGCCATCTTTTTCAGTTGGCTGCCATGGGCCTGAACATTGTGCTGGTAAGCAGGAGTCAAGAGAAACTGCAACACCAAGCCCAGCAAATCAGTGAGTGTTGTTCCTGTATGACAGTCCGTCGTGTCCTGCCATGACCATCAGAAGAGCAGAGGAGGCAACTCCTGTCCCGATTATCTAGGCTAGAATTTGATTGTTGTGAAGACTGTCTTGCAAAGGTTACATCCCCACTCTCTCAGCCTAGAGATCGTTTGGACAGTCGGCGTTGGGATGGTCCACAAAGGTCAACTAGCCTCAAGACTGCAGCACAAAAAGCCAATGTAATTCTGCCTCCTAGTTTCAGGGCCATAGCCCTTCACAAAAGATTAAGCTGTAAATGAACTCTCATTGCAGTGGTAAAATTATTCATCAGACAGTTCTCACTTTGTTCTTGGCCCAAATGATAGACAGTTTATTATTGATACTTGATATAGTCCCTGACTTTGTTCAGAGTGTATGTGTGTGTGCTTGTACAAGTAAGTGTTCATCTGTGTGTGTGTGTTTGTGTGTGTGTGTGTGTGCCGTGGAAGCTGCGATACGTAGCCTAGAAATGAGTGTGTGGAGGAGGGGGTAGAGGAGGTGTAGGGTAATGTGTGTGTGTGTGTGTGTGTGTGTGTGTGTGTGTTGGGACTCATGTACGTTTATGTGTATTTGACTGTGCTTTCATATCTGTGAAACTGCATGTTTGGTGCATATCTGTTATGCATGTGTGGGTGTATGTGTGAATTGTGTGTCTTCATGTTTTACATTTAGTTGCTTATTTATCATAATTGTTGTCTTATTTATTTATTTATTATTATTATTATTATTATTGTTACTACTACCTTTTTTATATTGTATTTATTTATTTATTTATTTACTTACTTATTTATGTACGCTTATCTATTATTTATTCACTTTTTTTTTTCAAGGTCTGACTAAGCGCGTTGGGTTACGCTGCTGGTCAGGCATCTGCTTAGCAGATGTGGTGTAGCGTATATGGATTTGTCCGAACGCAGTGACGCCTCCTTGAGCTACTGAAACTGAAACTGAAACTGTTCAGAGACCAAACTCTAAGTGCTTATACAAAACACAGTCGTTTGTACAAGGGGCTGCCTACTTAGATAGAGCCGTCTGGCAGCTGCCTTTGGATGCTCATCATTTGTTTCCTGTGTCATTCATGCGCACACGCATATACATATATTGGAGTAGATTTTCTACAGAATTATGCCAGGGACAACCCTTTTTTTGCTGTGGGTTATTTTACATGCGCTGAGTGGATGCTGCTCATGGGACCATGGTTTACTGCCTCATCCGAATGACTAGCATATACAGACCACCACTCAAAGTCTATTGCAGAGGGTGATGTGATCCCGAAGACTCGCATTATGTCAGAATTATGCCAGAGCCAGATTTCTCATTGACATCAGTTCTGTTGCAGGTTTTGCAATTTGATATTTCGGAGTTGTCTTTCACAGCCAGCTTATTGAATGTGTGTTTTGATTTGTTTTTCTTTGCGTTTTTACGGCTATGTAGCATTCTAGCATGAATTAGAATCAGAATCAATTCAAACTGTAGATTAAACATTAACAAGGTTTATAAAAACACCAATGCACATTCCTTCCCTCCCTCCCTCCCTCCCTCCCTCCATCTCGCTCTCACACACACACACAGAGAGAGAGAGAGAGAGAGCAAACAATTAATACACAAAAGAACCGAACAAGAAATTTGAACCCTTTCTCCGCGTTGACGACGTTTTCAGTTACTGACAAGCGTTGTAAACAAATCTCATCCCACCAAACACGCCCACCACAAGAATCGCCATCCAGCACGTGCAGTAGTGTGTCCCTTCCCTGTGGGTGCGTGCAGGCGACAGGACAGGAGTGCTGACCAGAACCATCGTGGCTGACTTCAGCCAGCAGGACATCTACGCCAGGATCGCCATTCAGCTGGATGGGCTGGACATCGGAGTGCTGGGTAAAGTGATAGTCCGTCTGTCGTGTCGTGTCGTGTCTCGTTGGCTAGTTTGTTTTGGTGTGTCATGTTGTGTTGTGTTGTGTCGTGTTGTGTGTCGTCAGTGTCATGTCACGGGTTTTATGGTGGTGTCATATTTTCTTGTGTGACATGTTTTTTTGTTGTGTGTGTTGTCATGTCATGTGTTGTTTGTTGTGTAGGGTGTCAGTCTTGTCACAGTCATGTCGTGTGTTGTTTTATGTGTCGTGGCATGTCATAGTGTGTTTGTGTGTGTAAATGTTGTGACATGTCAGGTGGTGTGTCATGGGTTGTTTCAAGTTGGTGTGTCGTGTCATGTTGTGCCGCCTCATTGGGTTGTTTGGTGTGTCATGTTATGGGTTGTTTGGTGTTTCATGTTATGGGTTGTTTGTATGTCATGTCATGTTGTACCTCGTTGGGTTGTTTGGTGTGTCGCGTTGTGTCATGGGTTGTTTGGTGTGTCATGGGTTGTTTTGGTGTGTCATGTCATAATGTATCATGTCATGTTTGGTGAGTCGTGTCATGTTGTGTCATGGGTTGTTTTGGTGTGTCATGTCATGTCATGTTTGGTGTGTGGTATCCCCTCGTGTTGTGTCATGGGTTGTGTGGTGTCATGTCATGTTTGGTGTTTGGTATCCCCTCGTGTTATGACATGGGTTGTGTGCTGTGTCGTGTCATGTCATGTTTGGTGTTTGGTATCCCCTCGTGTTATGACATGGGTTGTGTGGTGTGTCGTGTCATGTCATGTTTGGTGTGTGGTATCCCCTCGTGTTGTGACATGGGTTGTGTGGTGTGTCGTGTCATGTCATGTTTGGTGTGTGGTATCCCCTCGTGTTGTGACATGGGTTGTGTGGTGTCATGTCATGTCATGTTTGGTGTGTGGTATCCCCTCGTGTTGTGACATGGGTTGTGTGGTGTCATGTCATGTCATGTTTGGTGTGTGGTATCCCCTCGTGTTGTGACATGGGTTGTGTGGTGTGTCGTGTCATGTCATGTTTGGTGTGTGGTATCCCCTCGTGTTGTGACATGGGTTGTGTGCTGTGTCGTGTCATGTCATGTTTGGTGTGTGGTATCCCCTCGTGTTGTGACATGGGTTGTGTGGTGTCATGTCATGTCATGTCATGTTTGGTGTGTGGTATCCCCTCGTGTTATGACATGGGTTGTGTGGTGTCATGTCATGTCATGTTTGGTGTGTGGTATCCCCTCGTGTTGTGACATGGGTTGTGTGGTGTGTCGTGTCATGTCATGTTTGGTGTGTGGTATCCCCTCGTGTTGTGTCATGGGTTGTGTGGTGTGTCGTATCGTGGGATATGTGGTGTGTCATCAGAATCAGAATAACTTATTATCCCAGTAGAGAAATTCAGTGTGGCGAAGTGGAACATCCACTACAGCGGCTGCCTGTTGTGAAGCGCTACTCTCATGTCAGGTCATGGATCTTGTGTGTGTGTGTGTGTGTGTGTGTGTGTGTGTGTGTGTGTGTGTGTGTTTTGTGTGCATTGCCAGTGACAGAGTGACTATTTCTAATGCTTTGTTGTCCCCAGTGAACAATGTGGGGATGGGAATGGATCCTGAGTTCTTTCTGAACATGCCGGACAACATGGAGGTCAGTGTGAAGGGAGATATCGCTCAGAGCAACAGACTGCAACAACACTTGAAATGGAAGAGTGAATGAGGAGTGTTCCTTATACATTTATATTTTACAGTTGGAAAAAAAAGGGGGGGGGTTGTGGTTGTGATATTGTGAGAGAGAGGGATTAGAGTCACACACACACACACACAGACACACACACGGCACACACACACACACATACACACGGCACACACACACACGGCGCACACACACACACACACACACACACAGAGTTTGCTCAAGGTGACAGCACCAATGTATGAAAAGGCACACTGCGTAATTTCATTTTTCTATGTGGGATACTAAAAACAAAGAGAAAGAAGAAAGGGAGGGGGGTGGGGAGAGAAAGTGCAAGGCTGGAATCTGAATTATTACAAAGTCAGCCACAGGCACCGGAATACTTACACATCTGATCAGCAGACTGGAGAAGGCAGAGGGTGGTAGGTTAAATGGTTAAAGGTCCAATAGTCTTTTACAGCTGTCAGTCGGGGCAGTGAACTCATAGGCACTGTGCCCAAGGCTTGGCATAAGAAGGCAGGGTCCCATCCCCTCCTTCCACAATTCTAACCATCCCCAATAGAATTAGGTATCGATTCCACTCAGGTAGAGTTAGGAAAATCGGAGCAAAGTGCCTTTCCCATGGACACAACACTATGGCGACGTGGGGCTTCGAGCTCTGATCATTAGTAATCACTGGATCAGAAGACGGGCACAATAGCTGAGTGGTTAAAGCGTTGGACTTTCAATCTGAGGGTCCCGGATTCGAATCTCAGTAACGGCGCCTGGTGGGTAAAGGGTAGAGATTTTTCCGATCTCCCAGGTCAACATAATATAACGCAGATCTGCTGGTGCCTGAACACCCTTCGTGTGTATGCGCAAACAGAAGATCAAATACGTGCGTTAAAGATCATCATGTAATCTATGTCAGTGTTCAGTGAGTTATAGAAACACCCCTGATAACTGAGTATGGCTGCCTACATGGCGGGGTAAAAACGGTTATGCATGTAAAAGCCCACTCATGTACGCACGAGTGAACGTGGGAGTTGCAGCCCACAAAGGAAGAAGTAAAAGAACTGGATCAGAAGACCAAAGCTTAAACCACTGAGTCTTGCCACCCACAGCATATTTGTACATCAGGTCAGCAGATCGGACAGATCGGAGAAGGGGGTGGGGTGGGGGAATTGGGGGGGTCAGTATCAGTATCAGTATCAGTAGCTCAAGGAGGCGTCACTGCGTTAGGACAAATCCATATACGCTACACCACATCTGCCAAGCAGAGGCTTGACCATCAGCGTAACACAACACGCTTAGTAGGGGGAAGGAAGGGGATGAAAGAGTGGGAATCAAAAGTCACAGTGTTAGAGAGAATGATGCAGATCAAACCTGGTTTTTTATTTTTTGTGTCCCCCAGATGATGTCAGCCATGATCAACTGTAACGTTTTCTCCGTGACCATGGTAGGTTGCGCATTGACTTCAAACAGAGTAGTAGTAGTAGCAGTAGTAGTAGTAGTATTGTTGCTATTATTATTATTGTCATCATCATCATCATTATTATTATCATTACGGATAATTATATAGCACTTGCCAATAGTCGGTCAGATGCCAAACTCCAAGCACTTAACAAACATAGAGTCATTTCCACAGCAGGCTGCCTACGTGGGTAGAGTCAACTGACAGCTGCCTTTGGGTACTCATCAATCGTCTCCTGTGTCATTCAGTCAGACTTCAGTCACACGCACGCACATGCATAGTAGTATCATTAGAGCAGATTTTACTACAGCTTTTGCCAGGGAAAACTGTCTTCCTTCCTTGAGTTCTTTTATATGCGCTAAGTGTGCACCGGTTGCATATGGGACCAGATTTATAGTCTCTTCCTAATGCTGGACAAGCTACCGGACCATTCCCTGAGGGCTAGTGGAGGGGGAGAAAATTCTAATGAGCTTAGGGTTCGAACTCCCCATAGGAATTCTGGAGGTCCTTTAAGTATGATGAGGAGTTATTCCCATCCTCTGCAAACTGTGCTTCACAAATTTCACTGCCATTTCTATCGCTGTCTTTGTATCTGGCTTTTTCCTTTTTCTTATTACCATTTTTTTTCTTTCTCGTTTTCTCACTTGGTCTGTTTACATATATTTTTACAAGAAAGTCTTGATATTGTGGGGTTTTTGGGTTTTTTTTTGTTTTTGTTTTTGTTTGTTTGTTTTGTTTTGTTTTTTTGTGGCTTGATGATTGGGTATTCTTTTTTATGTTGTACTTTGTTTTGCCTTTTTTGTTGTTGCCATTGTTATGGATTGTTGGTTAAAAGTCCCATAGCCTTCTTACAGCCATCGAGATGGTGGATTTCTGTCTATATATCTACTGTTTCTATGGGTCTGTGTAGGAAGCCAGGGCCCTATCCTCTCCTTTCATCATTTCAGTCAACCATCCCCAACTGAAGACAGGTACCCATTCATACCTGGGTGCAGGGGGGGGGGGAATTTGACCCTGTAAAGTGCCTTTCCTAGGGACACAACACCATGCCGAAACAGGGCCTCGAACCCTGATCTCTCGTGAACACTGGACTAGAAGTTTCCTGTCTCTCCGATTCTATAATTATGATGATTCCTGTGGATTATCGGATGTGGATGATGGTTGTGCAGATGACGGCAGTGGTGCTGCCCTCTATGGTGGCGAAGAAGAAAGGGGTGATAATCAATGTGGCCTCTGCGTCAGGCTGCCGTCCTGTGCCCCTTATGGCTCTGTATTCCTCCACCAAGGTTTGTGTGTGTGTGTGTGTGTGTGTGTGTGTGTGTGTGTGTGTGTGTGCATGCGCCTGCATATACATGTTCATGAATAGTGTGTGTGTGAAAGAGATTGAACACATATATGCGTATTTGCTTTGCATGTGTTTGCGTGTGTATTCATGAGTATGTATGTGTCCAGTCTGTGTGTACGAGCAATATGTTTTCTTTTCCCGTTTGTAAAAAAAAAAAAACCCAGGAAGTTAACATGTCTTGTTTTCCAGTCTAAAATTATTGAAAATCAGCACGGTGAATTAAGGGGAAGAAACAGAAAGTTGTCCACAAAAGCAAAGACAGCATTCCAAAACTCACAACTGCAAAAAACAAAAAAAACAAAAAAAAACAAAAAAAGAAGTATATATTTCGCCACTTTGTTTTTGCGTGGACTGGTTGCCTAATGGTAACACGTTTGCCCCAAAATTGAGAAAATCTGAGTCACGGGGTTGAAGCCAACACTTGCCAGTATTTTCTCCCCCTGCACTGGACCCTGCATGCCGGTCTGGATGCTAGTCAGTCGGATGAGACAATAAATCAAGGTCCTTTATGTAGCATGCACTAAGCGCATGTAACAGAACCCATGGCAACAAAAGGGTTGTTCCTGGCAACATTTTGTAGAAAATTCTACTTAGGTTACAAATACGTTTGCAGGTTAAAGGGAAAAAGTGGTGCTGCGATGTAGTGATGTGCTATCGCTGGGGAGAGCAGACCGAATTCAAATCTGTTGTGACAAAGAGTAACACAACATAACACAATGCAACGCAACACAACACAATGCAATGCAACACAACGTAACACACCACAATACAACATGACACAATACAAATGATACAACACAAACTGGAGATAGTGCGTCTGGAAATAGTCCGTACCGCTATCAGAAGAAAAAAAGTTGGAAAGGCAGTAGTGATGGTAACTTCAGGAACAGAAAGATGCTTTCATGTGTGTTTGTGTGTATGTGTGGGTGTTTGTTTTATTTTTGATTGTTGTTTTAATTTGTTTGTTTTGCTGTTATTGTTGTTTGTTGTTATTGTTGTTAGGGGGGGGGGGGTGTTTTTGTTTTGTTTGGTTTGGTTTAGTTTGTTTTTGTTGTTTTTGTTTTTTGTGCGTGTGTAGGATCTTCAGTTTAACGTCTATTCACTGTGTTATTAGATGGAAAGAAGAGAGGTAGTGGGTGAAAGAGAGGGAATGCTTGTGAATATTAGTGTAGGAAAGAGTTAATTTATGTTTTAGAGGAAATGAAAGTAAGTCTATTGTAAAAAGACAAAAAGTTTGAAGAGTTGATGGTGTGTAATAAATGAGGTGTTATATGACGGAAATAGGGTGTATGCATATCAACAAGTACTAACTTACAACATTAACAAGTATTAACTTACAACGATGCAAATATAAATAACAACATTAACTAAAATACATCAAGGGAAGATACCAACCGGACTGGAGTTTAAAATTTCCGAAAACATTCTAAGCAATGAATAATCATTCAAATCTTTTCAGTGACTAATGGAACATTAGTAGAAAAGTAATCAGCTAGAGCTTTTGGTATAAACTGTCTTATGCTTTGACAATGGATGAGTAGATAGCTTATAGTTAATTGATTACTACACATACATTTTATATTCTTAGAAAATTGTGTGTGTGTGTGTGTTGTATGTATATGTGTGTGTGTGTGTGTGTGTGTGTGTGTTCGTGTGTGTGTGTGTGTGTGTTTTCAATGATGACTGCAGGATGTTTACACCTCTTTCATTAAGACAACACATGTCTGCCCTTTTCTTAAGAAGAAGAAAAGACTGACCATCCGCCATGGCAAAGTGGTTAGCGTTGAAGACTGACAGCTGGAAGGATGTGAGTTTGAGCCCCATCAGAACTTAGGGGGTTGTCAACCCGTGGCCGGCTCCTACCCACGGTTGAGTGTGTCATGGACTCAAATAGAAAGACTGAGACCACACAGTCCAGGGTCATCCACTTCTTTTAGGAATATTGCTCAAATTTCCTGACCAACACTGAAGGCGTCTGTATCTTTTGATGAAAGCTGACTGAAGCTGGGATATATTATGAGCGTACAGCATTGGCAAATAACCTCATACTTAAAATTGACCACCATCGCAGCAGCATCAAAATATACAACACAAGATGTCCCAAATTCTGGGGCACACAAAAAAAAAGAATAGAACTGGGTGGTGACTTAAGAGAAAATAAATAAAAAACATCAACACAAAGAAGACAGGAATGGTTGATTGTCTCACAGGCAATGGTGATCCATCTGACTGAAGCTTTGCATCAGGAATACGGTGAACGAGGGATACTATTTCAGGTAAGGGAATGTATAGCTGTGTTTGTTTAGTCTATGTTTTTGTTTTGTTCGCACTGAATATTGTATTTTCTCTTGAAACATCAACATCATCATCATCATCACTGACAGTTCTGTTTCACACACTGCGCCCATCTCACTGTAGCAGGATACAATCACACAATAAACAAAGCAGTCGCAGTGCACTACAATGATAACTTGCAAAGTGCAAGGGTATTTGCAGATCTTTTTCATGACACAAAAAGGGTTAAAAAAAAAACCAACTGAAAAGAAAAAGTCAAACAAATAACTAACTAAAGAAAAAGTGAACAAATAATCATACTTCTGCATTCGTAGGCTGCAACTCTTACTTTCACTCATATGTATGAGTGGGATTTTATGTGTATGACCGTTTTTACTAATAATCATATGACATCTATAAGAATTGAAACTCTCCCTATAAAGAGAGCGAATGATAAAAATCCAAACATGGAGTTTTCATTTTTCGTTAAGAAGTGTCAAACACTGGTTTGAGTTTAATTCATAATCTTTAAAAAAAACAAAAAAAACCAACTGATTTGCAGTGTTTGGGGGTAGGAGTGTATGTATGTATGTATATATATTTCTTAATCAGTTCTCTCAGTAAGTGGTAGCGGTACTTGAACATCATTTCACATATGTGGTAGGGGTGGAGGGGAAGAAGAGATGGGAGGGAGGGGTGGGTAAGGCGTTTTGAGTAGTATTTCAGGGAATACACGCTGTAGGTATAAATCTCTATTATTATTGCTATTATTATTATTATTATTATTATCATCATCATCATCATTGTTGTTGTGTTGGGACTCCCTGAGGCGGTGACCCCATTCCTGGTGTCCACCAAGATGAGCAACATGGCAGACCCCACAGGCATCGTCGTCCCCACCCCCGAGGTTTACGTGCGTCACGCCCTGCGGGTGTTGGGCGTCGCCACTGTCACACCGGCCTATTTCTGGCATCACCTTCAGGTGACCTTATGACATGGTTCTGTGTCCCTTTTTATGATGTGTGTATGTGTATGAGTTCATGTTGCAGGAATGTGTTTTCTTTGGGGCGTAATGGGTGGGTGAGTGGGTGGTTTACAACGTTCAGTTGTGCTAGTGTATTCCGACACATGTTTGTTGGAGATGGGGGAGTGGTCGGGGAGGGGGGGGTCTGAAAAGTAAAGTGTTTTGAGCAGTATTTCTGTCTTCTCTATAGTACAGTACAGTACAGTGCAGTGCAGTGCAGTGCGGTGCGGTATGGTACAATACAATACAATACAATACAATACACATTTATCATATTGGATTGTTGAATTGTTGCAGCACTGCAAAACAGTACAACACAATACAGTACAAATTACAATGCAATATATACAGTGCAACAATGTAGTACATACATCACAATAACGCACATTTATCCAGCAGTGTGGTTGAACTGTTGCAGTACTGGTGCATGTGCCTGTTGCCCGGCATTGTTCTCAAGAGAGGAGTGATGACTTTCAAAGATGCAGCAGAGAGGAAGGGAAAAGCCACCATTCTTCAACAGCAGCAACAACAACAGAAATATCATGTTAATGTTTGATACACACCAAGCTAACATGTCTGTACCTTGTTAACACAGTGTGTGTAGGAGGTGGGAGGTTGGGGGTGGGGCAGGAGGACATGTGTGTGTGTGCGCGCGCGCACCTACATGCATGCATACATGTGTGTGTGCATGTGTGTGTGTGTGTGTGTGTGTTGTATGTGTGTGTAAACACACAATACATAATGTTACACATGTGATGCTGTTTGTTGTTCTACGGTGCTACTATGTTGACACATAATACATGTTCAGGATACAAGATAGTATGATGGAGTCTCCCATCAGTCCGACGGATGAGAGGCAAGCAGGCTTATCTGTCGGTGTGTGTCCTCATATGGGAGAAGAGGCCGATTTTGGATGCGCAGCACTTCCCACAGGTGTTGCAAGGGAAAACAATAGTATACCATACACGATAGTATACCATGAGAATAAATGAAACACCACAATGTCAACCAATCCTGCATGCTTTAAATTCATATATGAACCACCATAATTGTCAAAGTCTTAGAGACATGCCCAGTGTGCATCTATGTTTATTGTCTTTGTGCCATGTGGTTATCAAAGCCATACAGACAAGCTAAGTATGGACATTTTCTGTTTTGCACCATGATTGTCAAAGCCATACATTTAGTGTGAACTTGTTGTATCCCTTGTGCCATAATATGATTCTCAAAGCCATAAGTTTAGTGTCAACTTACATACCTTGTGCCATATGATTCTCAAAGCCATAAGTTTAGTGTTAACTTGTTTTATGATTGTCAGTGCTCAATGTGGACATGTTTTCTGCCTTGTGGTGCTGAATGATTGTCAGTGCTCAATGTGGACATGTTTTCTGCCTTGTGGTGCTGAATGATTGTCAGTGCTCAATGTGGACATTTCTGCCTTGTGGTGCTGAATGATTGTCAGTGCTCAATGTGGACATGTTTTCTGCCTTGTGGTGCTGAATGATTGTCACTGCTCAATGTGGACATGATTTCTGCCTTGTGGTGCTGAATGATTGTCAATGCTCAATGTGGACATGATTTCTGCCTTGTGGTGCTGATGATTGTCAGTGCTCAATGTGGACATGTTTTCTGCCTCGTGGTGCTGAATGATTGTCAGTGTTCAATGTGGACATGATTTCTGCCTTGTGGTGCTGAATGATTGTCAGTGCTCAATGTGGACATGATTTCTGCCTTGTGGTGCTGAATGATTGTCAGTGCTCAATGTGGACATGATTTCTGCCTTGTGGTGCTGAATGATTGTCAGTGCTCAATGTGGACATGATTTCTGCCTTGTGGTGCTGAATGATTGTCAGTGCTCAATGTGGACATGATTTCTGCCTTGTGGTGCTGAATGATTGTCAGTGCTCAATGTGGACATGTTTTCTGCCTTGTGGTGCTGAATGATTGTCAATGCTCAATGTGGACATGATTTCTGCCTTGTGGTGCTGAATGATTGTCAATGCTGAATGTGGACATGATTTCTGCCTTGTGGTGCTGAATGATTGTCAGTGTTCAATGTGGACATGATTTCTGCCTTGTGGTGCTGAATGATTGTCAATGCTCAATGTGGACATGTTTTCTAACTTGTGGTGCTGAATGATTGTCAGTGCTCAATGTGGACATGTTTTCTGCCTTGTGGTGCTGAATGATTGTCAGTGCTCAATGTGGACATGTTTTCTGCCTTGTGGTGAGGAATGATTGTCAATGCTCAATGTGAACTTGTTGTATCCCTTGTGGTGCTGAATGATTGTCAGTGCTCAATGTGGACATGATTTCTGCCTTGTGGTGCTGAATGATTGTCAGTGCTCAATGTGGACATGATTTCTGCCTTGTGGTGAGGAATGATTGTCAATGCTCAATGTGGACATGATTTCTGCCTTGTGGTGCTGAATGATTGTCAGTGCTCAATGTGGACATGTTTTCTGCCTTGTGGTGCTGAATGATTGTCAGTGCTCAATGTGGACATTTCTGCCTTGTGGTGCTGAATGATTGTCAATGCTCAATGTGGACATGTTTTCTAACTTGTGGTGCTGAATGATTGTCAGTGCTCAATGTGAACTTCTTGTATCCCTTGTGGTGCTGAATGATTGTCAGTGCTCAATGTGGACATGTTTTCTGCCTCGTGGTGCTGAATGATTGTCAGTGCTCAATGTGGACATGTTTTCTGCCTTGTGGTGCTGAATGATTGTCAATGCTCAATGTGGACATGTTTTCTGCCTTGTGGTGCTGAATGATTGTCAGTGCTCAATGTGGACATGATTTCTGCCTTGTGGTGCTGAATGATTGTCAGTGCTCAATGTGGACATGATTTCTGCCTTGTGGTGCTGAATGATTGTCAGTGCTCAATGTGGACATGATTTCTGCCTTGTGGTGCTGAATGATTGTCAATGCTGAATGTGGACATGTTTTACATCCTGCACTTTACCATTTGAAAAAAAGAAACACAACCCTTTAGGTGTATCAAAAACTTGCCCCTTCCATTTCTTTCATGAACGGAGACTTCTTGGTTTCTTAACAGTTTGATTCTGGAAATCTCAAACACAAAATATCTGACACTGTTCCACTATTAAATCTATCCCATCTCATCTTAAAACATATTTGTTCAAACAGTACTTAAAACTGTGGATCTTTCACCCCCATCCTACCCCAGGCCATCTTTGTGAGTGTGCATGGATCAATGTGTGTGCGGGTGTGGGTGGTGCTGAGGGGGTGAGGGGGGGAGTGATGTGTGAGATGTGTGTGAGACGTGTGTGAGTTGTGAGTGAGTTGTGAGCGATGTTACATTATTCCAAAATAGCATTTTGATGAGTTTGTATCTTAACCTTTTTTTCAATATCATATTCCTGTACCTTATCCATACCACATGTATTATTAAAAGCACTAAAAACTGCAGGAAAAGTGCTGCATAAATGCACATCAGTGGTCGTAGTTGCAGTACTGGTCATATGATTATCATTATTACTTATTATTAACTAACACTGTACTTGGGACTGCTTCAAATGCATCATGTCCTGATCCAGACAAACACAGACACAGACACAGACACACACCCTCTCTCTCTCTCTCACACACACACACACAAACACACACTCAAGCATATGTGCACACACAAAATCAAGTGAAGTGCGGACAATATTATGTCATGTCAGTTATCAATGATTTATTGATTTTTTATAACCATTAACATCTTTGTAAACAATGTACAACTTCTATTGCAAGAGCTGAAAAAAAGTAGAAAATCGATGAACCATGTTAGCTGTGTAAAACCACTCCAGTTATTGCAAACTCCCCTTGTCCAAACTGATCAAAGATATAACAGCCAAAAGAGAAAGCGATTAACCATTCTTGCATGACATTTTTTCACAAGGCCAGCTATGATGATAAGGGTGATGACAATGCTGCATTTGGGTTTGGAATTACGTGACAAGGCCGTACTTTCATAATATGACCCGATGTTAACCAGGCCAAGAGATACAGTCGCCTGCAGTACTGGTCAGGAAATTTGAGCAACATTCCAAAAGACACACCCAAGAAGTGAATGGCCCTCAACTGTGTGGTCCCAGTCTTCCCATTTGAGCCCATAGCACACTCAACTCTAGAGTAAGAGCTGGCCACGGGCCCAAAACCAACCATCTCTCATGGGACTCGAACCTGCATCCTCCAAATTTATTGTCAGTCTGTTACGCTAACCACTTCACCACAGCAGCTGGGTTTTTTTGGGTTTTTTGTTGGTTTTTTTGTGTTCTTTGTTTTTTCATTGTTCTGTTGTTTTCGGGGGGTTTTCTTGTTTTTTCAATTCTTGTATGCCACAAAAAAGAAAAAGTCAGTAAATCCCCAAGTAAACACAAATATCATTTTCAGACATTAAAAAAGATATCCAAAAACGTTTGCAAGATGGTTGGTGATATATTGTACATATGCTGGGGAACAAAAGATGTTTATTTGAGGTTTGTGTATTGATCACTGTTTATTAGATTGCATATTTATTTTGCACCGGTTAATAAAGGCATGCTGAGGACATTACAACATATAGAAAGTACAAATGTCCAGTACAGTAAACGAATTAAAACACACAAAAAATGCTAAAATGATACTGCAATTTTCTGATTGTACACGCAAAACGTTGGAATGCAGAATACAAAAATGTGATTTTTTAAAAATTGTTTTTGTTTTCAGAAAAAAAAAAAGGGCACACACACACACGCGCGTGCGCGCAAAGTTAAACTAACCAGGCCAATAAACAAACTAGTCGCATACACTTTAGCCATAAAGTTATTATTGGTTACAACCACATGCACACACAGAGAGCGAAAGACAGAAAACAAAAACATCTATTCAAGTAAAAGAGTTCACACACACACACACACACACACACACACACAGGGAGAGAGAGAGAGAGAGAGAGAGAGAGAGAGAGAGACTGAAAAGATGAAACATAAACAGATGATACACAGAGGAGATTGGAATTTAAAACACATTAACCAATGACACACAATGGGAAACACTGAAAAGCAGAAGCTTACACAACAATCACAACTGACTCACAGAGAATGAGAATGAGAAAAAAAATGTTTGGAATGACAGAAATAAGCATGCACATTTCTGTTTTTACATCCAGCCCTATCAGGACAAAAGGGGGAAAAAAAAAAGAAACATTTACAAGAAAAACCCACAGAATTATTGACGTACAGATATAACCATCCACATGAAAACAATCGCAGTAAAAATGTTAAAAAGAGAAAGCTTAAAAATCATACCTTGCATGCAAAACAAGAACTGATAAAAAAGAGGTATATACAGGACTATTATGTTCATTCATATTCACAAATGACACACAGAGAAAAAGAGACAAGAAAAGCAGAGATACACATGTGCATCTACACTGACCCAACGAAACAACAGAATCATTAAAATGACATTGCTCCTATATTCAGAACATCTCCCATGATGAAAATTATCACTCCAAAAGGAGGAGTTTGTATTGTACTCCCATGTTTGGTGTTACATATACTTACCATGTCAAACTGATGCAAACTAGGCCTATCGGTTTGCTCTGCTTGGCCAAATTTCGCGCGGCTAACAGTGAAAAGACAAGCCATCTTGCCCCGGTCCACTCTCAGCCAATCAAACGCCTCTAAAAGCTATAAGCGCTGAATCATTCCACTCCAAATTGTTTGTTCTTTGCAAGGACGACGGCAAAAGGCACACAAACAAATCAGTTTGTCAAGCAAAAGAGGAGCCTAGGTATGGTTTGGGGTGCCCAGTGCTGGGATAGTGCATAAAAAAGTGATGAAAAAAAAATCAAGGATTTGACTGAAACATAAACTCATGAACTTCTTGGGATTAAATTGTATTACTTTTTGTATTGTCTAACTATTTTGTCACAAGAGATTTCTCTGTGTGAAATTCGGGCTGCTCTCCCCTGGGAGAGTGAATCCTCCAGTTCAATGCCATCTTTTTTTTTTCTTTTTTTCTTTTTCTTTTTTGCTATCTTTTCTGTCTGCTAATGTACTTGTTTTAATACAGAATTAACTTTTTTCAACAAAATTTGGCCAGGGACAACCCTTTTGTTGCTGAGGGTTCTTTTACATGCATTAAATACATGCTGCACTTAAGGCATCTGAAAAAAAAGGAGCAGATACCTGACCTGTGCATAAACAAAACATGCTGGTCAGGCCTTTGATGCCAGAATTCCCTTACATGGGGTGAGGGGAGGGTGGAGGTGAGGAGTGGGGGATATGGGGGGAGTGGGGGGAACCAGCACAAAAACTAACACAGATTCTGTGTAAACAACTTTTTTTTTTTTTTAAAGTCCAGCAGCTGATTAAAAAAACAAAACAAAAAACAACTAAAAACTTTTTTTTCAAAGATCACAACACAACAAAGAGCATTTCATAAAATAAATCTCTCTCTGTCTCTCTCTCTGTGCCACCCTTCTATCGCACTGTCCATAATTTTTATCCCCAGTCTCCTTGGTCCACAACTTTGTTTAACCCTTTGACTTCTGCTGACGAATATGTTCGTCAGTGAAGGGCTGTAACCTCACTGAGAGCTGACAGAGTTTAATGTCAAGATGTCAGTTACCTGTACTGATTTGGATTCTTGCTCTTGGGACTACATTACTTATGATCCACAAAACCATTTACAGCACTGATAAGGGGACAGAAAGTGGTAACAGCGCTTCAAACTCCCACTCTGATCATAGAACCCAAGTTCAGCAGTCAAGGGGTGTCACTTGATCAAGGAGAATGCACTGCAGCAATAATCCTTAAATCACCAAGCACAACAATCAGAATGTTATGAAGAGTGTATCAATGTAACTGGAAGGGGGAGTGGGGAGGAAAACCACAAACAAAAATACAGGACTGAGGAGGCGTCACTGCGTTCGGACAAATCCATATACGCTACACCACATCTGCCAAGCAGATGCCTGACCAGCAGCGTAACCCAACGCGCTTAGAGCAAAAACAAAAAAAAACCCATTCCCACGAGGGGGATTTGAACCACCGACCTAAGGATTGCCATCTTCCAAACCTCTACAGTCCTCCACTCTACCAACTGAGCTATCACGGGAACACATGGACTAGGGAGCAAAAGCAAACAAGCACACGAAAAGCAAAACAAAACAATAACCAATTAAAACAAAGGAAGACGGACAAAGTGAACTACCCTAAGAACAACTCCAAAACTTGCCACAAAGAAATTGTAATTATCATATATCATATATCTATAGCAGTTTGTTGCTGGGCAGAAGAATGTGAGGATAACAAAATCCAACAAAATGATTGCACGCTGATTCATTCCATCACAACACTAACATTTGACAAAGTTGCTGAAAGTCAAGTCGACCATACAGGGCCACGTCAGGACTGTCCAACTAAATGAAATTTTAAACTGTGTTAAACATAAAACTGTCACTAAAAAGAAAAAAAAAACTTGCAAAACAACACATTTCATTATAGCCATCAAGCTCTTTACGCAAAATGAGTCTAGGCTGCGCTGAGACCTTCCACTTAATTCAGCATCCCCAGATCACAAAAAAAAAAAATTGTGAATTATTTTTTGGGGGGTAGAACTTCAACGCCACACAAAAAGGCCACATACACAAACAGCACAGCAGAATGGACAGCTCATGCCCATGACAACATTTGGGCAGTCAACACTGCAAACAGTATTCAGTCAGTTACACAACTCTTGCAGGGGTTTGGGGGTGAACAAGTGCAAGTGACGCTATCATCACATATCATATATATATATTGCTTAACAATACTTCTGTTTTTTCACACAATCACAACAAAATGATTTTCAACAGAAAACCAATTTCTCCTCAGCTTTCAATTCAACTGTCATAATGTTCAGAGATTTCTGACTAATGTCCAGCAAATGCTTTTCTTCTTTTCCAAGGACATTCAAACTTTTTCTTTTTTTTTAAAGAAGAATAAAAATGAATGAATGGTATGAGACAAGTTATATCACCAGTTTGGCTGTGATGGCCAGTAACTATGCACTCATTGTGTGTTCACTGCAACTAATTTATTATTCAAGTGACAAGCAGTCACTTTGTGTCCATCACAACTGTGCAAGTAACTATGTTGCTGTTTTGTATTTATATTCTATACTCCAATTGCACAAGTGACTGTGAGATCATTTTGCATTCATAACAAATGATTAAAGAAATAAGATAATAAAATGAATTATCAAGGAATTGATTGTATGGTCATTTCACCTTCATTGCAAAAATATGAGCAATTTAAATTTCCATTTATCTGGACAGTGTAAGTGATTGTGCACTAAGAACAAGTGATTGAGCAGTCTTCTGGCAAAGAATATTTAGCACTTTGTAAATACTGTAACTATCATCATTTCTTATTCATTGCAGCTATGCAAAAGATTGTACAATCATTTTGTTGTTATTGCAACACTGAAAATGATAAAGCATCACACATTCATTCTGCAATTTTTGCAACTACACAATCAATCATATTGTATTTATGGCAACTCTGGGAATGATTATGCATTACACACATTGTGCATTATCTGTCTTGCATCTAAACAAGTGATTGTACACTCATTTTGTAATCATCAAATGTACACAAGGGATTTTTTAAACATTTTGTACTCATTACAACTGTGAAAGTAATTGTGCGATCATTGTGTACTGAGTACAACTAAATCACAATTATTTTGCTCATAACCGTTGATGTAACCAATGACAATAATGATGATGATGATGATGATGATGTCACTGATGTTGATGAACTGATGATGATGATGATGCAGTGACTTTCATTCTCATATACTGCACTTGTCATGACAAACAAAGAGGATGTCATTTTCATGTGAACATGATACTCAAACAAACAACAGTACAGCAATAACCACAACACATTCTGAGTCATATTTGACTGGATGCATTACTGATGACCAAAAGAAAAAAAAAAGTACAAAACTGTGATGATCCAGTTACTTTCGCAATGACAATTAGCTCAAGACAAATGATGTAAAAACAATGATACTGACTAGGTCACTTTTTCTTTCGACACCTTGCCAACAACATGTGATGATGGTACCACTTGCATTCTCAGCCCCAGCCCCACCCACTCTCTCCAACCTTTCTTTACACTGAAGGTTTTCTCTTCTCCTTTCCAACCATCATTACATTATTTTCACTTGCAAGAAATAACAATCTTGAAAACCGCTATCATCACATATCATAGAACAATTCTATAAGCTTTTTTTTTTTTTCTCAGGAGCTGGTGGGCTGGTAAAACTTGATGGGGGAAAAATTGTTAAAAATGATGCTGACTTTTGTGTCGATGTGCTGCTGATGGCAAACACTGAAACAGTGATGTCACCATCATCGTTTTTACATCACTGGCAGGTTGGAAGAGGGGCTAGAGTTACATGTGCGTTGTTCAGCTGTGTTCAGGGAATGGCGTGCAGCGTGCTATTTTTTCCATGTCCAGATGAGGAGGAGTCTTCCCATGGCTTCACAGTGACTGGAGAAAGAAAGAGAGCAGAAACTATCATCATCAACTGTTCAAAATGAAGACGATGAAAATCCTGATGTTACAGTTATGGTATGGAGTTCACCGGTGTATCTTGTGATCTGCTCTGAAGTATAAAAACACTCTGCAGCAAAAACAGACTGTCAAAAAGTGTGTGTGAAAATTTTCAGGACATTTACTGGCAAATTGTACAACTTTGGCCTCTTCTCCCTGTGTGTGTGTGTGTGTGTGTGTGTGTGTGTGTGTGTGTGTGTGTGTGTGTGTGTGTGTGTCTGTGTCTGTGTCTGTGTGTGGGAAGGGAGGGTCAGGGGGGGGGTGTGAGAGAGAGAAAGGTCTCTGGTATCACAACTGGCAACAGATGTTGTTGTTTTTAAATTAATATAAATGTGTACATTTGGAATAAGTTGATTGTTTCCTTCTATTTTTACATTTAAGATATACTACCTGCAATGTGTGGAGTGAATGTGTGCAACAATGCGTGCAACGCTTTTAAATTCTTGCCTTTGTCATACACTTCATATATGTTTTTGTTGATGACTTATGTATGTTGTGATAATGCACCTGACAAAATTTATCTAATTTGATAAGTAAAAGTTATCTGATGTTACTGTGCAATGCTGATCTCCCCTCCGAAGGAACAAATGACTGAGGCTAAATAATATTCAACAAGGAATCTGATAAACAATGTCCATTTCTCTTCTTTGAATCCATGACGTAAATCAGTCTTAAAGACTGAAAGATAAACTGGGACATACTTTCTATGTTACTTCCCTATTGTAGTAGAAGATGAGAGGTATTATCCTAAGGGCTTGGATTCATTATCATCTCTATTTTTCATACATTCTTTTATAATTCGTTAACAATGGGATAGTAAGATTCTTTTTCTTTTTTCAATTATCTTGAAATTGATTAAAAAAAATTTTTTTTAAAGATTTCTAGAGCTTATAATCGAACACCACAATTACAAATCATCACCTTTATCTTATTATTTTTTTCTTCTGCTATGCTATGAGAAGCATCAGTTACCTAGGACGATGATGACGATGACAGCAATGATGACAAAGACAACTGCAGCAATGATGCAGTTCATCCTGCAGTTCTGCCAGCACATCTTGCGACGCATCTGGCCAGAACGGCGTTTGAAATGGGTGGCGCTGGACTGCAGCTCCTCTGAGAAACAACAAGTTCGTTTAAAGGTTAAAGGTCCAATAGCCTTTAACGGCCATCAGAGCAGTAAATTCGCATCTACTGTCTGGTGCTTGGCATAAGAAGGCAGGGCCCGATCCTCTCCTTCTACCATTTAACCTTCCTCAGCCAAAGTCAGGTTCCCATTCAAAACTGGGTGGAGTGAGGAAAATCAATGTAAAGTACCTTTCCCAAGGACACACCATGCTGAAAAGGGGTACTGAACCATGATCACTGGTGGACACTGGATCAGAAGTCCCAATGCCTTCCCAATTCTGCCACACACAAAGCAAGAGGACCAACTACAATCAAATCATTCTGATTGTCCAGTAAACCACAAAGGGGCCATATTAGAACCAACTATTTGTCATTTCTTGAAACCTGTCAAAGAGAAACCAAAATAATGTTAAAAAGACCCAATCAAACACACACACACACACACACACACACACATACACACACACAGAGTGACACACACATACACACACACACGCTCGTGCGCACACAGTTTAATTTTTCTCTTTCTGCATTCCTACAACTCCAGACACTTGACCTTAAAAAAAAAAAAAAAAAAAAAAAACACTGCCTTTTGTAGAAACCCTTGAGATTCACTTGTCTTGTATTATAAATAATTTTTTGTATGACTGTGTTTATGTTCAGGGATGGAACAGTCAATGTCATAAACTTGTCCAAGATGTCTGTGCATGAACACGATTGTATTTGTGCCTAATTTTCCTTTTCAGGTTTTCATCTTTGTTTGGGGTTTTTTAGTCAGGTTCTTCAGGACTGATGTTCAGCTTATCAGCCCCAATACAGCCCTGTCTGGTCAGCAAAAAAAATACCTGTGTGTTGGTCAAGGCACCCATGCACGTTTCCCAGGCAGCAGGATACCTCAGTCAGTGTGAAACTGTACAGCAAAACATTGCCAGTTCCCTTCCATACCAGTTTCTTTTGTAGTGGATAAATTACGCTCCTCTTTCATCCCTCAGTCACTCAGTGTGACCACAGGAAATCGCACATGATCACAATCCAGATCTTTTCAGGATTACACTTTTTTCCATACAAAATTAGTTAAAAAAATCACACTATGTGACTGAATGAGGCTGCACGTGAAGAACATGAGACAGCAGGGCTTACCTGAACGAGACTGGAGATCGTCTATCTTCTCCCCTCTCTCGACGACTTTCTCCACATTCTGCTTCAGGAGATGTGTCACCTCGCTGACGTCAGACTCCAGTTTGTCTATGTGGTCTGTTCTCCCTGCCCTGCTCACAAAGTTAAAGTTATCCATGAATTGTACAATGAATCACATCATCATCATGTTCATCGTGTGTGTGTGTGTGTGTGTGTAAGTATGTGTGTGTGAGTGCAAGTCAGTGTGTGTGTGTGTGTGTGTGTGTGATATTGATATTAATGAAATTTGGTAAATTGATTTGTTAAATATGTTCTTTTAAAATTTATATCACTGTTTTTTTGTTGTTTTTTCTCAAATTAGATTTTCCTTGTGTTGCTCAGTTAATATTTATTCAAATGGTTGCGAAAATGTCAGTACAACAAAAAGTTAATCTGACAATAAATGGTTTCAGTCAGTCAGTCAGTGTGTGTGTGAATAGTTCTTTTGCATGCAATGGCCGAAACTGCCATGCATGGTGGTTTTTATTCAGACTGAGGCACACACGGTGGGTATTTCTATTGTGCAACCAAACATTGCCAGCAAACATTCACATGAATTATGTGATCTTTAATTTAACATGTGTACTTAATCAACGGCATATATCATATGTATACACACAAAGCGGATCAAGACGGGCGCAATAGCCGAGTGGTTAAAGTGTTGGACTTTCAATCTGAGGGTCCCGGGTTCGAATCACGGTAACGGCACCTGGTGGGTAAAGGGTGGAGACTTTTCCGATTTCCCAGGTCAACATATGTGCAGACCTGCTAGTGCCTGAACCCCCTTCATGTGTATACGCACGCAGAAGATCAAATACGCACGTTAAAGATCCTGTAACCCATGTCAGTGATTGGTGGGTTATGGAGACACAAAAATACCCAGCATGCATGAACCACGACAGAGTCATCAGCAAGTCGATGTTGGTCGTGTAACAGAAAGAAGAAGAAGAAGAAGACATTCATTCTTTGGTCAAACAACTAGAACTTCTTCGTTGTCAAGGGCTCACAATCATTCAGGTCTACAAGCTTCAGAACAAAGATAAGTGATTTTTCTGTGAATTTGATTAATAATTTGTCATCGCGTTATTGTTTAATTTTTTAATTATTAGTAAATTATTGAGAGGGCTCAATGATAAATTGTTCATCAAATGCACAGAAAAGTCACTCATCTTTGTTGTGGACAAAGTGATTTTTCTGTGTAACTGACTGATAATTTGTCATCGCGTTATTGTTTAATTATTAAATTATTAGTGAATTACAGAGAGGGCCCAAAATTGGTATAGCATCGGGCAAAACCACGCGAAGACGACCGTTGTGCTTATGTAAGGTTTAGCAGACACATAACAAGTGAGGGCTGTGTGGGCAGGATTTGAACTTGTGTAGCTGAAACTGTGTATTTGAAAACTGGATGTTAAAACCACCCAGTGAGTCAGTGTAAAAGTCTACCAGGTGTTAAAATCACACTGGTCAGTGTAACAAACAGTCTACAAGCTTCAGAACAAAGATAAGTGATTTTTCTGATATTACAGGACCTGTAGTTTTCCGCAAAATACAATCTGCTACGCAACAATACCCAGATGCACCCTTCCACCGGCTAAGAGGAGACAACCTGACTAAAATCCCCAATCCCACGGCTTTCATACAGTACCAATGGGATGAATGGCTGTTGGGTTAAACAGTCACTAACTGTATGCAGTCTGGCCTTAGGGCGACACCAGGCTGACGGACTCCACACAGATGGACATCCATTGCCATTCCCTGATAAGAGGCTCTGTCAGGCCAACCGAATATTTTCCCTCACCACATAGAACACCCTTCTATGGATACTAACAAAACCCTGTCTCGCGTGCACCTCGGGGATCAGCTGCATAGCACGAGACATAAATTCAGATCCCCAAAACCCCAAAACAGGCATGGCAAAAGAGGTGGGAAAAGATTGTGCTTAGGTAGCAGAATGACAAAAGCAGAGCGGCTGTCAAAGAAATTCTTTAGAATCGGCAGTTGGAATTGTTCCAGCGCAAGAATGAGAATCTCAACAATTGAGAAATTGGCATATGATTTTGACATTTTATGTCTCTAAGAGACCAGGACAAGTGCAGACAGACAGGCACCGAACAGGATGCAAACTATTCAGCCCCCATGGTGGAATACCGACTCACAGAGAGCCTGGATAGAAAAACATGCAGATGTTAAACTTTGGCAAAAAGAAAGAACAAAATGATCTCTGGACAAAGATATTGAAACAAAAATGAAAGAAAAAACTAAAGAGTTTGAAGCATTGCTCATGAGGCCAAAAATGACAAGTGGAAAACAGTTTTGCGAGGAACTCAGTTATGACACAACATTGACAGAGTTCTGGCAATTTTATCGTCGCATGGAAGGGAAAATGTGCACAACAACAACCCCAGACATGTTCGACACTGACGGAACCAAGCTTAAGACAAACGAAGAAAAAGGATCCACCCTGCTCAAACATTTCATACAACAGAGTGATCAAAGAAACTAAGATGAGAAAAAGAAATATGTTGAGGAGTTAAACCAAACTTTTATGCAGACTGGACCCGATGATGACTTGACAATAGATGATCTAAACGAAGCAATAGCTAAATGCAAGAAAGAATCGGCTCCTGGCCCAGACAAAGTTCGCTACTCGGACATCAAGAAGCTATCGGAAGAAGACAGAAGCAAACTTTTCAATCTATATCAAAACAGTTTCCACAATGGACATGTGCCGGAGGACTGGACACACAGCTTCTTAAAACCCATACCAAAACCAGGAAAGGACCATCGTCAGGTAAGCAGCTACCGGATCCTAACCATGCAAAACATTGCTGGAAAGCTCATGGAACGCATGATAGCCAGGAAACTTGCAAGGGATCTTGAACACAGGCACATTCTCCCTTCAAATCAAGGTGGTTACAGAACAGGCAAGTCCACATCGGAAAATGCAGCTGCTTTTGCATATGAGGTGTATGAAGGATTTCAAAGAAAAGAAGAAACACTAGCAGTAGCAATCGACCTTGAAGATGCCTACAATAAAGTCCAGTTTGCGCACCTCATGGAGCAGCTACTAAGGTATGGAGTAAGTTTGACACTGACAAGATGGATAGCAGCAGCGCTTCAGGAAAGAACCGTCGTCCTACACCTCGGAGATTGGATGTCTGCACCTTCTAAACTATCCATGGGACTGCCACAAGGGTCTCCGCTCTCTCCTGTCCTCTACAATGTCTACACGAAGGGCCTTGCAGACTTAAACAACAATGGAATAGCTCGGGTGCTTACTCTTGCGGATGATGGCCTGGTCTTCAAAACTTCGAAAGATGCTCAGGAAAGAACTAAAGCCGTCCAGAAACAACTAAACAATATTGCTCAATGGTGCAAAGACACAGGATCTTCCATCAATCCAGCGAAAGCCCAAACGTTGCTGTGCACCCTCAACAACAGAACCGTGAGCAAATCACCACCACCTGTGTCATTCGACAGGATTCAGATCAAGAAAACTGAATGCCTATGCTACCTAGGAATACACTTTGACAGGATGCTGACCTTCAGAAAACATACGGAAAATACTGTTCTCAAATGCAAAAAGGGCCGTTCAGTCTTAAAAGCAATGGCAACCAAAGGTATTGTACAACGCCACCCCTTCCTGCTATACCAATCACTCGTCCTCAGTGTGATCGACTACTGACTTGGGCTAACAACACCATCTCAAAGCAACCTCCTAAAATTAGAAAGAGTTCAAAATGAAGCTATGAGGCTGATCCTTGGAACAACAAAAGACATGCCCACAGAAACCATGCGATACCTGCTTGACCTTCCTTCAGTGCAGGCCAGAAACAAGTTAGAACAGGTTAAGACCTACTTCAAAGCATTAGAAAACCCTCAAAACCCACTGCATGACGCAGTCAAAGAACCAAAAGGCAGCCGTCTAGGACGAGGAAGATCATGGATGGGGCAAGCAGAAGACACAATCCAGCTAGTATGCCAACTACAAGACCTGAAAGAAACAAAAGAATGGGAGAAATACCCCGAAAACCTCAACCATCTATTCAACACAGCCATTTCACCCACTCTAGGAAGACATTGACATTGAATGAGGGCAAAACTGATGCGGAAGTGAAGCTACTCATAGAAGAAAACAGTAAAAAAGAGGACATCATCATATACATAGATGGCTCAGTCACCAAAGACCAATCTGGTTGGGGATTCACTGTGAAACAAAATGGAAAAACAATTAGGGAAGAGAATGCTGCCTACAAAGTCACAACCTCCGGCCTAACGATGGAAGTTGAAGCTGTGACACATGCCCTCCAGTGGCTATCATCCATCCATACGCCCGGAAACCAACATGCCATGATTCTAACCGACTCAATGAACCTCACACAGAAAATTGAAAACAGAATGGGAAGCCCAGAGTGGCATAAGGCAATGCGCAACTTTCAGATTAAAAAACTCACATGGTCATACTGCCCGGGACATGCAGGTGTTAAGCGAAATGAGCAAGCTGACAGACTTTCTGGTAACGCAACACCAACGAGCGGCCTACATCTAGGAAAATCAGAAATCCTCAAAAAAGTCAAAGAATATCAAAAAGAACAGGTACAAGGCCATCACACCATCGATCGCCTCAAAGAAATAAAAGCAGAGAGAGGGAGCGGCCGTAAGTCTAACATGAAAGGGAGCGGCCGTAAGTCTAACATGAAAGGTAGAGCACAATGCTTTGCAAATCAAACAAATATCGGCATCATTTCCAAACCAACATTGCGCAAATTTCTGCAAAACGGAACAGTCTCTGTGGGCTTTTCCAAATACAATAGACTGAACAACACACTAGACGCCACATTCTTGGCATCAGAGATCTTTTCCCATCCTTCTTGCGGCCAATCAGTGGCAGCCTCTGTGCATGAGTGTATGTGTGTGTTTGTGTGTATGTGTGGGTCTGTGTGTTTGAGTGCGTTTGTGCACGCGCGAGGGTGTAAGTGTACACAAGTGTCAGGAGAGTTCTGTGCACGTGCATATGTGTGTGTGTGTGTGTGTGTGCGAGGGGAGGGGAGGGGGGTAGGTGCGGGGGTCAGGGGGGGTAGAGGATGAGGTATGTGAGTGTATGCATGCCTACACTGTGGGAGCAACAGGATATTGGAATGTGCAGGTGTGTATATATATCTTTGCATATATGTGTGGGGGGTTGGGAGTGGGGGATATGGGCATATGTGTGTGTGCTTGTACAAGTAAGTGTTTATCTCTCTGTGTGTGTGTGTGTGTGTGTGTGTGTGTGTGTGTGTGCTGTGGAAGCTGCGATACGTAGCCTAGAAATGAGTGTGTGGAGGAGGGGGGTAGAGGAGGTGCAGGGTAATATGGTGTGTGTGTGTGTGTGTGTGTGTTGAGGCTCATGTACGTTTATGTGTATTTGACTGTGCTTTCATATCTGAAACTGCATGTTTGGTGCATATCTGTTATGCATGTGTGGGTGTATGTGTGAATGTGTGTCTTCATGTTTTACATTTATTTGCTTATTTATCATCATTGTTGTCTGTCTTATTTATTCATTTATTTATTTATTTATTATTATTATTACTGCTACCTTTTTTATATTATAATTATTTTTTATTTTTTATTCATTTATTTACTTACTTAGTTATTTATGTACGCTTATTGTTGACTTCATCAAGTTTTTGCGCCTTATACATATTATTAGTAGTGGTAGTAGTTTTTTTTAATGTATTTATCTATTAATTATTCACCTTTTTTTCTTTTTTTTTTTTTTTTCAAGGCCTGACTAAGCGCGTTGGGTTACGCTGCTGGTCAGGCATCTGCTTGGCAGATGTGGTGTAGCGTATATGGATTTGTCCGAACGCAGTGACACCTCCTTGAGCCATAGACACTAGAATTCTAGTATCTAGAGATACTAGTGTCTTTGCTTGAGCTACTGAAACTGAAACTGAAACTCAGGTTGATACTGAGATGTCCACAGCTACAAAACGACTTAAGACTTAAGTGTCGGGCTTGTACAGTAGCTAGCTCATAACATCCAAGACAAATCATAACTCAATGCCAAAAAATTACTTACATGTTCGAGTTTGTCAGCGATCTTTTCTTACTTCAGCTGTGGGGTGTTTTAATGACGATCTATATTTAGCTCCCTCGTGATCAACTGATGGTGGAACTTCCGTTCTTTGAAATGGTAAAACTTTTACGAACTTTCACAAGGATGTTCAGAATTGGTGATTTCAAAAGCAAATCATCACTCAGATAACCTCAAATATTCGAAGACTGAATAGTCTGAATATTTTGTATTTCTGTACGCATTACTCACAATGGACATTTTACCGCATGCTACACAAAACAAATTAAAAAAGAAAAAGGACTTGGAAATTAGGAAATCTCTCTCTCTCTCTCATATAAACTTTTTTTTTCATTTTTGTCACACATACACATGTTACATAAATATAACAAGGTTCATCAAAGATATCTATTTCAGGCATTTTTCAATATTTTCAAAGGCCAGAGGGGAAAAAATGTATATATAGATACTGAGACAAACAGGCAGGGCAGACAGATAATACACATACATAGGTATGCATGCATATATTGCTGTAGGATAACCTGTCACACCAAATTGTATCACATCGCATCATATTGTCTTATTTTACGTCAGTATTACTTGCGGCTGTATAGGCATTCATAGACTAATATTATATTTACGTATCAATAAACACACATAATTGCAAATATATTTCAAACAGAATTAAGTATTCAGATCATGTGCAACACATGTTATTAAGATTATATCCGTGATCAGTCTTCTTTTCCATCATACCTCGCATACAAAGCGAACAACATGAAGGACTAATTGAGCTAACTGCACTGAGGGTCGAAAAGGCGTGACAAAAAGTTTTCAACTCCTCGTTTGAAATCAAGTAGGGATGTTAATCCCGTATGGCAACCACTTAATGTTAAACTTATTGTATGTCGTATTTGCAAGAGAGACGTGTTTCTGATACCGTCTGAAAAGACAAAGCTGTGGCCTCACGCTTGTATTATCAATTAGGCATTCAGTTATTGTAAACTGAACGAACAATCTGGCATTTGTAAGAATCATATATCAAACCTGTGATCTGATCTTAAGGTAGCATCATGTCTAAACAATACAATGCTTTTGATGAGTACTAAGGAGACTGCATGTATTTTCACAACCTGTAGACAATCACTTTGTCTTTCGAATTCATTCCAGAAATGATTGTACAATCTCACATGACCAAAATAAATGAAAAATATTTTATTGGTCTATTCGACATAGACTTAGGGACATTTGTTGATGAAACCCATGTGCATTAGTAAAATATTCATTCTTGCAAGTAATCTATGAACGAGCCTCTTCTGAACCCGCGCCATCTAACTTCTTTTATGTGTCATGGTTTCTTACAATTTCAGCTGGATTCTGTTGAAGCTTCGTTTTGTTTTGTTTTTTTAGACTGATGTTCACCCCACTTATCACAACATAAAGCAATTAATCATGCCAGTGCCCATCGTAAATTAGGATATCATAGCAAGCACCCATGAGCACCCTTATGTAACGAAAGGATGGTTGTGAGGGACTTTGGACAATATACAGACTTATTATTGATTTTTAATTGACAGAATAAGGGTTCTGCCAAAACATTGATCAGGTATTCAACATTAAGTTATTATCATTATTATTTTTCATCACATTGATTATGTGCATGCAAAAGATAACTTTCCAAAAAAAAGTAATGCTGGGACAGTTGTGTTTATCATCAGTGAGGCGTGAACCCGCGGCAGCTTTTCTAGAAGAGTCTTTTTTTTTTCTTCTTCTTTTATATATATATATATATATATATAATATATATATATATATATATATATATATATATATATATTATTGATTGTTTCAATTGTCTGTTTCCATGTGTCCTTTGTTGTCTCTATAGTTCTTACCTAAATCAAGCAAAGAGTATTGGTGTAGGTGATGCTGGTGTCCGTGTTCGGCGTTTTTCTATTGCCTTCCTTCTTCTTCTTCTTCTGCGTTCGTGGGCTTCCACTCCCATGTTTACTCGTATATACGCGAGTGGGCTTTTTACGTGTATGACCGTTTTTACCCCGCCATGTAGGCAGCCATACTCTGCTTTCGGGGGTGTGCATGCTGGGTACTGATCAGTGTTCTTGTTTCCGGCCATAACCCACCGAACGCTGACTCTGACATGGATTACAGGATCTTTAACGTGTGTATTTGATCTTATGCTTGCGTATTCACACGAAGAGGGTTCAGAAACTGGCAGGTCTGCACATATGTTGACAACAGACGGACACCGCCGCAGTACTGACAGTCAGATGCTCTAACTACTGGGCTGTATTCTTCTTTATCCTCCTTCTTCTCCGGCCTCCTCCCGGACTCCTTTTCCGTCTGAGGACTTCTTCTGCTTCTTTGCTTAACACTCGTAGTCTGTGTCTGAGACGAACTCTTGCTAGAAATGGAGTTGTTGTTTTTCTGGAGTTTCACAGGGAGCCCTGGCTGTCGACTCAATGAGTGGTGTGAAATACTGCCTGGTGCTTGGGGAGGGGGAAGGGGGAGGGGGGGGGGGGGGAGCCGAGTCCTGGCTGTCTGAACTGTGCGAGGCCGGGTAAACTGAAGGTCTGGTTGTTCTTCTGGTATTCTGAGGGAGAAATCCTAGTGAGATAAATTCACGACTGTCATCTGCGGATCTATGTGCCTGATCAGCGCGTCGGGTTTATGCGAAAATTACGCATCTGCCTTCTTCAACTTTTTTGTTTTTGTAACAGAAACTGAAGCTATGTGTCATGGACTCTCTGTTGAGATCCAGTTTCACAGGTGGCGTTGCTCCTTCAGCCCTAGTAAACATTATACGATCAGATGTACATAAAGCCGCAGACCGTGCGGACAATCCGTTGTGGAGGGGGATAGGCCGGCGGCCGCGGCGGTGGAGGGTGTGGGTGCTGAAGGACAGTCTGCTCCACCGTGGTCCACATTGACAGAATGGGTATTACTGAAGCGATATTTTGCATTAAACACAAGTTTGTTTTTAAAGAAAGTTGGTACGAACTCAGTCTATTCGCCCGGCCAGTGTTACTGTAGCTGGTGCAGTCATACTGGCACGCACAGCCGCCGGTGTCACTCTCTCTCTCTCTCTGTCACTCTCTCTCTCTCTCTCTCTGTCTCTCTCTCTCTCACACACACAGTCACACACACACACACACACTGACACACACACACACACACCGTGACACTGACACACGGCCGCGGCACACACACACACACCGTGAGACACACACACTCATGCACACGCCGACACAAGCACACGTGCCCTGACACGTGTAGCGTGTATGGGTAAGTCCGCACGCTTGGACACCTTCTGGAAACTGAAACTGAATTTGTTAAAGGTACAAGACAGGACTGTTGTAAACCGCGACAGTTTGGTCTGAGAACTAACTTGTTCTATGCTGGTCACTAGTTATTTGTATAGGATTAGATGTTTGGATAAAATGAAGTCATCACTTCCGTTCATGCGTTCTCAATGACTTGGATGACGTAAAGAGCCTCTTTCTCTTCGCGCGTATCCCATCTCGCACGCGGTCTGGCCGTTGAACAGAAGGACAAATTATTTTTCGATTTCCAGTAATCATGGATGTCGCCAAGCTTGTTGAGATTCTGCGGGCTACTCTTGACCCCAATCATCGCGAAGAAGCAGAAAAACAGCTTACAGAGGTAAGTCTGTCATGGAAAATTCTCACGACAAGTCGACCTCGTGGACAAGCATGGAGGCTCCCACATTCCACGTTAAAAAAAAAAGAAGAAAAAAGAAGATGAGAACTTCGGATGGTGAGAGGTTGAGCCAGACAATTCTGTTTGCTTTTAGGTAATTAGTGAAAGATCCATTGATTATTGAAGATTTGAATGGAACGTGGCAGTTAATGGTACATGAGAATGATTTCGGCGAGAAAATCGGTTACTGGCGCAGAGTCGGACTCTGAGAGTGAGATACATGATTCAGTCACCTGTCTGCCAAACACCATGTCTCGGTAGTTTTCTCTGAAACTCCAGACGCGAAGAAACACTCTTTCGGAGTTTCTTTTCTTGACTGTGCATATCAATATTATCTTTCGTAAGATGACATTCTCTTACAGAATTAACACGTATTTGATTTTGCCTGAAGACTAGCCTGTGGTTCAATATGTCGTCGCCTCTTATCCCACATAAGTCGGCTTTTACCAAGATTGTTTTAGTCTACATATAACAGTATTACTATTAGTATGAATAACAGCAGCATTGGCAGTTGAAATTATTATTACTTTTGAAAAATGTCCCAGCATCCCACATGGAATAATATCCAATTTTAGCATCTTGGATGCCTGGAGCTACATGTGCCGTATATTTTGTGCGTATTGCAATGCAGGCATGAAGTATAACATGAAAAACTATCAGTTGACCTTTGTCATCCACTCTGAGTATGTAAATTGCCTGAAAAACGACCATCATGACCCCTTAATAATCTGATGATGACATGTCACTTTTTCCTGTAATTGCAGTTTTGGCAGCTGTGCAGGAAAGCCAAGATTTTCTGTCACATCTCTCAGTTTTAGCATGTATTTTTAACTTAATTTTTATTTGAAAAAAAAGCAACAACAAACAAACAAAACAACAAAAAACCACCTGCCAGATCAGCCTTTAGTTACAACACATTAATTACACCCACATGTTTAGAGTTTAGACTTACAAAAGGAATTTGATACTGCCCAGAAGATGGAAGTCATCAGTCATGTTGATAAATTATGGACTGAGTCCCCTCCCAAACTTTTTTGACATTACCTGATTCATCACATACTTCATTCCTCAGAAGTCTAGTCCCATTTGTATACGGCAGTTTTTTGCTGCAGTCCACAGATGCTGCTACACATGGGAAATACACACTTGCTGCACATGATAAATGCTCACAAGCTACACTTGGAAATCAGATTATACATGGAAAATGTGCTCATGTTACATATGAAAAAACATAAAGTGCACATCGGAAAATGTTTACTTAAAGTCATAAAGGTATAACTATAAGACAAGAACATGTCTGACCATATTGAAATGCACACACAAAGTGGACATTTAGTTTTGTCATGTGTGTCAAATTATACTCGCATGATTTTGGAAAACAGTTGTAAAGTTCAAAATAGCAATGGAAATTAACACTACAATGAAGTGTCCATACATTTCAGAGTTTCATTTTTTGCTGCACCATCATCAGTTACCTTACCAGTAGACTGGCATTACTCCCACACCACTCATCCCAAGTTCCCAGTACACAGCCACACCTATGTATAATCTGCCACATTTCCAGAGCATGCAGTCGTCACAGAGCTATCAGTATAGGGTTAGTTGGAAGCACACCAGAGGAGATGCAGCACCGCTGCTGAGTCACTTCAGTAGTGTTCGATAGTGCCTATTCTAACACATGCAGGACAAATCTGCTAAGCCAAATACTGATAACGATTACTTTGTCACAAAGCCAGAATGAGCGTTGTCTCGGGACTGGAGACTCACAACATCCCTGACCCTCCGGCAAGCCACCATTGGCCTGTTGACACTGGACACTGTGACAGAAGGAAGCTCACCACAGACATTTTTTTGGGTGTATTCAAACTGAAACCACCATTTGAGCAGGACATGAAACTTCAAAGGCCACCATTTGGAGCCTTTTTTTTATATATATTTAAGGATGATGATGCTATTGCTTTGGAGATCTGTGTAGGTTTCAGACTATGAAACAAGCCTGTTCAATGCTCCCTGGTTTTAAAATGCATCAACCAGGCCAAGAAAAACAAACATAGGCATGTTTGATCAGTTTGAGCAACATGGTTTAAGACGCTGTCATAAAGTGGATGATCCTTTACTGTATTTTCCCAGTGTATTCATTTGAGTCATAGTATGCTGAACTCTTGGTTGGAGACAGCCATGGACCTTAAAATCCTTACATTTGACAGTCTTTCAGTCTGCATTTTCCCACTTCTGATCATCGGTGATTCAGGCCACAACACTAACCACTTTCAGGGTTCAAATTTAGTGGGTGCCCAGTTGCAAATGCTACAAGAAGTTGGCTTGGGCACACAAATTTTCTGTTGAGAGTGCCCAGTTGGCACTCAAAAATTGATCGAGACAAAAGAAAATGAATTAAAAGACTTGCCAAGAAAGGAAGCTCGAATGCAGTCGATCGAAATGTAAAGTGTCGTCTGCTGCAGCTCATGGGGCGTTGGTGATGAATGATGTCTCCCATCTTCAGTGTTAAAAGAAAGGCTCCCAGAACAGAGACGAAAGCTCAGGATGACTAAAAGAATAAACAGCAGGAGTACAAATCAAAGCACCAGTGCGTGTACAATGAAACCTGGCAGAAAGGCTTTCCTTGACACATTTTATTTCATTTTGCTATGCTGGCACCCAAAACCACAATTGGACCTTCAAATGTTTGTCGAGAGTGCCTGACTGGCACTCAAAAAAAGGAGTTAAATTCGAACCCTGACTTTGCTTTGGTGGCTGGCCTGAGAAAAAAGTTCATTGGAAAAAGGTTTCTGTCATGCTTTCAAAGAGAAAAAAAACTGTCAGGATTCTGCATTGGGTGACACCAAGCTATTGACATCTGTTAAGATAAAAATCTTTATTACTTGACAGAGATACAGTGTCTCTGTAAGTTAACTCGGTCACAAGTACAAGGAGTGTCTCATAACTTAAAAAGTGCTGAAATGACTCATCAGCATCAGTTTATGAAAACAGATTAATAGATTTGATAATTATAACTGGATTTGAGAAATGATTAGGCTGAATATTTCCACAAGTCAGAAGCAGACACTGTTTCAAGAAATATTAATCTGAAAGTTGATGACATGATCAATTCATCAAGGAGGAGCAAAGCCATGGACATACATCCACAGTTATGTCCTAACATTAATTTGAACTTCAAGCAAACTTTAAGTTTAATGTTGATTATGAAATGTCACTTTTTGAACATCTTGCCTTTGACAATCATGCTTTCCTGAATTTTTTTAAATATTTTTTTTATATAGAAATAATATTTACATATTTATATTTAAAAAAAATATAAGTATAAGAGAGAGAGAGTATTGAGTGCAGATCTGCCATTCATGCATTTGTCGAGTTGTGAGAGACCATTTCAAAGTTTAAAAAAAATCTGTTGGATTGAATTGATTGCATTTGATTATTATGACCAGCTATGTCAACTTGACATTTGTATCCACTGTATGACAGCTTTGTATGAGTTGACTCATTGATGTGCAGTGATAGATGCTTGAATAATTTGCCAGTAATAAATGATACCAGTTGATTGAGACAATTATGTCAAGCTTTTGAATCTCTGTATGCAGTTTTTCTCTGTGCAGTTGATAAAAGTGAAGAAATCTCAGTTGACTTGTCAGTTCTTCAGCTGGAGCTCTAATGGGTTTTCAGTTTTATAACTTGGGGTGTTTCAGATTCACAAGATTATTGGCTTTGGCCCTGTTCTTCTGCAAGTGGTGATGGCCGACCAGATTGACATGCCTGTTCGACAGGCAGGTGAGTGACAACTGGATACCTTTCAACATGATCAGATCTATGGCTTGTCTTGCTCAACTAATCTAAATGGTAGCCCCAGTCATGTATAGAAACGTCAAGAAGTTGCTTATCAGTCAGTAAAAGGAAATAAACAAATAGCTTAAACTTTAAGATACCTTAATCCTGATCTTGTGTATAACAGTAGATTAAAAAGAAAAAAGCAAAAAAAAGCAAAGCATATACATTTTCTGTATTTAAATCAGTAAGTGTGGTCTCAGTTGTGCTTTCTCAGTGTCTGGCTTCTTTCAGCAGAAATTCACAGACCTGGCTGATGTTTCTGTCTCAAAAGAAGTTAACAGGGACAGTTTCCAATTTACAAAGACCTGGCTGATATTTCTATCTTCAGTTTAGACTTGTTTTGACACTGTCTGTATCAGTGGAAAGCATTGAGCATGACAAATACTCAAAAGGGTTGGACTAGAGATAGGACTGCACTAATGCCAGGTGCTCAGAGGTGCATACCGCTGTATCAGTTGATGGGTTCGCTTGTAGTTCATTGATGAAGATTAACAAGTTTGGTTTTATTCATAGTTTAAGAATTTCCAGACTTGGTTATTTAGAGCTTTGGACAAAAATGTTTATCATCGACATCTGGTGTATACTGGGTTTTTTTGTTTTTCTATGTGTAATGTTGATCAATGTATAGACCAACATGTACATGTATCTTCATGTTTGGGGAGTCATGCACATTACATATTCCTCCATCCAGGTGTGATTTACCTGAAGAATATGCTGACCCAGTTTTGGTCGGAGAAGGAGGTGGAGAACCCGGCTGACCCTGTCCCCTTCAGCGTTCATGAGCAGGACCGCAAACACATCCGTGACAACATCATTGAAGCCATCATTCACGCCCCTGATCCCATCAGGTCTGTTGCTGTGCTCGCTATGTTCACTTACACTTTGATACAGGGACCGTGCAGGTTTTTGAAAGTTTTTTCTCTAGTTTTTAACTATCACCGCGTATCTCAGCTGGGTGGATTTTCGCCTCGCGCGAGGTGTTCAGTGGCCACGTGTAGCCTGGAAACGGGCTACTTTTAGTGCTTTTTAAGAGGAAATATGTTACCTTTCTTTACAGATTCAGCATGTGCTTGGTATCATTGGAAAAAGGAATCTTTCATCTATCACACTGTTGTGTTTTTGTTACTGTTTTCTTCCTCTTTTTTATCAGCCATGCAAGGAAACAAAGACGCCCAAGTGGAAAAAAGCAAAACTTATAATCTACACAAAACATACCAAAGAATGTGTCAATAGATCAGATAATAATGTAATAATAAAATCTTTGACTCACCTCAAGCATCCAGAGAGGTAATCTTGAAAAATAATGTAAAATTCAGCTTCACACACAAGCACAAAACAAAAGATGATGATGGGAAGCACACACTTGTCACTTTCGGCGCAGAATTGTCTCCTCACTGAAGATTCACAAAGTTTGTTTTGCTGTTCTGTTCAGTTTCTGTCCGTCCGAAAATAGTCTGCAAAGTCAGAATTATAAACTGAATGTGTGTGTGTGTGTTTTTGTGTTATTTTTTACTGGCTAACCACATCACAAAGACATAGACTAATTCAGTGATTGTTCACAGCACATACACTGAGACTGACACACAGAGACTGACTGAACACACACACACACACACACGGTATGGTTTGAACGGTGCATGGTCTAAATTCAGCACCTCAAAATGTACAGACAGATGAAGATGTATACTGACCGGTGAAAGCAGGAACATGGAAAGTTCTTGATGTCGCACACCCACGTTTGCTGCCTCTGATTTCCACCAACAGCAGGTTGCACATTGTTGTTGTTGTTGACTGGTTCATCATTTCTTCGATCATCAGCAACCATGGAATCATCACTGTCACTGTCGCTTTCTCTGTTTTTGAGTTGAAAATCAGGATCGCCATCACCTACATGTGTTGCCTTGGTATCGTCAATTTCCTTGCCATTTTCACTGTCATCCGTAACGACAACATCAAGTATATTGTCTTCATTTTCTCTGTCTCCATCTCCATTTTCTGAACAATACCTTCATCGCCAGAGCCATTCTGAACAACTTCTTGAAGCACTTTAAGAGACACATCCGTCTGCCTCGTCCGTTACAACACCATCCTTGATAGCAAAATGACTGTCTCGAGTCCTTTGTTTCAAGTTGGGGATTCAACCGGATGACGCTGACTGGGTCAGCAGAAACTGGTCTAAAAATAGACGGATGATTGGTATGTGGAATTCCATGGGTTTTTTTTTCCCCTCAGACTGTTGACAGGCAGTCTGTTTCAAAACAAAAATCAGCACGCAGATGCATATGCCGCGTGTTCAACTACAAATTGTGTTACCACGCAGATATGCGTGAGATCTGCTCAGCGCAGCTTCAGCCTTCGTGCATATATGCTTGGTACGTTGTTTTAAGTTAAAAAATTACCCAGATCTGTTGAATTTTTAAGCTTGTCTCTGTACTGAAAAATAAAACAAAACTAAAAACTGTCTCTTTTTGTGGTTTATTATGAAGCATAGCAGTGGAATTCCACCTGAATTTAGAATTCAAAATATGTTCAGATGAAGGGCAGGAAATCTTGAAAGGGTGGTAGAGGATGATTTACTCAAGGGTCATAAGGTGTGCAGTTCAGTTTCCAGGGGAGTAGAGTAGATTAAAGAAAAAGTTCATCTGTGTTCCACAGACACTTAACAAAGTGACATTGTGATTTTATGGAAGAGATGTAGGTTCATACAGCTCACAAAACTTTATTTTCTTCTGTTTTTGTACCATGCAGAGTTCAGCTGTGCGTGTGCATCAGCCACATCATCAAGTGTGACTATCCGGGTCGCTGGCCTGATGCACCTGAGAAGATGGTCATGTACATCCAGTCGGACAACCACGCCACCTGGATGGGGTCTCTTCTTTCCATCTACCAACTGGTCAAGGTCTATGAGTACGTACATTGCCTTTGTTCTCCCCATCCTCTCCCTATGTGTAAAAGGTGGGGATGTGATGGGAGGGTTGATGCTGGTGTGTGTTGTAATGGTGTGATGTTTGGGGGAAGTGTTGGAGTTGGTTTTGTATTGTAATGAGGGGATTTGTGATGTTTTGGAGAGATGTTGATGCTGGTACGTCTGTGTGTTGTGGCAACAGTTGGGCATACGATGCAGGGGGTGCACTGGTGTGTGTCTTGTAATGGTAGGGTGTGTGATATTGTGTGAGGGAGCCTTGAAACTGGTGTGTGTGTGTTGTGACGGTGCTGTGGGAGAGTGCTGACACTAGTATGCATGTGTTGTAATAGTGGGATGTCTCATGGAGTGTTGATGCCAGTATGTTGTCGTAACTGTGGGGATGGGGTTGTTACTGCTGTGTGTGTTGTAATGGTGGGATATGTGGGATGGCATTGACACTGGTGAGTGTGTGTTGTAATGGTGAGGAGGGGGGGGGGGGGGGCAGGGTGGTGGTGTTGACACTGGTGAGTGTGTGTT
This sequence comes from Babylonia areolata, assembly GCF_041734735.1. Taxonomy (NCBI): domain Eukaryota; kingdom Metazoa; phylum Mollusca; class Gastropoda; order Neogastropoda; family Buccinidae; genus Babylonia; species Babylonia areolata. Next base: position 29,670,992 of record NC_134902.1, on the reverse strand, counting down.
GTAATGGCATCTTGTCTGTCAGGTACAAGCGGTCAGAAGAGCGCAGTGTGCTGGACGTCGCCATGAAGGCCATTCTGCCCATGTTGTACCAGCGCATAGTCCAGATGATGCCTGACCCCTCCGAGCTTTCTGTCCTCCTCCAGAAGCAAATCCTCAAGATCCTCTACGCCTTCACACAGGTCAGTTATCTCTCACACACTCTACACGACACACGGCAGTTTTGTTTGTGGGGGGCCCCGTTGCAGTCAGGTTAAACTTGTGATTAGGGTTTGAGGCCACTTTTGGCATGGTGGTGTGTTATTAGAAAAGCCACTTCACTCCAATTTTCCTAATCTCACCCAGGTGTGAATGGGTTCTTGACATTGGTTAGGGAAGGTTTATACAGCTGAAGGAGAGGATCAGTTCCCGCCTGCCCATGCAGAGCCTTACACATTGGTTAAAAATTCACTGCCCCGGGTGAGAGCGTTATAAGACTTTCAGATCTTTAGGTTTGACTGTGCCCTTGAGGAGGTCCATTTTGGTTTGGGACTGACGGGCGCAATAGCCAAGTGGTTAAAGCGTTGGACTGTCAATCTGAGGATCCCGGGTTCGAATCACAGTGACGGCGCCTGATGGGTGAAGGGTGGAGATTTTTACGATCTCCCAGGTCAACATATGTGCAGACCTGCTAGTGCCTGAACCCCCTTCGTGTGTATATGCAAGCAGAAGATCAAATACGCACGTTAAAGATCCCGTAATCCATGTGGTTGTGACATTCTGTTCGGACTTTTGGTTTTAGAGAAGGTTTGGTTTTAGATTTTGTTCATGTACATGATTTTAACCCTCTTGTGCATGCACCTATTTGCACTTACTTTTATCTGAAAACATACCGTAAGGGAGATAACTCCTTAATTTTAACACGGTCATGTTATTTAAAATTCATTTTAAATTAGAGGAAAGGAAACTGTTCATTAAAAAAAATTTTTTTACACTGCATGAATACTGATCTTGCTATATGACAAGTTTAAAGTAGCTCCCTTAAACCATTTTCTTTAAAAAAAAAAAAAAAAAAAAAAAAAAAGATTCTTCACTTAACGTTTTTGTTTTGTGCTGGTTATTTTTGTAGACTTGCTTTTCTCTCCATCACATTTTCACATAAAACAACACAGAATATGAATGGCAGTGTCTTGTATTGATGCACTAATGTCTATGCCAAATATCTACAGGAAAGACAAGATATTCAGCAGATTACATGCAGCTAAAATCAAATTTTAAAAATGGGGGTGGGGGAGGCGGGTAGGGAGAAAACCGATGAATGAAACAATTCAAGTTTCATCTCATTATCAAAATAAAACAAGACAAAAGAAAAAGAAAAAAAAAACTTGTGGTTCACTGGAGGAGCTGTGCATGGAACTGCGCAAAGCAAAGGCCTTTGCACAGGTGGACTTTGCACAACACACAGTCATATACAGTTTGTACACCTCTTCCACTGGGGGCACATCTACCTTCCTTCTGGCAGTGGACACAAATTTTTTTTCTGCCTATCATTCGGTTCACTGCATGCTCTGCTGGATCTAAAATGGCTCTTCCAGTGAAAGACATGGGCTGCTGAACTTGTCGCTTGGTAACCACGTTCCCCTTCACCAAACCGTCAAAAAGGCCAAGACGAAAATACAGTGGGTCATGGAACTTGCTGCTCCTTGGTTTTGGCTGTGTGCTGTTCTTGAAAATGATGAAGGCATTCAGAAATGCTGCTTCCAAGAAGAACCAGAAGAGATAACCTCCACCATTTTCTACACTGCCTTCCCAGACTGTAATATCCCCGCATCTGGTTGAACAAGTCGACACCACCCATGTTGTGGTTGTACGTTAGGATTGGCTGTGGGATGGCTTTCTCAGTCCTTGGTCCTGCAGCACGCACACATACACACACACACACACACACACACACACACACACACACACACAAGCAAACAATTCTTTTGAGTATATGTGTATATACACATGCATGTGTGTGAGTATGTGTGAATATGTTATTGCTAAACTGACTTGAAATAAAGTGTGATCTGAAAAGAAATGAATGATGTGATCTGAAAAGAAATGAATGTTGTATGCACTGCAAAAATAAACTGCATAGACCTACCTCTTCCTGACTGGCGCATGGCAGTTCCGATCTCAGGCTGAATTCCTGTAGACAGTACAGTGACAGTGCACTTGTCCTGCCACGCAGTTGCAACCAGAGGCCCATCCTGTCGCATCCGCACTTCACCTGGCTGCATCCTCTGGCTCTTCTTTGTTTTTTGGGTGAAGACCAGGTCCTTGGGCCAGCCCTTGCGGTTCACCCTGCAGGTCCCACAGGAGTAGGTCCTCTTCTGCAGCAACTCCTTCAGAAGTGTTGGGGAGGTGAAAAAATTGTCGAAAAAAAAACTGGTGATTTTTTTCCCAGGTAATTTTTTCAACTGTCGTCACAACATGATGACCAAGCCCCCCTGTGGAAGGAATAGAAATAATAAATAACTGAGTCAGCACACATAGGCGCTTGTGCACTGACACTACGCTTCACACACACACAAATTTCACATACACAAGCAATCTCACACACACACACACACACACACACACACACACACACACACACACACACACAAGCAATTACACACAAACACACACACACTCACAAAGCAATTACACACACACAATAAAAATTAAAAAAAAGAGGGAACTTGCCTTTGGCAGTGTGGCCAGTCTTGCCAGTGTAGACATCAAAGTCAAGGAGGTAGCCATTCCTTGGGTCACAGCAGCACCAAACCTTGATTCCCCATGGTGTTGGCTTCTGACGTACGTACTGCTTGAAGTGGAGTCTCCCATTGAACTTCACCATTGCCTCATCAATGCTGATTTCTCTGCCTGGCTTGTAGTGTTCAGAGAATGTTTTTTTCACAATATCCAGCAGTGGGCGAATTTTGAAGAGGGGGTCATACCCTGGTTGACCATGAGGAATAAATTTTGTGTGGTCATTCAGATGAAAATATTGTCCAATTTTTGCGTGGCGATTTTCACTCATCAACGTTGAAATTGATGACATGTGCACTCTATCGTCTGTGGACCAGTACATTCGCTGCCTGAGAAGTCTGTGGATCCCCATCATGACGGCAATTGCGATGTAAAGTCATATTTCACTTGCGTTCGTAGGGCGCCATTTGGTGTCAACTTTCCCTTTCACTTCCTGGATTTGTTCCGCATATAGGTTCGTTTCATCCGCCAAAGTCTGGAAGAACGACTCTGGCACCGTAAGATAAAAATAGTCCAGTGGTTGTGCATCAACTGGAAGCATGTGTTTTGGCCCCACATCTTCACAAAATTCGTAAACATCGATGTTTTGGAAAGCATCAAACCACGTTCCTTTAGGTCGTTCATGGAAATCTTCTTCTTCTTCTTCACTTTCGGACATTTCGTTCATCATCTCAATGATTTCGTCCCAGTCCATATCCAGGTCACTCTCGGCATCAGTTGGTTGCACTTTTTTAAAGTCTTTTGAAGTATATCCTTTGAAATCCGAATCTTCTTTATCACTGTTTCCCATAACAGAACGCCAGAAATCGAGGCCAGCCATTTTTGGGACGCCGTTTCACTTGAAAACTTTAAAAAATTATATTTTCTGAACCAATGCACGGATCGACACGAGGTTTTTTTCCAGCCGGAAGCGGAAGCTGTATAAAAAACAGAAATCACGTTCTCGTGAGATGTCAGTTCTCGTGGTAAACATGGCAGCCCTCAAAAATCGCAATGTGAATACCGGGTGTCAGCGGGCGCCGGATGTAAAGGCGCCATGATTTTTTCAAGGCGCCCGACGGGCGCCGGATGTAAAAGAGGGTTAAGGGCATTATAGTGTGTGTGTGTGTGACAGAACTACCTGCCCCAGGAGGTGATGTCCAAGGAGGTGTTCACCCAGTGGATGGAAATTCTGCGCCAGGTGGTGGAGAGGGACGTGCCGCCCGTGAGTAAAACCCTTTTTGTGGCTCTCCTTGCAATCCAGTGGCCATTTGTTCATGTTGTTAGCAGTCTGCATATCCTCATTGAGTTGAACGCATCAGCAGCAAAGGAATTAAATCACAGTTCATATCTGATGCAAGTTAACAGATACAGCAACATTATAGTGGGTTTCTTCCTGTACACAGGCAGTCTAAACCTGTAACAGATGGTGTAGTTTTTCAGTTGCTGTAGGCCTTGTCACAATATAAGGTGTAAGCAGATGAGCAGATGTTACAGACAGTCCTCTTGTGTAGCACTAGATGTCATCTCTCATTCACACTGTTGCCGCGTAGTAGATAAATCAAACTAGCAGAAGGATATAGGGAGTAGTGTGTCAGTTTGTGTTTTCTGGAACCCAGGAAACGAACCAGATTGAGGAGGAGGAGCGAGCTGAGCTGGCGTGGTGGAAGGTGAAGAAGTGGGCGGTGCACATCTTGGCCCGAGTGTTTGAGCGCTATGGCAGTCCCGGCAATGTCACCAAGGATTACAACCACTTCTCTGAGTGGTACCTCAAGACCTTTTCTGGTAAGTGGTTTGCTGGTGATGATGATGCTTAGTTCCTAGACGGCTGAACCATGCAGAAATGAGATGGAGTTTAAAATGCAGTTACTACTTATGTATTGTATTACTTACTTTTCACTACAGATTTCTCTGTGTGAAATTCAGGCTGCTCTCCCCTTGGAGAGTGCTTTGTTACAGGGAGGATGTCCACCTTTTTGTGTGTGTGTGTGTACTTATCAATGGTGTCATTGATCTTGCTGATAAAAAGCAGTGCAGTCCTATGAGGAAGTCCAAATAGAGAAATGGTTATTGACAATCCTCCCCTGTAAGCTCATGTCTTCGTGCAGTGAAAAACCCCATCAGTGACAAGCATACTTGTCAGCAGCAATCAAGAAGTCAATAATCTTACCCCCCAGGTCGCCCAGCACTGATCACCCACAAAAATCCCATTCTAAAGGGAATAACATTTTCGATTTTCAATAGGAGGTGATTATAAAAATTGATTGAAAATACAATTACCTTCTTTTGTTGCACATATTTATTTTTCCAGAAAAAAAAGTAATTTCAGTAAAGTAAAAAAAAAAAAAAAAATTATTTATTTATTATTTTTCTTAAAGAAAAGTTTGGTCTGCAATGTTTTCTGACACATCTTCTTTGTATATATTCTTTTTCTCACTGAACTAGAATTGCAACAATGAACATGCTGATTTTTATTTTCATTTTGAGGGATGATGTGTTTTCCTTTGTTGGGGAGAAAAACAACGGCAAACAAACAAAAACAAACCTATCTAACATGTAATTTCTCTGTAATGAAAAGTGAAATATAATCCATTGAACTAGCAAAATCAGGAAGAAAGCTAATAAATATCAGTGAAATCAGTGACTGACTCACTGACAGTATTGATTCCAACGGTTTAGCAATCGATTCATGATTTTGGAGGTATGGCGATCGGTTAACGATTTTGGAGGTCTGGTGATTGATTTACAATTTCAGAGATCCGGCAATCGATTCACACTCAAGTACTGACATCACTCTAATTATCGGTGAAACTCGGTCAGTGTCTAGGTCACTTGGTACAATCGACTTGTACGAAATTCTCACACAGAAATCACCTTCAGAATTGTTGTTCAGATAACGTTACGACTCTAAAACGGTTATGAAAGTCATTTTGCAGCTTTGAAACTTCATAACTTTGGCAAAACTTCACCAAATCGTTAATATAATCCATTGAACTAACACAATCAAGAAGATCGTGCAGAATGCCAATAAATATCAGTGAAATCAAGACTGACTCACTGACAGTATCGATTTCGGAGGTCCGGCGATTGATTCACATTCAAGTACCAACTTCACTTTCATTGTTAGCAAAACTCAATCAGTTGACATCTAGGTCACTCAGTACGATCAGCTTTTACAAGATTCTCACACAAAAATCATTATAACGGTTCAAAATCATCTTCAGAATCATTGTTCAGATTACACTTAAGCTCTAGGCAGTCATCAAACTCTTCTTGCAACTTAAAAAATTGACATCTTTGTCAAAACTCCATCAAATCGGACCCTGAAAAGTGCAAAATGCACGGCAGGAAGAGCTAATAACGAGGCTGAATCTTGCGAGAGTCTCGTTTATGTAAACAATGACTGCACCCATAGAAAGCACATGTTTAGCTGGCAGTACCAGGCATGTTTGGGTGTGACACTGCAGGCTGCTACTGCGTGTGTTCGTTGAACAAGTGTTAATGTTTAATGACATTGAAGGGAGTGGGTGTTGCCAGAACATTGTTGACTGTAAATGCTGGAGTAAGAGATATGCTTAGTCCTTGTTCTGAATGTACTTCGTAATTTATTCATGGTTTGGGAAAAAAACATTTTTGGATTGCTCAATTTTTAAACTTTGCTTTCTTGAATCTTCAAAAAGGGAAAAATCAATTGCAATGGGATTGAGTGGATGTAGACCTGATCTCTTTCATCCGCGGTGTAGTTGACAATTTTTTTTATTCAGTTTGGTTTTGTGATTGGTTGTAGTTGACTTTAGTTTGGTCACACACGTGGGAACCCTGATTGTGTTTGCAGCAGGGATCCTGCAGGCGCTGTTCAAGACAATGGCGCAGTACCGGGAGAAGCAGTATGTGGCGCCGCGCGTCATGCAGCAGGCCCTGAACTACATCAACCAGGGTATCAGCCATGCCTTCTCCTGGAAGTTCATCAAGAACAACATGCAGTCGCTGATCCAGGATGTCATCTTCCCCCTCATGTGCCACAGTGACGAGGACGAGGAGATGTGGAACAACGACCCTATTGAGTACATCCGGGTCAAGTATGACGTCTTTGAGGACTTCCTGTCGCCGGTGATGGCGGCCCAGACAGTGTTCCACACAGCCACGGCAAAGCGCAAGGAGGTGCTGAACAAGGCCATGGGCTTTTGCATGTCAGTGTTGACCAGTGCTAACGCTGGCCCCCGTGAGAAGGACGGTGCCCTGCACATGATTGGCGCTGTGGCTGAGGTGCTTCTTAAGGTAAGTCGGTTGGCAGGAATTGTGGCTGTGTGCGTGTGTGTGTTTTCTATCAGCAGATGTCCATGAATCTTTTCAGATTTTTTTTTTTTTTTTTTTTTTTTTTTTTTAAGAAAGAAAAGATTTCAGTGATTGCTGAGTGTGTTGTAGATGTCTATTTTCTTACATAAAAAAAATGTTTCAGTAATGCTGAAGTTAATTTCTGATGTGTTCAGACAAGCTTTATGTATATTGGGTGGTGGTGTGTGTGTATGGTGTTGCAGAGGAAGATCTACAAGGACCAGGCGGAGTTGATGTTGACAGAGCATGTCTTCAAGGAGTTTCACAGCCCCAATGGCTTCCTCAGAGCCAGGGTAGGTGGTTGGTTCTGTTGGTACTTGTCTCTGTAGCTGTAGAGGGATGGTAAGCCCACATTTGGTGTCATATACTGTACCATGTCAAACTGATGTAAACTAGGCCTATCGGTTTGCTCTGCTTGGCCAAATTTCGCGCGGCTAACATTGAAAAGACGAGCCGTCTTGCCCGGTCCGCTCTTAGCCAGTCAAACACCTCTAAAAGCTTTAAGCACTGAATCATTCCTTTGGCCAAGGCTCTCCACACCATCTCTGTCTTGTCTTACGTGTTTTTTTTTGGGTATTAAGCGTATTCATTTGGCTTTACTTTGCTGCATGCGGATTGTCTGTATTGTATTCTTACATTCTGTGTACTCGATTTGACTCAGCCCCCTCGATTCGTTAGTTTTTCTCTACCTCTAAGTCAATCCTGTCTTTCCTTTCTCTGTTGGGGGTCGGATTTTCGCTGGGTGTCTTAAGTGCGGGTACCATGCCTCGTATGCCATCCCACGAAGGCAGTGATCATGAGGCTGGGATTGAGACTCGGCAAGAGATTCTCCCAGGCCCGGAGCTCATGATTCCTCCCGATACGGACCGCAGCGATGCTTCTTTAGACGCTGATCGCGGAGGCGAGTCCTATTTCTCGCTTTGTGAGAAATCGTGGGATTGCGAGAAATTGTGGTCGTTCTCCTCCCATGTTTTCTCTCATTTGTGAGAAATCTTGTGAAGTGCCCCTTATTTTAATCAAAAAGATTTCCTTTGTCATCGGAGTTGGTTCTTGTCTTTTCCCAATGCCAATCTAGGGGAAAAAACGAGAGAGAAAAAGAATTGAGAGATGGGAGCGACAACAACGATCATGATAATGACAGTGGCGTTAGCGAAGACATCAGCAAAAGACCGTGAAGTTGATGACACAGTACTGGTTTAAAAAATGTGTATGAGTGAGTGAGTTGGTGAGTGAGTGAACATGTGTGTGTTTCCTTTTGTGTGTTTTCTTGGCTGGTTGAAAAACCAGAGATGAATAGAAAAGAGAAAGAGGGAGCTGACGACAATATGATAATGATAACAACAGTGGCATTCTTGAAGACATCAACAGTAATGACACTGAAACACATATATTTATTGTATTTCACACAAGGTGGATTACTGCAATGCACTGACCTCAAATTCAGTATCGGAATCAATAGCCGACAACTCAAACAGAAATATGATGTTTCGCAATGCTTTATCCTCATGTTGGGAGCGTGAAAACTGGACCAAATTGTTTTGATGTTGTTGTGATAGAAACTTTCTGTCACATTTATTAAGAATATTCTTCATTTCATGCTTGCTCATTTATTCACCTGTTTGTGTCAGTATGTTTTCGCATGTAAAATTGCATGAAAATAGATTCTCAGTTTCATAGAAAACACTCAGAACATGAAAACATTATTTCAAAAAACGGTGAAAGAAAAGAACAAGTCATCCAGCCAAGTAAACCCACGCACGCACACTCACTCACTCACTCGCTCACCCACTCGCTCACCCACTTACTCACTCACAACTCACTCATATACCTACACATTTTTTTTTAAACCAGTATTGTTTCATCAGCTTCACTGTCTATTGTTGTCTTCGCTGACACCACTGTCATTACAATCGTCGTTGTCGTCGCTCCCATTTCTCGTTTTTTCTCTCTCTCATTTTTCTTTTAGATTTGCATTGAGAAAAGACAAGAACCCAACTCCAATGACAAAGGAAATCTTTCTGATAAAAATAGGTGCACTTCCCACGATTTCTCACACAATTCTCGTAATTGAGAGAAAACATGGGAGGGGAACGACCATGAAATCTCATAGTCCCACGATTTCTCTCAAAGAGAGAAATGGTAGGATTGCGAGAAATTGTGAGCTTACAGGGGTACTTTTGTAATCCATTGTGGAAGAGATCCTTTGTGTGTGTGTGTGTGCATACATTCAGGTGGGAGGTGGGACAGGTGTATGTGAGTTGTGAGTGATGTTACTTTTGAAATGTATTTTTTAGTTTGTATCTGACAATTTTTATGTTCCTGTCAATGCCACATGTATCATTAAAATGCTGTCAGAGCTGTAGGGTAACTTCTGTGTAATTGGACATTGTTACTATTTTAAAGAGTGTCCAACATGTCTGTCTTTTCACTTGAAATATTCCAAGCATGTCTGATGCTGATCCTGTTGAACAATGGTGAAAGGGAAAATCGGCAAAACAGTACCATTTTATGGATTATTGTGCTTTTTTAAATGGTAGATGTACCACCTATAGAAAGGTTCTTGTGTAACTTCCGGGAAAGGTCTGTACGTGAGAGTACATGGTGGCCCAGTGATAATGCATCGAGCTAGGAAGGAAGAGTCAGTGAGTTTGAATCCCACACACACTGGGATTTATACTTTCCTGTTCACTTGAAATTTAGTGGTTGGGTGCTAGTCATTTGGATAAGATGATAAACTGAGGTCCCAAATGCAGCATGTACTTAATGCAAGTAAAAGAACCCACAGCAGCAAGTTTTCCCTGTCAAAATTCTGTAGATAAAACAAATATACTTGAAGTCAGAAAAAAGTGGTATTCCACTGTGGTGACTATTTTCCCTAGAGAGAGCAGTCTGATTTTCACACAAAGAAATCTCAGTTGGTGCAAACAAGGTACAATATAGTGATACACCAGTACGAGTGGTAGTGATTGTAAAAACTGGCTGGTTGGTTGTGTGCAGGCTTGCTGGGTATTTCGCTACTTCTGTGAGCTGAAGTTCCGCACAGAGGCCAACCTGCTGAATGCCATGGAGGCCATCAAGCAGTGCCTGTTGGCTGACAAGGACCTCCCTGTGCGGGTGGAGGCTGCCCTGGCCATCCAGATGCTCATCACCGAGCAGGAAAAAGGTCAGAGTTCACTTCACCCCAGACCCTGTACCCTGTATTCTACATAGGCCATAAGTATGTACAGATGTCTGGGGAAGAGTGTGTGTGTATATATATATACAATTTTCCTCTCCTTTTTGTCTTCTGTCCTTTCCTTCCTTTTTTTTTTTTCCTACTGTCCTTTTTCTTCTATATATTTTTTTTTCTTTCCTCTCTCTCTCTTCCCATTGGTATGCTCCAACATTTTCAAAGCCATGCAACATAACATATCAGGCATGAGATTTTTCTGACTGAAAATTGGCTCCAGAGGCCATTTTTGAGATTCACATAAATCCGTTGAGAAAATCGGGGAAGGGGGGTGGGGGTTCTGGCCGACGAAGGTTGCACGTACGTTGTCTGGCTGATCGATAAGACAGATCCACAGTGTTTGCTAAAATGCCCCATGTTTGGATAAGTGAACCAATTGAGAATAAGTGTTCCATTGCTCCTCTGTCATCATTCAGCTTATCCATATTCAGTCGGGATTACAAAACTTTCGCTTGCGGGGTTCATGACTTGCGAAGATAACTGATTTTGTCAATCGTATTCATTGACAAAATGAGAAAACTCAAAAAGATAAGACGATTTTTGCAGCAGAGATTGATAAAGGAGTGTAAAATAAGTGGAACTGGGCCTGGCGAGATGAGATCATGAAAACAGAAGTGAAGAACAAAAAAATAACTTTATAAGTAGGTGACGCCATTCACAAAATTGACACCATGGGCAAGGTCAAGTGCGATTGGTGTCAGATTGTATGGATGCAACTCTTCCGTCTGGGCAATGGAAATCTGTTTTCAGACTTACATTAAAAACGGAGCATCCGTTTTCTAGGGGGGAAAAAAAGAAGAAAAGCCAGTGGACTGTCTCTGTTGTTTACCAATGACTGTCAAAAATGAAAACGGAATGCTCTTTTGAAAGTGTCGTTTGTTGACCCCTTGAGAGGCGATCCAGTGACTTGTCAGAGCACCAAAATTGAAGTCAGAAAGTTTGCTAATGGTCAATTGAAGTTGTCAAAATGCCGATAACGAAAGGCGATCCCTACATGGCACGCACTGATATGACTGTGAAAAGCACGCACGTGTGCACATACACACACATGCAGTCGATCACGCACACACGTGCACGCATGCACACACAGATACAGGTAAACGCAGGTGCGTGCAATCTCCATCACTGTCAAGCCACAAGGGCCGTGAGTACATCTACTTGACCCTCTGTTCATTCAGCAAAAGCTGCAAATGTTTGCCACTTTATGCAAAGTAACATTGTTGCGATTGAAACCTAGTAGCGACACTTAGTAGCATTTGACGTCAGTGCTTTTTCTGACACAGCGGTACAGACAGTTCATGGCAGGAGTCCGTTTATTTAGATTTGAGACCTGTAGCAGGATTACCAAAGTTACACAGGCACACACAGACATAGAGCTGAATTGAATGTGTGTGCGAGCGCGCACACACACACACACTTTGAATGCACTCACATATACACATACTGTTTTTTATTTTATCTCTTTCCTTGACACTTGCACATGTGCACACATATGAGCGCTCACACAATCACAGAGCTTAGTAATACGCACATGTGCGCGCACACTCACACATACACTCTCTTTCTCGCACACACACGCACACACCACACACCACACACACACACACAGGGAGATTGAAAACACGCACGCGTGCACGCACACACACGCACACGTACTCGCACTCACACTCACACTCACACACACACTCACACACACACTCTCTTTCAAAATCATGTCCTCAAGACTGACTTTTACAGGTTTCAAAGCAAAAACACCAGTTTAGGAAGAATGTGACGGATTTTTTGTCTTCTGTGGGTTGGAATACCTCAGCAGCATTGGTGGCCTGCAATATGCAGATTTTATGGTTTGAAATTGAGAAAAACCTTCAGCTTCAGGGGGCTTTGCCCCCAGACTCCCCCCACAGACCCCCACCTTTCAGACTCGATCACAATTTCCCAGTCTCATGCCTGCATATACATGATGGTGTACACAATTATAGGGAAAATCTCTCTCACTCTCCTGGTCTCTCACACTTCATTTTTCTGGTTTGTTCAGGCATCAGAGGGGAGGTAACTGGAGGAAGAGAGGTAACTAGCCATAGGGGCTCCCCCATCCAATGTGGAGGAGTATTTCACACAGGATAGGAAATGGACCCTGCTGGTATCTTCACAAATGTGTCACTGTGTGATATGTTCAACAAAATCCTTTAGAAGAGATGTTTTTTTGTGATTTCTGAAGGGGTGGGACAGATACTCAAGATACTTTGTGCTTGGTAAATGAATCGTGACATATGGTGTAAAACATGGGGTGTTCTATGGTGAAAGGGTTGTGAGTGGATGTGATAGTGGTACATGGGGTGTTGTGTGAATGGCTTGAGAGTCCGATATCGCAGGTTTTCAGTAATACTACTATGTACAATATTTTTCTCTTTCCAGCCAAGGCCTATCTCCGGCCTTTCGTCAAGGAGGTCTTGTTTGGTGAGTGATCTAGTTTTGATTCATGTGTGTGTGCTTAAGAGATATTTTATGTTAGTGTATATGAATCAGAATCTGATTGATTTGTCATGGAAACCAAAAATGTGTGTGCTACTAAGAGAGTGAAAATGTGTGGCAATGTGAGGTATGTCATGATTATATCAAGAATAAATAAAATTTGTATGACATACTGTACCATACCATGTCAGATTGGTGCATAGTTTGGATCCCAACATAGTGCACTGATATTACTGAATTAAAAAAGAAAAACACTTATAACCAAGTGATGATATTCATCCATCCAAGGACAGGAATCAGACACCTGGCTGATGTATGCAATAGTTGGACATTGTGTATAGCAATGCAGATTTATGTTAGAGTGACCTTCTGAAGGTAGTCTGAGACTCCCTAAGAATTATGGTAAAAGAGTCCCAGGGACTCTCAGTATAAAAAAAAAATGATGTAGGGTTGTCATGAAGTCTCACACCAGAGGAGACCCTGCACTGCTGCCGAGTCACATCTGTGGTGTTCAATAGTGCCTGTTCTGATATAGCATACTTAGGATACCACCTACTTAGCCCCCTTCTGATGACAATTGCTTAGTGGTGGTGCCAGACTTGAGTGTGCTTCCCCCCTAGAGTGGAGACTGCCACCACATCCCATCAGTGACAGTCCCACTCAGTGGTGTTTATTTTGCAGAGCTCTTGAAGGTGATCCGGGAGACTGAGAACGACGACCTGACGGGGGTGATGCAGCGCCTGGTTTGCACGTATGTGGAGGAGGTGACGCCCCTGGCGGTCAGCATGACCACCCACCTGGCTGACACTTTCGCCCAGGTGCTGGAGACAGACTCTGATGGCTCAGAGGAGAAGGCCATCACAGCCCTTGGCATTCTCAACACTATGGAGACCATCCTCAATGTCATGGAGGACCAGAAGGAGGTCAGTCGCTACAGCCCTTCTCTTTCTCTTGTTGCCCATTTTCTTCTGCTACTTCTGCTCAACACCATGGAGACCTTCCTCGATTTGATGGAGGCCCAGAAGGAGGTCTTTTGTAATCTCTCTTAGTCTGTATAGTCATTTGTGGCCTTTACCTCCCACGTTTACTTGTGTACAAGTGGGTTTTTATGTATATGACAGTCTTTACCCTGCTGTATAGGCAGTGTTCAGCTAATATCATTGATTGACATAAGCTCCTAGTTCATCAGCCAAAAGCAAAGAGGAAACTGAATGATCAGTGGTTTCTTCACTACAGTGGGTATTCGTTTACAACTCAGTGTGACTTTCAAACTTGAGGCAAGATTACACTGGCTCTTAGAGATGCAGTCTTGGGGACTAGTTGACCTTTTGGGACCATCCTGATGATGACTGTCCTAAAGTCTTGGCCGATAGTGTGAGGGTGTAACTTTGGTAAGACACTCTCCACTATGATCAAAATTCAGTCCAGATTGTTGAGACAGCAGTTGCCTCCTCTACTGTTCTGATGATCGAAGTTGGACAAGAATGACCATAATGATATTAATAATGATATAATTTATGTAGTGCCTTTCCATGTCAAAGAGCTCAGTTGCACTGTACAATGTAGAAACAGATGTTTACTCTTTCTGTCTTCATTTGCATTTGTGGGGCTGCACTGACCACATTCACTTGTATGTTGGAGTGGGGTTTTATATGTGACCATTTTTTTACCTCCACTATATAGCCAGTCATAGTCCGGTCTTCAGGGTCTGCATGGTGGGTATACTGACATGGATTATGGGATCTTGAACATGTGTATTTAATATCGCTTTTCCATTGGATATTCTGCATGTGCATACACACAAAGGAGGTTCAGGTACTAGCAAATCTGCTCTTAGTTGTGACAAGGAATATCAGAAAATTTTCCTTTAACTCGCCAGGCGCTCGACTGATACTTAAACTCAGGACTCTTTGATGCTTAAACCACCTGGCTGTTGTAATTGTCACTCTCTGTTGACTAGAGTGCTGTTTCAGCCCAAGGTGTTGGTGTGCTTATGCCTGTTTTAAAATAAAATAAAAATTTATATATATATATATATAAATCCTCAGTGTTTGAAAATGGCTTTAAAAAAAAAAAAAAAAAAAAGTGTTGAAAGAATTCTTTATTGAAATGTTGGATGGTAAAGATTTTACCATATGCGAAAACAAGAACGAAAAAAGTATTGAGAGATCGATAAAAAATGCAAAAGACTTAGCCGCTGGAAAGTAAAGGATTGGGATGGAAGATGACTGCCATCAGAAAAGGGTGCTCTGAAGGCATGCACAGGGGAGGTAACGTATAACGGGGAGGTAACTAGCCCCATGTACTTTCATTTTCTCCCCTTCTCAGGGGTAGTAGTTTGCTCCAGTGGGTCATGGTAAAGTGTGTTAGAATAAACGTAATTTTAGGAAGAAAATTTCCTATTGGGAAAACAGACAACCCAGTTCACCTGGTGAAAAGCAAATGGGAAATGTGTTAGGATTGAAGGAATATTGGTTTTTGGACAGACTGCTGTCTGGATTGTGGATTGTGCCTGGTCAACTTTCTAGATGTGTGGCGTGGCAGTGCTATCACTTCTCTTTTTTTGTTTTTGATTTGAAGCGGTGTGTTTTTCAGATCATTCTACAGCTGGAAGGGATTGTACTCAAAGTGATTGGCATCATACTGCAGCAGAACATCATGGGTATGTCTTTAATAATCTCAGTGTCTTTAACCAAGTGAAATCTATTTGCTAGAGTTTTTTCCACAAAGAACGGGTATAAATTTTCCAAAAATTCTGTGCTCTTTGTTATTGGAGAAAGACCAATAAAAGTATATATTTTCTGAAAGGTAAATGAATAAAGAATACAAAACACATGCTGTTTTCCCATTTTATATATTTTTAGTGACATGCTGTTGTTTTGAAATTAGTGTTTTGTTTTTTGTCACATTTTCAACTTGTTCATTACAAACATTAGTCAGGTAATTTGCACAAAAACATATTTTCTGGACAAATGGATATCTGCAAACACAAAATCATACTAGAACAACCACAATATATATATATATATATTTTTTTAAGAGATAGATACACAATACATTGTGACTTTTCCAAGTGATAATATGGATGTGAGGCCACGCCCCCTCAGTCTCCACCCCCATCCTCCTCACCCCTCTCACACGGTCACTTGATTCAGTTCTCATCAGACCGCGTTGGCTGCGTGCCAAGAATATCGCTCTGCTGCTAATTCGGTCATCTGTCGTCTGCTAACATCTGTACAGCCGGCATCACTCACTGACAGTCGCATCTTGGCCACTCTCTTGATTACTCCCTTTATTTTCTATCAGATCGTCCTGTAAATGTTCATCTCTATCTTCTCCTTCGAATTTACGCTTCAATTCTTTCTGAGCATCAGCTAAAGAAAGAAATCATGGTTGATTTAGTTCGTCACGATCGCATGTCTTGAGCACGGCGTCAGTCCGACATTTTGTTGAGCGAGCGAGGAGAGAAGTCGGGCAAACACTTGGACAGTGACCCAACCAAAACATTCAAATAAAGGACTGCTTCATGACGTAGATGGGGTTTCTAGCTATGAATAGAATCTAGAGAGATTCCCCAGGCTAAAGCTACCACTATTTTTGCCAAGGAAGTGAATGCAAACCAGAGAAAAGTCAGAATATTTTGATGACGAGTTATCTCGTCATGCAGGCAGCCTAGGGGTTAATGATCACCACTTTCTTGACTCGGTATCCCTATTGTAATTATGTCATACTTTTTTTCTTCCCGCTCCTTTGACCAGTTAGTTTGGTTATGGCACAGGGTACAGTTCTTTCAGAAAATTAAGAAAATAAGTGTCTTATCTTTTCTTGATTATTTTGTTTCTTGCGTGACTAATTTTATTTTGCTGTTAAAGTTAGCTATACTAAGGTGTATTTTTTTGTTTGTTTTTTGGTTGTTGTTTTTTTCTTCTCTTATTTCTGAACTGAAACCTTGATGATGTGATATTTCTGGCATGAATATTTGATTTTTTTTGCATATGTGTACACATGGAAGCGGTAGAGGAATACTTTTTTTTTTCTATTACTGGTGGTAATTTACACATTAGCAGATTAATTTTACAGTGATTAATTTTGATCTAAATCTTACTCTGTATGTGCACATTTACTGGAGGAAAAAAAGAAAGAAAATCCCTGCAGTGTCCCAGAGCAGCTTTCCCCCCCAGACGTTTGTTGTATTCTTACTTAATGTGTTATTAACTGTCAGTAGGCAAGATAATGATAATTTTGAAAGTGGATCAGTTAGTGTCATTACTGGTTCATGAGGGTGAACCTGTGTTTATGTCATCTGAAAGCATCAGTGTTAAGGTCATGGTGTGTGTGTGTGTGAGATGTTCAGATGTGTGAAAAACATCTGTGTTAATGTCCTTGGGTGTGGTGTGCAGATTTCTACGAGGAGGTGTTGTCCCTGATCTACAGTCTTACAAGCGGCCAGGTGTCAACACACATGTGGATGGTGTTCCCCATGATCTTCAGCATGTTCAAGAAAGACGGCATTGACTACTTCACTGGTCAGTCCCTACACACCCCTCAAACCTTATCCTCCCACCCCTTGTACTGTCTCTCTCTGTCTCTGCCTTCATGTATCAGCTTCTCTCTCTCTCTCTCCCTCTCTCCACATTACCCTAACTCTTGGGCTTCTCTGTGGTTGCATGCATGTGCATATCTGTTTCTTTGAAATTAAACATGTCAACTTCAGAGGATGGCAGATGGATACTCAAAGATGTGAAGATGGAGAGGAGGGGGGGTTCAATGTGTGAATGAAAAGGGGAATAAGGGGAGGGCATGGAAGAAGACGGGATTGAAGGATTGGTTAGGGAGGGAAAAGCAGAAGGGTAGTTAGAATGCATACATTCCTGAGTTGTTAACAAAACTTGACAAAGATAAAGCACCAATTGATGTTTTGATAAAATTGAATGTTTTTGTCTGTCACACTGTTTGTATTTGGCTTTGTGAAAAGGTTTTGTGTGGGAAGAAATCCTTCAGGTCATGTTGTGATGAGAGTTATACATTCTGATTGTGAAGAAGTTGCAAACGTGTGGTGAATCTACATTTTAATTTTATATGTTCAATTTTGCACAGATTGCAGATACATGAGTGGACAAACCATATGTACATGTGTATTGATGTTGCGTTGATTAGTAGAAATAACACTATGTGGAGGGTGTGTGGTGCGTGAGTGCATGACAAGGTATGGACAAGAGTGGGTAGATGGATGGTGATGGTGGTGGTGGTGGTGTTGCAGACATGATGCCAGCCCTGCACAACTACGTGACTGTGGACACTGACGCCTTCCTGGCTGACACTGCACGCGTTCAGATAATCTTTGAAATGTGCAAGTCGGTGAGTGTCCGCCTGTATTCCCCATCCCAAGGCCTCCATTGCTTGCTTGTGTGTGTTGGAAGAGACTTAGTTTGCTGATTTTTAGAATTAAGGCTGGTTTGCTATGATTTGGGCTGGGGAAGGTGTGGGTGCTAACTTGAAAATATTCCTTGAAATTTCTATATGTTAGGATGTTTACTAAAAATGTTTTTCAGGTGTGTAAGGTTTTGTAGGATCAATATAGACCAGTTATTTCAGCCCTGGTAAGACTGTGCAGTTGGCTGGGCTATACGCATCAGTGGTAGATAGATGAATACATGGTTCAATACAATAAAAGTTTAGGACCACTTGGAACCATGTACAATTCTCTTGGGGGCACGGTGAAATGATGCTGATTTTTTTGCAATCAGCAGTGTGTGCAGCCAAGATAATGAGTACCTTTCATATGCAGAGAGGTGCTTTCTTACATATTCAGTTTATTTATTTATTTTATAATTATTATTATTGTTTTTATTATTCAAAGTATTTTTCAGTGAAAACCACAACTCTTGTTTTATAGACCTTTGAATAACTGAAATTTTGGCTGAAACAAAACTTTCAAGCACATTCCCAATGCTGTTCATGGTGCTAGCATGCCTGAAACTGATGTTTATGTATTCTTTGAGGCCGGTGGTGGACCATAATTATGCCCTGTGCATGATATAAATCAACTCCGGTGTATAATGTTTATGAAAACATGCCTGCTTTTATAAACTTAAAGTGCTGTTTGACTTTTTTTTTTGTGAAGTGTGTACATGTTAATGTGTGTGTGTGACCAGGTGCTGACAGGGGACATTGGGGAGGATGCAGAGGTGCATGCTGCCAAGCTGATGGAGGTGATCCTTCTGCAGTGCAGCGGCAAAGTGGATCCTGTGAGTGGGGCCTCTGTGTGTGTGTGTCTCTCTCCCCCTCTCTCTGTCTCTCTCTCTCCCTCCCGCTCCCTTCTTCCTTCTTCCTTTTCCTTTACATCTCTCTCCCCAGGTTGTTTAAAAAAAAAAAAAAAAAAAGAATTTGTGTGTAGGCTGGTTTTTTTGTTTTTCTCCCCATATTTTCATAAAGATAACAAAATGTACCCCTTTTTTTCTTTGTTTTCTTTTTTCTTTTACATAAACTAAATCCTGGTTTAAATCTGGCCTCGAAATGTGTACAAACCTGCTGTCTTGGATGTCTAGGGGTTGGGATGTTGATTTTTGTCTTGTTGATAATTCATGATCATAGTGCCATGTTGTGTTAATTTTTGTAACTATTTCACCCCATATTGATGTTAACTCATTGTTGACACTCTGGGCTCTATGCTAAGGAAGGTAGAGCGAATTATAAACACTCATTATTGTTGTTGACCTTTGATGGGAGATAGACTGTTGGCACAACAATGGTGTGTGTGTTTCTTGCAGGTGCTGCCGTCATTTGTGGAGCTGGTGCTGATGCGGCTGACACGGGAGGTGCAGACGTCTGAGCTGCGCACCATGTGCCTGCAAGTGGTGATCGCAGCGCTGTACAGCCGGCCCCAGCTGCTGCTGGACACCCTGGGGGCCCTGGCCATCCCCAACGTGCAGGGCTCCATCCTGCAGCAGTTCCTCAAGCAGTGGCTGCACGATGCTGACTGCTTCCTCGGGTCAGTGCACTCTCCTCTCTGGGTTAGGGTTCTGAGGGGGTTGATGTTGGGTTAGGGTGCTGACTGCTTCTTGGGGATGGTGGCATTTCCACTTTACAAACAATAGTGATACTGATATCATGATACTTAGATGCTGCAAACTCCCCATACAAAGACATACAAGAAAAAATCACACACATACACACACACACACACACACACACACACACCCCCAAGGCAATACTACGGATTTGGGGGAAGGGGGGGGAGCAAAATATGACATATATAGGTAAGTATGCATGTACACAGAACACACACACACATGCACATGCACACACACACACACACACACACAGTGACCACCCAACTTAATCATAATACACCTAACCCGCCAAATGTAGCTTTGCAGTGTAACACCCTAGCCAGCCCGGTACCACCGTCTAAGCACGTGCTTACTATGGATGCAGCGATTGTTAACATAAACAAGACTCTCGCGAGATTCACAGCCTCGTTTTCGGCACTTCCTGCCATGCATTTTGCACTTTTCAGAGTTGGTTTTGCTTGAATTTTGATGAAGATGTGAAGTTTTAAAGTTGCAAGATGAGTTTTGATGATTGCCGAGAGCTTTAGCATAATCTGAATGCTGATTCTGAAGATGACTGGACCGTTTTAATGATTGTTGCATGAGAATCTTGTAAAAATTGATTGAACTGAGTGACCTAGATATCGACTGACCGAGTTTTGCCGACAATGAGAGTGAAGTTGGTCACTTGAATGTGAATTGATCGCTGGACCTCCGAAATCATGAATCAAACGCCGGACCTCCGAAATCAATACTGTCAGTGATTTCACTGATATTTATACAGGTTTCCATTTACACCCTACATACGAATGCATGTATATTTATACCATTCGTGTGATGCTCCCATTGTGCAGAGCTCCATTCTGCTACAGTTTCTTCAATGGCTGTACTACACTGACTGCTTTCATGGGTCAGTTTCTTCCACCACAGTCCCTCCTGGCTGGTGGTGGTATGATTAGGTGGGTGGAATGAGGGGAGTTGGGGACTTCAGCCTAGTTCTTTCTGTCATGGAATGGGGGCTGAGAAACTAGATAAGCAGGTCACAAGGCAAGGCTGAAATAACACATGTCAAGTCCTGGCACCCTGCTCTCTCCCTTGTTCCTCTATCTTTAGGTAGTCTGTAACTGCAGTGTGCCACAATGCCCCTTTCCACATTGAAACAAGAACAACATCCATAAATGTTTTAATTAATCTGTATACTTTTCATGATCGAGTGCAGTATCACAGCTTGTGCAATCAGAACAAACAACAACCTGTTAGGGTGCTGTGTTGAAATCTTGTCACCTTGGTGGGATTAAGAGAAGTGTAAATAGAGGTGAGGCTGGTAGTTCTGAGTTCATTGTATGTGTGTGTGTGTGTGGTTCTTTGTGGAGTTATTGAGAAAGTTGTTCAGACAGGGTGATCAGTGTGTATATTTGTGAGGAGATGATGAGAAGCATAATCCATTCTCTGACGGTGAGCAGGATGTGGAGAGGGGGTAGCCCATATGGACGTTGAGGACAGTGGAGGTGTTCTTCACTGTGCTCATGTCTGAGGGCTGGCCTATTCCCCTTCTCTGCCTCTTCCCAGGTTCCGTAATCCTGAAATCCGCAAGGAATTTGGATTTATAGTAGTAGTGTAGCTCTCGCGTGCGTAATAATGACCTATTTATTGCTTTCTTGACAGCCGTGCTGTGACGTGAGACAATGGAAGAGACTCTCTGTGCATGTCACTGGTAAGGTTGTCTGTGCTCGTCTTTGGAGCTCTTCGCTGCAGCAGCGACATGTCTCACAATCTAGTTGATCTTGAGATGTTCACTTCGTCATCTGCAAGCCCGGACCAATGTATCTCAGGCCTTTTGTCACATTGAAACATTTGTATCTCAGTGTCGCGCGAGCTTCTCTCCTGGCAGTCTCAAAAGGTTTGGATTCGCATTCATTGTCTCTGATCATAGTGGTGGGGTTCTTTGTGAGATGAATGTTGTTCAAAGTGATCGTGTATGTTGAGGGATGAAAGCATAATCATCTTCTGACGGTGGAGGATGGGGGGGAGCAAGGATGAGTTGAGGACAGTGGAGGTGACCTGTGTCACCCAAGATGGATCTCTTGGCTCTGATCCCACTCCCCATGGCATGTTGAGGACTCCTGTCTCGATGGTTATTTTATGTGTGCAAGAACTACTTCTTGGCTAAATAGGTTGGGTGTCGGGACTTGTTATCCAGTGTTCAGACTTTGAGACCCTGTTTTGGCTTGGTGTGTCTCTGGGTAGGGCTTTTTAACCCTCTTACCCCCAGGTTGCCCAGCTGTAATCAACCCTGAAATCCCATGCCAAGGGGAATAATTCTTGTGATTTTTGATAGTAGTAGTAGTAGTAGTAGGCCTTCTTCAGTCACGGCTGACCATGGGTAGAGTATATTCGACCTAATGTCTAATTGGGCTGTCTGCTTGGACCAAGCAGCGTCGCCTGTGACTGTAGAGACCAATGCGAGAGAGACAGTCTCTGTTGCAGTGGTCACATGTGTAAGCTGATGCTGGTCTGTTGGCTGCCGTCCCTTTTCTGAGAGCTCACTTTTCTGCTGCAGCAGCTGACAGTTTGTCCTCACCAATCCGTAGTTGATTCTTGAGAGTGCTTATCCATCTGTTGCGGTCATCTGCAAGGTCCTCCCAGGACTCAATGTTGATCTCAAGCGCCTTCTTGTCACATTTGCAAACATCTTTGTATCTCAGCTGTCGGCGGCCGATGCTTCTCTGCCCTGTGGCGAGCTCTCCATAAAGGATGTCTTTTGGGATTCGACCATCTTCATGTGGTCTCTGAGTTCATTGTATGTGTGTGGGGTTCTTTGTGGAGTTACTGAGAATGTTGTTCAGACAGGGTGATCAGTGTGTGTATGTGTGAGGAGATGATGAGAAGCATAATCCATTCTCTGACGGTGAGCAGGACGTGGAGAGGGGGTAGCCCATATGGATGTTGAGGACAGTGGAGGTGTTCTTCACTGTGCTCATGTCTGAGGGCTGGCCTATTCCCCTTCTCTGTGACCTGTGTCACCCAAGATGGATCTCTTGGCTCTGATCCCACTCCCCATGGCATGTTGAGGACTCCTGTCTCGATGGTTATTTTATGTGTGCAAGAACTGCTTGGCTAAATAGGTTGGGTGTCGGGGCTTGTTATCCAGTGTTCAGACTTTGAGACCCTGTTTTGGCTTGGTGTGTCTCTGGGTAGGGCTTTTTAACCCTCTTACCCCCAGGTTGCCCAGCACAAAGCACCATGAAATCCCATGCCAAGGGGAATATTTCTTGTGATTTTTGATAGTAGTAGTAGTAGGCCTTCTTCAGTCATGGCTGACCATGGGTAGAGTATATTCGACCTAATGTCTAATTGGGCTGTCTGCTTGGACCAAGCAGCGTCGCCTGTGACTGTAGAGACCGATGCGAGAGAGACAGTCTCTTGCAGCGGTCACATGTGTAAGCTGATGCCGGTCTGTTGGCTGCCGTCCCTTTTCTGTGAGCTCGCTTTTCTGCTGCAGCAGCTGACAGTTTGTCCTCACCAATCCGTAGCTGATTCTTGAGAGTGCTTATCCATCTGTTGCGGTCATCTGCAAGGTCCTCCCAGGACTCAGTGTTGATCTCAAGCGCCTTCATGTCACGTTTGCAAACATCTTTGTATCTCAGCTGTTGGTGGCCAGTGCTTCTCTGCCCTGTGGCGAGCTCTCCATAGAGAATGTCTTTTGGGATGCGACCATCTTCCATGTTGTCTCTGAGTTCATTGTATGTGTGTGTGGTTCTTAGTGGAGTTATTGAGAAAGTTGTTCAGACAGGGTGATCAGTGTGTATATGTGTGAGGAGATGATGAGAAGCATAATCCATTCTCTGACGGTGAGCAGGATGTGGAGAGGGGGTAGCCCATATGGACGTTGAGGACAGTGGAGGTGTTCTTCACTGTGCTCATGTCTGAGGGCTGGCCTATTCCCCTTCTCTGTGACCTGTGTCACCCAAGATGGATCTCTTGGCTCTGATCCCACTCCCCATGCCATGTTGAGGACTCCTGTCTGATGGTGTATGTAGCTATGTCACAGGAACTGCTGCAGAAGTGGGTGTGATACAACATGTACATGTGTGTGTCTATGTGTGCAGGCTCCACGACCGCAAACTGAGTGTGTTGGGCCTGTGTTCGCTGCTCAGCATGACCAACACACGTCCCCAGGAGGTGACAGCCTCCGCCCAGCAAATCCTTCCTGCCATGCTTATCCTCTTCCAGGGCCTGAAGCGTGCCTATGCAAGTGAGTCCCTTGGGATTGTCTTTTGATTGCGTGCTTTTCACCAGTGAATGTCTTGGAGGTGTTCATTTTGTTGGGTTGCTGGGTTTATAAATCAACCCATTAATCTTGATTGCATGGATGGAAGTGTCCATATGAAACAAATTTCGGTATTAGTTTGCCATTTGTTTTACTTTGTTTCTGTATGAATGTTAAGTTGCCCTGGACCCTGGCTGCAAACTTTTCAGTATTACAAAAACCAGTCTCTCCCACCCTTGTGGTTTGGAAAGTTTAGTTCTGACCCTCAGATCAAGTCTTGCTATATCAGATTCAGACAGGATATGTGTGTGTGGAAATGATGAGAAGCATAATCCATTCTCTGACGGTGAACAGGACATGGAGAGGGGGTAGCCCATATGGACATTGAGGACAGTGGGGGTGTTCTTCACTGTGCTCATGTCTGAGGGCTGGCCTATTCCCCTTCTCTGTGACCTGTGTCACCCAAGATGGATCTCTTGGCTCTGATCCCACTCCCCATGCCATGTTGAGGACTCCTGTCTGATGGTGCATATGTGTAAATGCACTTCTACATACATAACATTATACAGATTCACAATGTAGACACATGCTTGTGCTTGTATGCTCCTGCATTTTGGCACCGACAGTATTATTGATAGATTGTCTTCTGTCCTACAGGTCGTGCCGAGAATGAGAATGATTCAGACGATGAGGAAGAAGAGGAGGAAGTGGATGCTGATGCTGGTGAGAGAGGGAGGGATACAGACAGTGGATGAGAGCGAGTGGCATAGCTGTCATAAGTTTTCTCAGTTCAGGCATTCAGCACTGTCCTCTATAATTTTTGTTTAAACTATTAGGCATTGCCTGATGCAACAGTGAACCTTTGTGAACTCACACAAGGCGATCTTTCTATTTTATTTAATTTTTATGTTTAATGTTTTTCCACAAACCGGCTGTGCAGCAAAGCAGCCATTAGGAATTTGGGGTACTTTTTCTTTCACTGCCATGTGGCATGAACTGTCACTGTCAGCAGCAAAATCATTTTCTGCCTACTGACTTTCAATTAGAATCCTCCTTTTACTGTCCCATATAGCGTGGTCTAAAGTGAGACTGCTTGTTTCAGTCTGAACTGGTTGAAGAACTTGCCATTGTTCAGACCAAGTTTTAAAAAAGCAACTGAAAATCGCTCCAAACCACACAATAGTTTGTTCAACAATGAGAAGGATAGGATGTTTCTGGTACATATGGCAAAAAGAGCTGGCTGAGTTCGGTGTTATTATCAAAGAGTATCGTAAGTTTGTTAACTCTGATGTTCAAGTTGATGACTGGCACCAGCAGCATTCTCCCTACATGTCACCGTGCAGCGACTGGTCTTGTTGCAAGTTACCAAGTGGCAACTAAATCAACCAAAGGGTTAATAATGATTAACACAGTACATATTTTTATTGTTGTTGTTTTTTCCCCTTTTTTTTTCTCTCTCATGATTTTTTTAAATTTTATTTGATGGTGTATATCACAAGTCAGTCTTGAAGGCTTTGCCTCTCTTGCTCTTTATTTTGTGTTAGTGTGTATGTGTGTGTAAGCTTAAAAAAAACCCAACCATGCTGAGCAATGAAACTTGCAAATCCTGCACAGTTTTGGTTGCAAGCAACCTTTTTTTTGTCAGTGTCAGGGGGTTTCACCACCACCCCAACCCCTTAGTCCTTGGGCATTGGCTGCAGTTAGCGTTTTGGTTTCAGTCCCTCTCACATCCCTGTATATCAGAGATTGACATAAACATTCAGTTGGGCCAACAGCAAAATGAGAACTGTATGATGAATGGTTTCTTCAAAGCAGTGGGAATTCATTTATAGCCTAGTCTTCTGTGAAGGACTACTGGCTCTCAAAATGGCAAGATTGCACTGGCTGTTGGTGTTGCAGCCTTGGGTAGTTGGCCTTTGGGGATCACCCCAACACCAACTTCTAAAGCCCTCTTGGATGAGAGTGGGGCAAGACGCTCTCCACAATGATAAAATTTTAGCTGAAATTGCTGGCACAGCAGTTGCCTCCTCTGTTGTTCGATGGTCATAGTTGGACACAATTGACTGTCATGTGAACCATGCAGTGAAGTGATGTGGAGAGTGATGAAGGAATCACGGTTTCAGATCTGCTGGCCAGCGATGAAGATGACATTGATGAGGAAGGACAGGAGTACCTGGAGAAACTGGCCAAAACAGTGAGTGCATTTATTAATTAATTTTAGTTTGTTCAATTTTCTTAAAGAATGGTGATCTGTACTTGTTTTTCCTCTGTGTTTCCATCAGAACAAGTATGCTTACACTTCTCTCTCTGTCTTTATTTTTCTTTCTTTTTTTTGGGTAAGATAGCCAGTTGTATTGGGTTTTCCTCTGTGTCCAGTTCTGAACAGTTGTTTATTGTAATTTTGACTTACTGCCACCCTAATCTGTTCACATCAATGAAAAAAAACAAAACAAAAAAAACCCCAAAAAACTGAGGGGTAGAGCATACTGTGTAGAATGAGGTGTGTGTCGGTGTGAGTGGCCATGGTGCTGGCCATGTATTGACGTCGGGTGTGTAGAGTTGCTTGTGTTGTTTGAGCAGGCTGGCGCAGCAGACGATGACAGCGATGCCGAGTACAGTGATGATGGGGCGGAGGAGACACAGCTGGAGAGTTACAACACTCCTTTGGATGATGAGCGCTGCCCTGTAGACGAATATGTGGCCTTCCGAGAGATCCTCAGCAGTGAGTAGACAGGTTCTTGCATGGATGGGTTTATTTCCATATCACAAAGATTTGTTCTGCCATTTTGGAGTATTTCCATATTATGAAGATTTCTGTATTTTCATTTTGGAGATATATAACAAATTGCATAATCTGATCATGAGACTGAATGTGCACTCCCACACACACATGCAATAACAGTCTGCTCTGTATTTGTATGTGTTTGTCCCTTTTCTGGATTGCATGAGCTTTCTTTCAGTGCTAAGCATTAAGAAGGTTCCAAGTCTGGAAAAAGTGGAGAGTTTCTTTCTTACCACAAAGCAAACTTGGCACTGCTAAGATTGCTCATGCATTGAAGTCCTGCACAGAAACTTTCAAGTCAAAAGAATTTATCTTTGTAATAGCCCACAATGGGATAAGCATAGTTCTTTGACTTGACTGAGTGTTCAGTTACACACCAGATAAGATGTGAGTAGAAGGTGACGAGGATCGGGGATGGTTTACGTAGGCAAACATAGCATTAATACAAATGTGTGGCGGTGTCTGTGTATGGTGTGTTGTATGTATATTGTGTGTGTGGTGTGTTACATGTATGTTGGATGTGTGTGTGCACACAGACCTGAGTGCAGTGGACAGTGCCTGGTACACAGCCCTGACGTCGGTGCTGACACCACAGCAGAAGACCCAGGTGGAGGAGATCTTCAAGCTGGCTGACCAGCGCAAGGCTGCCTCAGGTGAGATACTACTCAACTCTCTCTCTCTCTCTCTCTCTCTCTCTCTCTCTCTCTGCTCATACTGGTTTTTCTCTCTCGCTTACCACCACACAGGCCAAATAGTGGTTGGCTTGAATGGATCTTACCAGGGCTATGTTTGCTTAGCGTTAAGAATCTTTTCACCGCCTAAGTCTGGTTTTGATGGAATTGGCAGAAACTTCTGATAAGAATGCTATTCAGACTAGATCACCTGCGTAATCCAGCCTCTGTCCTCTTGAGATCTTTTTGATTTGCATTCTTATTTAAGAGTTTTTTGGGTTTTTTTTCAAAATCTTAAAAAAAAACATTTCTGTGTTTCTCTCCTTTTTTTCTTTGAGGAACATTTGTATTATTTTACAGCAAAAAAAAAAGAAAAGAAAAAAAATCACAATAATGTCACTTATCCATTCAGGGTAATCTGACTGCCCACCTACGAGAAATCCATTCAGGGCAATAGGACATTGCCCACCACTGAAAAGTCCATTTAAGATAATTAGACATTGCCAGCCTATGAGAAATCCATTCAGGGTAATTCCACCACTGAAAAGTTAATTACACATACTTAACCGTGACCCATAATGCAGACTCCGGCAGGGGTCTGATTCCTGTCCTATGCAAACTACTACCCGCCTATGCAAAGAAAAGGAAGTAGCTACGGCCAATAACCTCCCGGAGTAGGTTATCTCCCCTTTGCATCCCTGACTAGCGCCCTCTTTTTCCGGCAGCCATCTTGACTCCTGCTCCTGTGCTCTGCATATGGCTAATTGTTTCGTATTTTCTGCTGTCTGTCGATTCTTTGGCGCTCTCGTTTTGTGTCCGATGATGAATCACAAAAGGTCACAAAACTACTTGGCCCGATTTGGCGATTGAGCTCATATTAAAGCGCGATCACAATCGACTGGCGGACACAGTGAATACTTAGAAAAATTGTGTTGGCGCCCACTTTCAAAAATTAAAATACAAAACTCATTTCATTACTCATTAATAAGCCTTGCGCACTATTAGATTATAAAAATCTCTCTATACAATTATGGGGGCTCTCACTCCCCCCCCCCCCCCCCCCCCCATTTCAAGCGGGTAAAAGGCCTTCATATTGACATGATATGCTCTGACACTGGGCCCTCTACCTCAAGTTTTGTCTACAACACTAACCCTCCACCTCCTCCACTGCCTCCGGTTGACTCCATACCTCCACCACCTCCTACGCCTCTTCCAGCGGTTTCTTAGGGTTTGTTTCATCATACTCAGGTCAGTGGTGCCCTGCCAGTCGGCAGTGTCGAGTCGCCCTCCTTTATCTCTTTCTCCATGCCCAGAAATTCAAGGAACGAGTGTGCTCCCTCTCAGGGAATCCAGCACGGACTTCACGTCCTCCACTTCGCACACTTGGTCTGCTCCTATATCTCATACGTCCGTGAGTAAGGCCATGGCCACAGATCGCGTGTGCCCCTCACGCAGCATGGCCTGACCGTCTGAAGTCCAACAGCGACCGTTTTGGGTAGGGAAGCCCTCCCTCTAGGTAGGAAGGAAGGTGACCCACTGGGGACACGCACACCCACACACGTGCACCCTCCCCCCAATTTCAAATTCAAGGGGGGCAACCCCCGCTTCAGCACCCCCCTAGCCCCTGCCAGTGAGCACTGTGGTTACCTCCTTTGCACCGGCATTGCCCCTCACCCACACTGCAGGTGCATGCACGGTCCCGCCAGCCTTGGTGGTGGCAGTTCACTCTGCCACACCGCAGGACTCTGCTGTTACCCAACCAGTGGTGGCTCAGACGCAAACCCCAACTGACAGTCAGCATCTCATACTGTCTGTGTTACATGACGTCCGCGGCCACAGATTGCGGCTCCATTATGTGACATGCCCTCAACTGTCTTGTGTCCAGTGACGACCAATTCCAATTCGGACGGGGAAGCCCTTCCTCTATTCATGGAGGAAGGTGTTCCGCTGGGGGGACATGAAACACGAAATTTGGTGTCATATACTGTGCCATGTCAAACTGATGCAAACTAGGCCTATGGTTTGCTCTGTTTGGCCAAATTTCGCGCGGCTAACAGTGAAAAGACGCCCCTCTTAGTCTGGCCCGCTCTTAGCCAATCAAACGCCTCTAACAGCTATAAGCGCTGAATCATTCCTTTGGCCAAGGCTCTCCACGCCATCTTGTCAGGTTTTCGCTCTGTCTCGTCTAACGCTTTTTTTTGGCTATTAAGCGTTTTCATTTGGCCTTATTTTGTTATATGCGGCTTGCATGTGTATTGTGCTTACATTCTGTGTACTCGTTTCGACTCGGCCCCCTCGATTTCTTCGTATTTTTCTACCTCTGAGTCGATCCTGTCTTTCCTTTCTCTGTTGGGGATCGTATTGTTCGCTGGGTGCTTACGCGCGGTACCATGCCTCGTTTGCCATCCTACGAAGGCAGGGATCATGATGCTGGCACCCCCCCTCCTCTCCGCATTGACCACTACACCAAGGGATGTTATTATTACCTCCCTTGCGGCCCACTTCACCCGTGTTGGTTATGGTGGCATCAAACCATGGACTCCCACACGCAACATGACATTCCTCCCTCTACAGCGCGGAAGCGTAACAAAAAGGGATATGTGCTGAAGAGGCCTCCTACACTTCATCGATTTTTCGGTGCCAAGGGAGGCAACTCCGCTTTTGACATGGGCAGTTGGCAACGCAGTTACTTCCCTTGCTCTTATGCAGCGAGTCACTCCAGCCCCCTTTACTGACCACTAGCGATGTTCTTTTGCATTCTCATAGGACCTTGCTGCCCACCTGAGGGCTTTATGCAGCAGCTCCTATCAACTACTGACAACCTTTATTTTCCTTCCTCTGTTTCTCAGGCTATGTGCCACTCAACTTTTTGGGCTCTTCACCCCCCAGCACTTGCAGACATATATTGCTCTGCAAGGAACCGATTCACTTACCATTCTTTTCTTGACAAACACAATAACAATGAAACAAAACAGAAACAATAATACATTTGTTATTATTAATTGATGTATTATTTTAAAAAGAAAGAAAAAGATTAACATTTTTTTTTTAAAGGGAGCACGCACAAATCCATGCATGCACATATCTCGCTATATATACATATGTGCATGCATTTCGGTGATATGTTCATGCACTCTTCATATCAACAAGTACCATTACACTTCTATCTCTAAACATTGAAATTTTCTGTCTAAGCAATATATGCGCATATTTTTTTTGCGCACTTCTGTACATGAGGCCCAGGACTGTGCATCTACATACAGGCACAATCTTCACATGTGTATGTACATATCTATTAGACATTTTTGCATGACTTTTTCAGTTCACATTCCCATTTACTTGAGCATATCCATGTTAGCTACATATATGCTTGTGCATGTGTTCTTTTTCATGCATTGACCTATAGGCATGGTCACATTCCCTGACATCTTCTCTCATTGAAGTCTATGTACATCCTATGTACATATTTGTACACATCTTAGTATAGAGTTTCCTCACTCCATTTTGGAGGACAATTGCATACAGAGACATCTGTCTTGTGCAAGCTTGAACATATGCTCCTGGCCACATCCACATACACTCCCTTCTCACCCACAGGGCTAGAGATGCCCAAACTTAGTACAAGGAGGGATGAGGCAGTCCAACTTAGGGGTGCTACTCCAGACACATGCCCTTCTCCTTCCAGGTTTGTAAGGCATCCCTTCTTTCCTCCCTTGCCTGCAACAACCCTTGGCTAGCACCACTGTGGTTGTCACAACAGCTTCACATGGGCCCTATATCCTAGCTGGCCCTCCCATGAAGGGGTGTATGTCTTTTCTGCCAAGTATCCCTCTGGGATTGGTACCAACAATCAGTTCCGCCCTGTTCATGACTTTTGCTTGTGTTACTTTATATTTATAAATACAGTTGTTGACTTCAAGCTTATGCAGGACTGGTTTCAAGAACTGAAGGGTATTCAACCCAGACAGGTGCCCTTTGTGGTCAGCTGGACTGTAAGCAACACAATTTGATTTTCAAAGTTAATGCATGCTCCTTTGTTGTACCTTGTCCTTTATCTCGTGTGTGTGTATGCCAGTACTATTCTTATTGTGTGTACACTAATGCAAGATACCATACATTGGATTTTTTTCATTCCTGTTGATAGAATCCAAGAGGATTGAGCAAGGGGGCGGTTACCAGTTCACCCAGCGCACAGTGCCCTCAGCTTTCAACTTTGGCAGTTAATGGAGACGATGGGGGGGAAGGATGGGACTCCCAGCTGTCATCCTGCACAGGTCTTTATCCTCTGGTCAGACCGGACGTGTCCTCAAGTGTTAGCGACGCCAGCAGTTGCTCCTTCCCTTCTCTTCTCTTCTCTCTCCTCTCCTCTCTCTTGTTTTCTTTCCCAGGTGTTAACATGCTGTGTGGTTGCTTTGCTTCAGTTAAAATTGTCCCCATTAACCTGTCATTTCCCCCTCTGTTTTCGGTTTTTGTTTTTTCATGGTTAGCCTTGCTGTGTTCTGATCTTGGATGGTGTAGTGGTATGAGGACTGCACAGAACAGAGGATTGTCTTACGTTGCAATGGGTCAGTGTTTGAACAGGACTGAACACAACAAGCACTGTGTTGATAGGAACAGGGGAAGGGTTGGGGGGCGTTACCAGAGGGTCTTTGTCACATGAGCGGGGATTTGTTTGGGGTTTTGTTTTTTTGTGTGTGTATCATTCTTTTTTGTTTTTGTTTGTTTTGTTTTTGCTTCAGTTGACTCTGTGTAATAATAATCACACCATTACTCCTCCATCCATCTTCCCCACCATGAAATAAAATGGAGCGCCATCATTGTACAAAATGTTGATTTCTGTAGGGACTATTATATCTGCCTCCCTGTATTTTTTAGATCAGGCTGACCATCCCTTTTCTCTCTTTTTTTTTCTTGCTGCCTCTGGTAGCTGGTTTTTTTTTTGACACATTTATAAAAAGTACACTATGATGATAATGACCCCCTACCCCTCCAGGGCAAGGTTGTTGCAGCGAGTGCAGCAGTAGTTGATATTGTTGGAAGCTGTTGTCCCCATTTTCACACCCCCCCACCCTTCTGAAGTGGGAGGGGGGAGTGATATCGGTGCTAGGAAGGGCCAGACTGCTGAAGTTTCCCTCCAGATAAACTCTCTCTCGCCTCTCCCCCCTGTCTGCAGGGGGTGTTGTGTTGTTGGCGGTGTCGTGCCGGTCTTGTCTGGCATGCGAGCTTTGCTGCTTGTTTTGGTTGTTGGCAAACAAGCGTTGATTTGTTTTGATGAAAAGTGGCGTTGGACAAGTCCTGTCTGTGTGTCCACCGAGTCGCTACAGCCATGTGCGGGTCTCCTCCTCGCTGTGTGTTGCGTGTGTGCACACAGAGAGGGGGATGATATTGATAAGGGGGGGGATGAGGGGTGGTAGGTAGTTGACACCTGCTTCCACCTCCCCCCCAACCCCCTTCACCCTCAGGCTTGCAGCCTGTAGGGTTGTGGTCCTTTTGCTGAAACGTGTCCCTCTGTTCTCCCCGGCTTGGGTCCCGGGGTCAGGAGGGATTGGAACCTGCTGCTGTTGTGTGTGAGTGTGTGGGGCTTGGGGCGTTTCGCTGGCGACCCTCCCCTCTGCCCCCCACCCACACGTGTTTCCCTCCAACCCTCTCTCCCTGCCTTCCCCCTTTTGGGAGGGACAGGGAGGAGGGTATGTTTTGGTGTCAGGCCTGTGTTCCTGGCACTGTGGTAACCTGCCAATGGCTGTGTGCATCAAACGGGGGTGGGAGACTGCTGCCATGACCCCCTCTCCCTTCTTCCCCCTCCCCCCTCGCGTTTTTTGCACCTACTCTCTTCTCCTCTCCTTCCTCTTGACGGCGCATGCTGCGGTGGTCGTCAGGGTCAGTTGGGGGGGTTTGTGTCGGGTGTTCAAACACATGGCTGTGATATGATGGCCCTCAGCCCTTTTTTGGCTGATGGAACTTTTCTTTCTTTTTTTGTGTTCTTTACTTTTCTCCCTGAGGGTGGCTGCTGCCAATTTGAGAGCAGTTTGCCAGCCCTAGGGACAGGCAGCTAACCATTGTCAAGGCAGAGGCACTCTGACGTCCTCTGGGTCTGGCGGTGGTTTTGGGGGAGGGACTTGCGCAGGTCGAATCCTGTGGGTGTCTCTCCCCTTCATTGGTGTGTGTGTGTGTGCTTGTCTTATGGTGTTGCACGTGTTGCACACACAACTCTGGAGCCCCAATTCCCTGGCTCTAGGGGTGTTTATTCCTGGTAGTGGTGGGGGTGTGGGGGCGGCCTCCTATTGGGGTTGTTCCCCCTAATGAATTCCTTCCTGCTGGGGGCGTGGAAGCAGAAATGATGACTGACCCCTCCCTGGGAAGGCTTGTCAGTGCCCTTTCGCATGCATGTGTGTTTTAGTTGGTGTGTGTGGTATCAAATGTGTATGCCCCCTTCCACTTGACTTTCCATCCCCCCCCCCCCCTCCTCTCTGTCCTCAAACCTCAAAATTGATTTCAGTGCCCCATTTCTTCCTTGCAATTGGTTTTTAGTTTTTTTTTGTTTTGGGGGGTTTTTTTTGGTTTTTGTTTTTGGGGGTTTTTTTTGCCTTTGACATGGAAGCTGTAGAAAGTGATCGACAACTTAGTTTTCCTAGTGACCTAGGTTTTGTGTGCGGGTGTGAGTACAGGTGGGTGTGATGTGGGGTTGCTGCTGTTTTTTGTTTTTTGTTTTTTTTAAAATCCTCTGGGGGTAGGGGGAGAAAATAAAAAGCTGTTGCACTTACTGAAGAGGGAAACACTGATCTGGGGCTGTCATTGATATCATTTAGTCCTTCGGAAGGTTTGTGTGTGATTTTTGTTAAGGTTGATGAATGGGGAAAAGCAGAACAATTCTTGATGCATAGGTTAAGGGAAGACAGCCAGGAAAGTCATACTTAAGGCTGTGGACCGAAAAGTTTTGTTTTTTTTTCAGTGATGAAAACCGATGAATTTGAATATGGTATGTGTTTTTTAATTGTATGTTTGTAATACATGCTGCAGTATGGTGTTGGTAGATGCAAAATGAAGACAATTCAACTGATTCAAATGCCCTTGCTGTATTTTGTATGGGCCATCTTTTTTTTTTTTATATATCATGGTCATTTTTTTGTTGTTAATAAATAGAACAGCCCCATTGGGTGGTTTAAAAGTAACTGACGTCTAAGTTCTCCAATCTAACTTATTTTGATTTGGAAAAAAAGAGTAAATTTCAACCCATTTGGGTTGTTGAAAATGAGGAGCAAGAACGGTGTCTTCCCCCGGGGGACAGGGGTGGGTTACATTTTATGAAAATGGAGTGGGTAAAGCTTAGTGTTTTGTTTGGGCCAGTGTATGTGGAGACAGCCTGGTGTGTGTTTTGTGGGTGTTATATATCTGATGCCTGATTACAGGCACTCAACCTGTCTACCAGATGAAAAGGTGGCCTCAACTTGTGCTGTTGATCCATGTGTGTTTGTATGGAAGTATGTCTGGAATATGGCCCCTTTTGCAGCCAGCCGGGCAATAAGCAGCTTGACTTGATTTCCTTGCCTTCTGAGATTCATGGGCGTTTCTAAAGCTGAGTACTTCCAAGTTGGAACAGTTGACCAAAAGGTGTGGTGTGGTATAAAAGCAAATCAGTGGTGTTAAAGCGACACAAGTAAAACTTGTTTACTCAAGGGAAAATAGAAGTAGTTAATTTTTATGCCCATTTTATTTACCTGGGCAGGAAGCAACAAAAAAAAGATAGAAAAATTGTCCGGGTGACATCAGTTATCCTGTATACCGATCCCTTGACCGACACCAGTCAGTCGGTCAGTCCGGCCACAGAGCTGAACCACCAACAGTGTGGGAGGGTGGGGTGGGGGGGTTACGTATGTGCATGCAGACTAGTTGTTGGTTGGTTTTTTTGTTTGTTTTTTTTACATGTGTGTGTGTGTGTGCATGGAAGCCCAGAATTCCCTGACAGACCAGGAGTTGAACACAGCCTGAAACATTGCATGAATGATAGGGACAGAGGATTCAGTTCTGTGTGCAGATTGAGTGACAAATCATGAATATTTCTTCCTCCCTCTTTTTTTTTGTGGTTTTCCTCCTAATAAAGAGTAAGCTAGCTCTTGGAAAATTTACAGGCACTTCTTTTGAGTCAGGCGTGCATGCAATAAGGTTTATTTTTTCTTTTTTTTTCTATAATTGAATAAAGTGAAGAAAATGTGTGTAAACTTTGATCTTGTTTTGTGCATGAAAGTCGAGTGGGTTGTGGCTGTCAAGGGTGGGAGTGTTTTGTGGAAATTTGTTTTCAGAATCAGTGCTGCAGCATACACTGTGTCAGAAAATGCATCAGCAAATCTTTCCCTTCCCATTTCTGTGATTACCTTCTGTCGCAGTGCTGGACTCCCAAAAAACAAAACTGAAAAGAAACCACCCACAATTATTCCCTTCCCGCTAACAGTTGCGACACCACAACAAAAT
Source organism: Babylonia areolata (assembly GCF_041734735.1). NCBI lineage: Eukaryota > Metazoa > Mollusca > Gastropoda > Neogastropoda > Buccinidae > Babylonia > Babylonia areolata. The sequence continues at coordinate 29,634,964 of NC_134902.1, read as the reverse complement.
AATCACAAATCTTACAAACACGCACACAAGTTCTTTTATTGTTTGGGATACTTAGGGGTAAGGAACAATTCAATCACACACACTCACACCATAGACGCCTCCTACTGTCCTGATGTCACAAACACACACACCTCTACACACAGTCATTTGTGTCCAACGCAAAGACAACATAAGTCATTTGTGTCCAATGCAAAGGCTTGGTGACCAAGTCCAGTTCATGTTCACAACACTGCACAGAACTCACTTGATGTCTTGAGTCCACGCAAAGACAAAGACACTGAACACCGGTGACTACATTGTTGCACACAAGCTGGACACGGCTGGAAAACACCACTGGTGCAGATGTGTAGCAACCACAGTGGCAAGGCAAACGGGTACACTCAGAGGTCACAGTGCACTTGAAAAGCACTTGCAGTACTGGTCACCTTCAGGGTCCAGGAGTTGCCACAGGCTCAACCACTCGAAAAGGGGAAAGGAAGGCAAGGGGAAAACGGGGCGCAAGAATACAGGAAAGGTGGTGACACACCATCAACAAAACAAGGCAGACAAAACATAGTTGCCACTCCCTCTTCTTTGAAGTGCCAACGCTGGGCAGACTGATGCTGATCACACAGACACTCTGGAGACTTGGACAGGGGTCCGACTTCAGCCTCACTTGAGCGGGTGACCCACCCAGGTTTGCTGCAGCCGTGTGCAGGACAGCAAACTCTCAGTAAAGTAAGTATCCTAACTGGGCTAACAAACTTCAACAGCTACTGAGCTGTGATCAAAAGGGACTGAATGCATGATTTGCACAGGGATTATCTCCATCGTGTGATACATCTTTCTTCCCAGCTTAACATCCTCCACAATGCTCAACACTCACAAACAACGTGCCACTTCCACAGTACATCAACAATGTTCACCGCCTTCCTGCTAGACATCCCCCAAATCGAGTGCACAATATTGTCAATACAAATATTTCTCATAGCGCTTTCTCTCCAACTTCATGCTTAAACTGCTAAACTACAAGAATTTGAATATTGCTCTCACCTCTCAAAATCAACCATTTGGTGTCATATACTGTACCATGCCAAACTGATGTAAACTAGGCCTATCGGTTTGCTCTGCTTGGCCAAATCTCACGCGGCTAACCAGCCAATCAAACGCCTCTAAAAGCTATAAGCGCTGAATCATTCCATGGCCATCTAAGAAAATGCCCCATGAGAACCATGACGGAGACGCAGGGACGGATGGGCGGGCATTCAAGTTTGACATGGTAAGTATATGTATCGCCAAACATGGAGTATAATACAAACTCCTCCTTTTTCTGTGCACCTATCAGATGGATAAGTATACTCAAAAAGGTGAGTGGTGGTCAATCTGTGCATCCGGGTGTGACACCTTCACCTCTTTATAAACAAAGTCCTGTAACACTTTGTGCCCCACCATTGCAGCTGTACTGCACAATGTCTGGACTTGCCCAACAACAGCTTAGAGCACTGTCAAACCATATTCCATACACTGAACACTCCCATCAAAAACACTTAATCCCCTTGAAAACACTGGCAAACAGGCAAAAGCCAACAAGCTAAAAGCACAGAGTGGTAATATAACTGATTAACTCTCTCCATACGAACGGCGAAAGAGACGACGTTAACAGCGTTTCATCCCAATTACCATCATCAAAATATTGCAAGCGGAACGCTCTTATACTGAAAAGGTGAATGTTGACAAAGAATACCACAGTTCTGATGACGTAAGCTAAAGGTTGGGTCATTCAGACACCCACTGGACATCCGAGGGGTCTGTGTAGAGGAGAAGAGAGGACTGGCCGTACTGAGTGAGTTAAAAAAGCAAAACTGAACTTCCCCACCCAGTAAAGGAATAACTTCTTGGTTCAACTTAGTGAAGCAACTGGGTGTCAATTACTTTAGGTACTAAGAGGTGTTCGAACCAGAAAATATAGTTTTTAACCTTCACTGGCTGTCGCTTTTGACAACACAAGGAAGCTTATGTGAGTCATCCACGACCCATACTTTGTAAAAAGACAAAAACCTGTATATTCCTCCAAAGCTTATAACAAAATATAGAAAAGGAAAACATCGTAACAACTGATCACACACACATGCACTCGCGAATGCACACAGACTCACACAAACACATACACTCGGAAGAAACACATGCTTACGCATTCACACACACGCACATACACACACAACTAATCACACACACAAACGCATAACACAACATGCACATACATGTAAACCCTACTTAAGCACACAGAGATAGAGACAGAGAGAGAGACTGAGACAGAGAGACAGACAGCGAGAGGGACAGACAGACAGCGAGACAGAGAGAGATGACTCATAGCATCCTATACACGCACAATCAAAGATATTCAGTCACACAGGTACATGCTGTTAGAGAAAGGGATGGAAGAGGGTTATCGCTGAAGACAGGCGAAAGGGACAGGGCGGGGTAGTGGGAGAGTAGTGGGGTAGTGAGGCTATTTTCCTTCACTAATTGCAAATTAAACCTTCTGAAATCGCTATTAAAAAGGTATGGGTCATGCATGACCCACACAAGCTTTCGAGGGTGACCATGTTTTTTCCTCTTTAAAAAGCATGGGTCATACACGACCCACACAAGCGTCTGTGTGTAGTTAAATCGCCACCTTTAATTACTCATTAACTAATTAGTGAATTTTTTTCATTTTTTGGAAAAAGTTGGCCTTCTAGGTGTAGGAAGCATTTCTGAAAATTCGTAGAAAAATATTAAGAATTGGCTGAGATATTTGCATTTTTGTACCCTTCTGGGTCGTGTACGACCCACGATAGCCAGCAAAGGTTAAAATGTAACCGTACAGTAACAGACACGGCTGCAGGAAGAAGGTCTCCTCAACATGCACCACATAACTCACTCAACAAACCATGATTTATTTTATTTCCAATCCCAAAGAAAAATATATTCTCAATCCTCAACAACCCAGTCACAATCAAAAGTCACTGTTAGTTCTTATAAATCATTCTTTATCTCAAGCAAGCCACATTAATTGTTGGAAAATGCATCTTTGCATTTGGCATCCCAACATTTAACATATTAAGAACAAATTCATGATATTTTTGAATAAGACTATTCTTTTCCTGGAATATTGGCAAATAACAGAACTTTATTCATAACACTAAGGCTCAGTATTCTCTACGCAACTTGGGTATTCCCTTTTTAGAAATAAACCATTAAATAATGGCTCTTTTCAACACGGTGACCATCATCTGTTACGGACTTAGCCAGCAAAAAAAAAAAGAAAAAAGAAAAAAAGATTGCATCATATTAAAAAAAAAACCAACTTGATGAACGTCACCGGCTGAATCGTCACAGGTATAACTTTCTTTTTTTTTTAAAATGAGGTGATAATGGATTGATCAACATAACTTTTTGTGTCTCACGTGCAATATTGAGCCCCAGGCAAGCAATCTTCTTTAAACACCCCCACCACCCACAAACCCCACTCTCTATCTCTCTCACTGCTTTCACATCTTATGAATAATTGTTTGAATGTCTGATACAAATATTGCTACAAATGATAAGATTGATTGTCACTCTAAATTTCAAGGGGGGGAGGAGGGGGGTTAGCAGATGTGTAGTGTATGATATTAATCAGTATGCATGCTTTGACACCTCAAAACTGAAACTCACCATTGATCGGCACTCTGACATTTTTGAGTGTTCTATTATTTATCTGCTAATCTCTGTAGTGTCCACATATATCCAGACCATCCACACATCCAGACCATATCTGTGTACACATTCCACGCTTGACGCTGGGGGAAGTCTGGCTTTCATACATTCTTTTGTGCAAATATCTGGAGGAAAAAAAATGCATATAACCATCAGGAAGTAAAGCAGCTGAAGTTACTTGACTTTAAACTGGAAAATGTGGGGTAATGGAATCTGCTGTTTTTATCATGCTTTGCTAATGTGTGGGTTTTTTTTTGTTTTTTGTTGTTTTTTTCGCTGCCCCATCATCTGCACTGTTTCAGTGGCATTACTCCCACGCCGCTTATTTAGATTCCCCCATACACGGCCACACCCGCGTTTGTCCGTCGCAGTTCCAGCGTCGGCAGTCCACAGGGAACCATCGATGTTACGTCGCCAGGACGCAACACACCAGAGGAGACCCTGCACTGCTGTTGAGTCACTTCGGTGGTGTTCAGTAGTTCTGATTTAACGTACTTAGGACACCACCTACTAAGCCCCCTACTAACGACAATAATGGCTTAGTCGCAGAGCCAGACTGAGTGAGTGTCCCTCCCAGAGTGGAGACCGCCACCACGTCCCTCAAACAACAGCCCCCCATGAATCTGCCGACACTGACGACATTGACAGGACTCACCCCAAGCACGGAAGCTGAGGGGTATTGAAACTGAGGTCACCATGAGAGCAGGGCATGCAAGGCCACAGACTTTGAGACTATTTTGTTTTTATTGATGATGATGAAGGAGGAGGAGGATGATGATGACTATGTTGCTATGGAGGTCCATTTTGGTTTGGGACTGCGTGACAAGGCTGTACTCTACGCTTCCTGTCATAATGATATCCCGGCATTAACGAGGCCCGAGAGATACAGACACTTGCAGTGTTGGTCAGGTAATTAAAGCAACACACCCAAAGATGCATCCTTGCAGTGGATGACACTCGACTGTGTGGTCCCAGTCCCCATTTAAGCCCACAGCACACTCAACTCTGGGTAGGAGCTGGCCACGGGCCAAAAAACCCACCTCCGCTGGGACTCGAACCCGCATCCTCCCAGCCATCAGTCCATGACGCTAACCACTTCGCCACAGCGGCTGGTATGTGTGGTTTTTTTGTTTGTTTTTTTTAAAGGCAGAGTATGAGGTCATAACTGGCCAGTTTCTCAGGTTTTGAGATTATTCAAATTTTCTTCCAATCCACACGTGTTTGCAACAGGAGTTGCTGTTCAATAGTAGGACACAGTTCACCCTTCCAATCTACACATGTTTTCAAAAAGGAGTTGCTGTTAAATAGAAGGACTCAGTCCGCTACCAGGCTCAAAAAGTCATGGAAATCTAGAAACGTTGGAAAATATGTTTTGCCCTTTAAGGTCTGGAAAAATCCAGGAATTTTAATAAAAGCATATAACAGTACCATTGAACAGAGAGCTTAATGCCATTACACTGATTGTAAAACAATGTTTTTTCATGCATTAAGTAATATGAGGAGTGTTGGCCTAGAGGTTATACGTCTCTGCCAAAGAAGCAATAGAATCTGGTTCGAATCACACACTCGCCAGCATTTCCTTCCTGTCCACAAGACCTTGAGTACTGGTCTGGATGCTAGTCATGTGGATGAGATGATAAACTAAGCATGCACTTAACACTTGCAAAAGAACACACAGGAACAAAAGGTTGTCCCTGGCAAAATTCTGAAGAAACATCCCCTTTGAAAGGAAAACTTATACACTTGCAGGCAGCAAAAAAAAAACCCAAAAAAGCGGCGTGGGGGGAGGGGAGGGTGCTCTCACTGGTGACATGCTAGCCCTGGTGAAAGCAGCCTGAATTTCACACAGAGAACTGACCGGTTCTGTGTTGTGATAAAAGAGTAATAAAAATACAATATTTTGTCATTTGTATAGGCTGAGTGAAACCTGCGTGTCATGAGTTATTTCCCAAAGTTTATTCAGATTTATGTCTCGCATTCCATGATCAATTTTTGATGCTCCTGGCAGATGTATGCATCAATCAATTTAAAGCAGAATGCGTAACTATTTCAACAACAACAAAAGATAACATAACAATAATTTATCAAATGTGTCAAGCGGGCCAGATAAAAGTGCCAAATTCTGTGAATAAGAAATAAAAAAAAATACCAGTAAAATGATGGAAAAACATTCATTACTGTCTGTGCCCTTTTCTCATGCTTAGCAAGTAGGCTATTCACATACACAATAGTCGAAGAATACAAATCAAACAATACTGGGTAAAAGCACCAACACCAATATATCTCATCACAGAATAGATTCAGAACCCTGGATACAACGGCTGATACATACTGCTTTTAACCCTCTGACTGCTACTGATGAGTATGCTTGTCAATGAAGCGCTGCTGCCTGTCACTGACATATGATTCAGGTTACAGGCTGAGATGCTGGTCACCATTCTTTACTTGGACTTCCTTCCTCTTGGGGCTTCATCGTTCAGTGAAATCAATCACACCACTCAAAAAGTACAAAAGTAACTCTTGCGCTTGAAGCCACACTGACTTCATTTCACTGCAGTTTACCAGTAAAAGGGTTAAAAAAAAAAAAAGAAAGAAAAAAAGCTCTGGATAAAACTGATAGGCATCAATGTGACTTGGGCATCTGGATACTGGAGGGTTCAGGATATTTTTTAAACTGTGATCCCTGCACTGTGGGGACAGAGGTGGGGGTGGGCGTTGGTAATTCAACATGGGGTGGTGGCTCAGTGGTAATGTGCATGACTAGGATGTGAGTGTCCACAGGTTTGAGTCCCATATACAGACCAAGATTTTTTTACTTACCTCCCCATCCTCCTCACCTTGCCCTTGAGTGGTGGTCTGGGAGCTAGTCATTTGGATGAGGTGATAAATCGAGATCCCATGTGCAGCCTGGGCTTGGCGCACTTGAATGAACCCACAGCAACAAAAGGGGTGCCACTGGCAAAACTGTGTTGAAGTAATGAACTTTGAGAGTACAAGAAATACACTTACAGACTGAAAAAAAAAAACAGGAGGGCAGTGCCACTACACTGTGGACACTACACTGTGGCAACATGCTCTCGCTTCCCCCAGGGAAGAGCAGCCTGAATTTCAAAGAGAAATATGTTGTAACAAAAAGAAAAGAAAAGTAAAATGGTATAATAGTATACCATACAATACACTAATTCAGTCCCATGGAACAAGCAGCGGGCCCAACGAATGGGAGCAGACAGGCTGTGGTGCTGCACTATGGTGACACGCTCTCTCCCCATGATGGGAGCAGTCCGAATTTCACACGAGAAATCTGTTGCGATCAAAAAGTAATACAACAAACTAACACAGTCCCATGGGACAAGCAGCAGGTCCTACAAATGGGAGGAGACAGGCTGCAGTGTGAAGTGGTGGCGGACGGTGGACCAGTGAGGAGCATCATCGCTGACTGGCAGCTGTAAAGTTTTCTCTGTGTAGTCACAGTTTCCTTCTCTGTCCACTGTTAGCACTGTCGTCATCCTGCCAACCATACACACACATGCTTAAGTTTAAAAAAAGGTTGAATGTTCCATAGCCTTATATGGGCACTATGTCTAGGAGGGCTTGGCAGTGAATGTGGGGCCCAATCTTCTCCTTCCACCATTCTAACCTTCCCCAACTGAGGTCAAGTACACCTGAGTGGGGTGAGGAAAATCCAAGTACAGTGTCTTTCCCAAGGACACAACACCATGCCAAAATGGGGCCTCAAACCCTGATCACTAGCGAGCATTGGATCAGAACGACGTCTGATGAAGCCTGCCAATGCGCCTCCACACACACATAGGATTGGGTTTATCGACATACTGGCAAAAAGCTCTGAAGGTCAAGTTGCACAGGATTTAACTGGGTCCTGGTTTGGTGAAGGTTTTGTTATTCAGAGGGTGCGGAGAGTCTTGAATCACACACTGGGGAGCAAGGTCATACACATGTAAGTGTAGGAGGGGGGCAGTTGAAGGGGTGTTCATGTGTATGCATACAAGAGTGTGTTCAGTTGTACACTTCGTTTTTTTGTTGTTGTTTTTTTTTGTATGTGTACATGCACATGCATATACATCGCTTTTGCACACGCGCTCACACTCCACACAAACACACACGCAAATACACACACGCAAACACACACACCGACAGCAAAAGACCATGCAGCAGAAGGGCAGATGAAGCAAACAACACACGTTCATCACCTTGTGCTGTACTGGCGCTGAGGATCCCAGACAAAGAGTGCAGCCTTGCTGTCAGTGGCTTCCTGAGACCAGTCGCAGTCCTCCCCCGACTTCTGTAGATGGGGGTCTGGCAGGTATCTGTAGGAACCACACAGCAGAGGATTTTTCTTTATTTTGCTGCCCCATCATCCACTGTACTGCTCTGTAATGATTTTTTTTGTGCTTTATATATATATATATATATATATTTGCTGCCCCATCATCTGTGACGTTTCAGTGGCATTACTTCCATGGTGTTCATTCTAAGTCCACAATTAGGCATTGTACACATGTTAAGATTTTTTTCTTTTAATTGTTAAAAAAAAGGTCTTTTTTTCGTTTTCTTAAGTCATTAAAAATCTTTTATAAATGACCCACCCTGGTAAAAAGTTTTTAATTTTGGCTATCTACTGAAAAACAGAAAAAAGACCAAAAAAAAAGACAGTGTATCTGTCAATAAGCAATAAAGCACAGTAGAGAAATGTTCAATCTGAATTGAAAACTTTAAAGTAGCAAAATAACTACAAAAAAAGAAAAAAGAAAATGATCCCAAAAAGATATGAAAAAAAAAGTTCTCATTTGTATGCAGTGGATGTTGATTATATCAAGCGACATAAGCAGGCACTCAAAATACCATCCTTTACATATAGCTTCCTGATGCAATGGATGTTTTTCACTTTGGGGTTTTAACACTTAATATAAAGTTTTCACACTTTGCAAATAAAAACCTGTATGAACCCTTTTTGCTACTGCCCCATCATCTGCGTCATTTCACTGGCATGACTCCCGCACTGTTTATTCACGTTCCCCATACACAGCCACACCCAGGTTCATTTGTCGCAGTGTAACTTATGGCAGTCCACAGGAACTATCAATGTTAAGCTGCCAGGAGGCCACACACCAGAGGAGACCATGCAGTGTTGCTGAGTCAGTTCCATGGTGTTCAGTTGTGCCTGTTCTGATTTAACATATGCTGGGCACTACCTACTACGCACCCCTACTGATTACAGTAATTGCTTAGTTGCGGAGTCAGATTGAGTGTCAGATTGAGTGAGCATCCCTTCCAGAGTGGAGAGTGTCACCAAATCCCTCCAACAAGTCCCCCATAACTCTGCCAACATGAAAGACCTCGACAGGAACTCATCCTCAGCATGGAAGTGGAAAGGGATAAAAACTCAGGTCACTATGAGAGCAAGGCATGAAAGGCCACAGACTCTGGGACAATTTTTTTCTTCTTTCAAATTCCTGTTGAATTGAGGATGTTGATGACAATAACAATGCTGCTGTGGAGATCTGTTCTAGGTTTGGGATTACACGACAAGACTACTCTACTTTTCCTTTCACTGCCTATCCCAGTGCAGCAATGTTTCTCCTTGTGCTCTGTCTTTTCCCTCACTCCTGTTTCTTATCATTCTAAATGGGAATATGAAATTCTTTTTTTTTTTTTAAAGTTATCTAAAAGAACCTACACTACAAAGTAACAAACTCCTAATTCTGTCACTCACTGGGGAAAGTAACAAACATACCCAAACCTATAACCCTTCACACGAAATTTGTAGGATCCAGAATATGCCAATCCAGCAAGCTCTTCTTCTTCTTCTTCTGCGTTCACTCGTATGCACACGAGTGGGCTTTTTTACATGTATGACCGTTTTTACCCTGCCATGTAGGCAGCCATACTCCGTTTTCGGGGGTGTGCATGCTGGGTATGTTCTTGTTTCCATAACCCATCGAACGCTGACATGGATTACAGGATCTTTAACGTGCGTATTTGATCTTCTGCTTGCATATACACACGAAGGGGGTTCAGGCACTAGCAGGTCTGCACATATGTTGACCTGGGAGATCGTAAAATTCTTCACCCTTTACCCACCAGGCACCGTCACCGTGATTCGAACCCGGGACCCTCAGATTGACAGTCCAACGCTTTAACCACTCGGCTATTGCGCCCGTCAATCCAGCAAGCAACACCCCACTACTTTGATCAAGTATCCTTTTCCTTTTTTTCTACATTCATAGGCTGAACGTCAACATCCACTCCTATCTACGAATATCTACTTTGATGGGTTAACAGACCTTATAGGCAGCCATACTCCATTTTCAGGGACTGCATACTGAGTATGCCCATATTTTCATAACCCACCAAACACTGATAAAATTATCTTAAACATATATATTTGATCTTCATGTGTGTGTATACACACGAAAGGGGTTAAGGCACTGGTAGGTCTGCATATTTGTTAACCTGGGAGATTGGATTAAAAAAACCAACACCTCCACTCTTAACCAACCAGGTGCTAAAGATACAGGGTTTGAACCCAGGATCCTTGGTTATGAACACTTTCATCATACAGCTGCTGTACACTTCACTACTTTGGTTCATGTCCTAACAAAAACCAAGTGGAGTGATGGCCTAGAGGTAACGTGTCCGCCTAGGAAGCGAGAGAATCTGAGCGCGCTGGTTCGAATCACTACTCAGCCGTCGATATTTTCTCCCCCTCCACTAGACCTTGAGTGGTGGTCTGGATGCTAGTCATTCAGATGAAACGATAAACCAAGGTCCCGTGTGCAGTATGCACTTAGCGCACGTAAAAGAACCCACGGCAACAAAAGGGTTTTCCTGGCAAAATTCTGTAGAAAAATCCACTTCAATAGGAAAAACAAAACTGCACGCAGGAAAAAATATTTCAAAAATGGGTGGCGCTGTAGTGTAGCGACGCGCTCTCCCTTGGGACAGCAGCCCGAATTTCAAACAGAGAAATCTGTTGTGACCAAAAGAAATACAAAATACAAATACAAAAAAAACAAAAAAAAAAAAAAGGACAGCAAGGTGGGGGACTGGAGTGGGGCAGGCTGGCTCAGGTGATTGATGGCAGCAAGAGGCTGTTCACACACACACACACACACACACATGAACACCACACACATGCACACACACACACAAAACCAGCAACAAAACAAGGCAAAGAGAGAAAACAACAGTCAGCGTACCTGGTCCGGTCCCCCATCAACTCAAACAACTCTTCCGTCAGCTTCTCCTTGGTGGACACAGAACCGTATGTCTTCACAATCTCCCTGAACCTTTCTTCTCCCTCATCCACCTTCCGCCACTGGAAATTTACATGGGAGTTGCCCACTGAAAAATAACTGGCTGGAAAAAAGAAGAAGAAAAAACTTTCAAAAGTAGAAGAAAAAGTCATTCGTATGGGACGATAAACCGAAGTCTTGTGTGCAGCATGCACTTAACGCACGTGAAAGAGCCCACAGCAGGAAAAGGGTTGTCCCTAGCTAAACTCTGTAGCAAAATCCACTTTGATAGGAAAATAAATAAAATTGCTGGCAAAAAAAAAAAAAAAGAAAAAAAAAAAAGGATGGCCCTCTCAGTCTAGCCATGTGCTCTCCCTGGGGAGAACAGCCCAAATTTCACACAAGGAATCTGTTGTGGCAAAAAGAGTGATACAATACAAAAAACTCATAGTCAAAGCCTATCATGCCCACTTGCAATCATCAGTGCTGACAGATTCATGGGTGACTGTCACTGGACAGACTTATGTAATAGCGACCTAAACTCCAGAGAAGACAATTACTCAGTATCGCCCACACTTTTAAAACTATCATATTTTATATAGCTAGTACATCAGTTTAAAAACTGGACACAGGACAGATTGTGCCAATTTAGGAAAAACATTCCCAAATTACAAGAAATACTCCTTCAAACATTCCAAGTCTTTACTGAGCTGTTGATGTGCTTGGTTCCCATTCAACTGATCTCAGGTGGTTGACAGCCATATAATCATATATATGTTGAGGCAAGAGGGTAGGCGTGGGGATGAAAAGAAGAAAAGAAAAGAAAGCAGAGTGTGACTCACGTTGGGGTGAAGGCGATGTGAAGAGGGTGGGGGTGTCAGTCAATGTGTCATTTGTCACCCTGGCAACCTTGCTGTCTGCTGGCCTGTCTGACATTACGCCATCCATGTCACATCAGTCCACATCACATTATCCACATCTCATCACACTCACAGCACACTGTATTCATTTCCCACCATGACCACACCACACCACACACCTACATCAAACCTACATCACACATCATCCATATCATACCACTTTCACACATCCACACCACACTTATGCCCCACTACATCCTTATCATGCCACATCACACACATCTGCATCACACCATATTACACCCACATCATACTGCATCCACACCCTGCCAGACCACACACCACCCTACATTACACACCTGCCAAACATCATCCACACAATACTTTACCACATCCACCCCACACAACAACATATCACATCCACCTTACACCTACACATCATCCACACCATACCATACCACATCCACCCCACACAACAACATATCACATCCACCCTACACCTACACATCATCTACACCATACCATACCACATCCACCCCACACAACAACATATCACATCCACCTTACACCTACACATCATCCACACCATACCATACCACATCCACCCCACACAACAACATATCACATCCACCCTACACCTACACAACATCCACACCATACCATACCACATCCACCCCACACAACAACATATCACATCCACCCTACACCTACACATCATCCACACCATACCATACCACATCCACCCCACACACACAACATATCACATCCACCTTACACCTACACATCATCCACACCATACCATACCACATCCACCCCACACAACAACATATCACATCCACCCTACACCTACACAACATCCACACCATACCATACCACATCCACCCCACACAACAACATATCACATCCACCCTACACCTACACAACATCCACACCATACCATACCACATCCACCCCACACCCACACAACAACATATCACATCCACCTCACACCTACACATCCACCCCATACTATACCACATCCACCCCATACAACATCCACACATCTACACCACACCCACACAACATCCACACATCCACACCACACCCACACAACATCCACACCACAACAAATGTTCTCCCTCGCTTCCTCCTAGGTCAGTACACCCATTGCATCATTACATTACCTCCTGTATCTTCCTCCACATCACAGTATCTCATGAGACATTACTGTCATTCCCCCACATCGCATCATGCCTTTTATCCTCTTCTATATGACAGTATCTCATGTGTCATTCCCCCACATCGCATCATGTCTTTTATCCTCTTCTATATGACAGTATCTCATGTGTCATTCCCCCACATCGCATCATGTCTTTTATCCTCTTCTATATGACAGTATCTCATGTGTCATCCCCCCACATCGCATCATGTTTTTTATCCTCTTCTATATGACAGTATCTTATGTGTCATTCTCCCACATCGCATCATGTCTTTTATCCTCTTCTATATGACAGTATCTCATGTGTCATTCCCCCACATCGCATCATGTCTTTTATCCTCTTCTATATGACAGTATCTCATGTGTCATTCCCCCACATCGCATCATGTCTTTTATCCTCTTCTATATGACAGTATCTCATGTGTCATTCCCCCACATCGCATCATGTCTTTTATCCTCTTCTATATGACAGTATCTCATGTGTCATCCCCCCACATCGCATCATGTTTTTTATCCTCTTCTATATGACAGTATCTCATGTGTCATTCCCCCACATCGCATCATGTCTTTTATCCTCTTCTATATGACAGTATCTCATGTGTCATTCCCCCACATCGCATCATGTCTTTTATCCTTTTCTATATGACAGTATCTCATGTGTCATTCCCCCACATCGCATCATGTCTTTTATCCTCTTCTATATGACAGTATCTCATGTGTCATTCCCCCACATCGCATCATGTCTTTTATCCTCTTCTATATGACAGTATCTCATGTGTCATTCTCCCACATCGCATCATGTCTTTTATCCTCTTCTATACGACAGTATCTCATGTGTCATTCCCCCACATCGCATCATGTCTTTTATCCTCTTCTATACGACAGTATCTCATGTGTCATTCTCCCACATCGCATCATGTCTTTTATCCTCTTCTATATGACAGTATCTCATGTGTCATTCCCCCACATCGCATCATGTCTTTTATCCTCTTCTATATGACAGTATCTCATGTGTCATTCTCCCAAACTGCATCACGTCAGTCTTCCTCTACATCACAGTATCTCACACTCCACATAATCTCTTGGATCTTCTTCCACATCACAGTATTTCATGTGTCATTCTCCCACACCACATCATCTCTTGGATCTTCTTCCACATCACAGTATCTCATGTGTCATTCTCCCACACTGCATCATCTCAGTCTTCCTCTACATCACAGTATCTCCCATATCACATCATCTCTTGGATCTTCTTCCACATTACAGTATCTCAAGTGTCATTCATCCAGACCACATCATCTCTTTTATCTTTCTCTGCATCACAGTATATCATGTGTTATTATCCCACATCATCAATGGTCTACAGAAATGCCAACAGGAATGAAATATTACTGAATTAAGACTTATATATATGCATAATTGAAGAACATACCCAAGCTCTATCAGCGTCAGGACGAAGCCATTGTAGTCATCTCTCTGTGAAGCTATTTGCTCAGCATACGACTCCATCGTCGACTCTGTCGTGGTCAGGAAATCATTGACCAAAAAACCTGCAGGAGCACACACACACACACACACACACACAAACACACAGAGTCTAATATCACTTACAGTGAAGACATTAAACTAAAGAACGAACGCGAGACACACACAAATGGAAAAACAGGGAAAATAGATTAAAAAAAGAAAAACAAAAAAAGAAGAAGAAAGAAAAGGGAAATAAAATGTCAGCATGCCATACACTATTACCATCTTACTGCCTTCAGTACACCTATATATGTCATGCTGTGACGGGCGAAATAGCCGAGTGGTTAAAGCGTTGGACTGTCAATCTGAGGGTCCCGGGTTCGAATCACGATGACGGCGCCTGGTGGGTAAAGGGTGGAGATTTTTACAATCTCCCAGGTCAACATATGTGCAGATCTGCTAGTGCCTGAACCCCCTTCGTGTGTATATGCAAGCAGAAGATCAAATATGCACATTAAAGATCCTGTAATCCATGTCAGCGTTCGGTGGGTTATGGAAACAAGAACATACCCAGCATGCACACCCCCGAAAACGGAGCATGGCTGCCTACTTGGCAGGGTAAAAACGGTCATACACGTAAAAGCCCACTTGTGTGCATACGAGTGAACGCAGAAGAAGAAGATGTCATGCTGTATACAGACAGCACTGTACTATGGCAACACACTCCCCCTCAGCAAGAGCAGCTCAAATTCCACACAGATAAATCTGTTGTGACAAAAAGTAACAAAATGCAATATAATACATGCTGGACAACAGTGACCCACATTATGCCACACAATATGTTCGTCTCTGTAACAATGCTTTTCACTGTGACACTGCATTAGTTTCAGTTTCAAGAAGGTGTCAAAGCATGCAGATTGATCCATCTACACTACACCATAAATCAGATGCTGGAAAATAACAAACAACAGATGCCTGATTTTCACACAAACCCCAATACACTGATCAGGCTGACAGCCTACCCTAGATTGTGTGGGGGGAAAAAAAAAGAAAAAGAAAAAAGAAGAAGATAAAACAGACAAATAAATGAAAACATGAAAGATGTAGTATAGTGAAAGATAGGTACAAGGAAAATTCCAAAACAACAACAAAACACAGACACACACATACAAAAACAGTAAATAAAAATGAAAATGAATAGACCCCAACAGTACCCCGGCCCCTTTTCATGGCATCCTGTCGCTGGGAGATGTTCACCAGACAGGCGATACGACCATTCTGGCTGGCGCCAAGCCAGGTGCCTCCCTCCCGCCCTGGTTCTTGGTCCACGCCTGTTGCAACATACACAGGACTGCATATATATATATATATATATATATATATACACACACACACACACTAAAATAAAATAAAAAAGGACAGGAAAAAACATGCACACACTCAAATAAAATAAAGAAGAAAAGGAAAATAGAAAATTGTTCTTCCCAAATCTGCCATGTGATTATACTGATAGAGATACAGACACCAATAGTTGGTAAAAGTTTTCTTTCCCAAAAGGAGGCATGTTTATTAATCATAGCTTTAAAATAAAATAAAAAATGTAAAAAAAGGAGAAAAATACTGTCGCAAATGGACCTGACACAGAGAGACAGAGTTTCAGTTTCAGTTTCAGTAGTTCAAGGAGGCATCACTGCGTTCGGACAAATCCATATCTGCCAAGCAGATGCCTGACCAGCAGCATAACCCAACGCGCTAAGTTAGGCCTTGAGAGAAAAGAAAAGGTGAATAAATAATAGATAAGCGTACATAAATAAATAAATAATAATTATAATATAAAAAAGGTAGTAGTAATAATAATAATAAATAAATAAATAAATAAGACAACAATGATGATAAATAAGCAAATAAATGTAAAACATGAAGACACACATTCACACATACACCCACACATACATAACAGATATACACCAAACATGCAGTTTCACAGATATGAAAGCACAGTCAAATACACATAAACGTACATGAGCCCCAACACACCCACACACATGACCCTGCACCTCCTCTACCCCCTCCTCCACACACTCATTTCTAGGCAGAGAGAGTTTACAGTAGGGGTCGAGGTGTATCTTTTAGTTCGTTACTTTTTTTTTTACTTGCAACTGTTTCAGTTTCAGTGATATTAGAATCACACAGTGCGAGTTCGAGCGTGGAACGAAGTTTACCACTGATGCAGGACTGGTTGGTTGTCCAAAACTCAGCCTGTTTTGTTGGTCTTTCCCAAAATTCGTCCCGGTTATTCGCAAGAACCAAACGTAGTTCTCCGTCGTTACAACTTTCATTAATGCTGAAGAATAACAAACACATTCTGCATGAAATGTAATCAGTAACCCAAAATAGAAAGCAAAGATGGTTGTAATTGTTCACGTGGACTTTGGATGATAACCTTTGACCATCGGTCGATACACATAATGGTTTCCGGAATCATGTAGTACTTTTTTTCGCGAGAAAACTGGGGAATTGGGGAAAAACATTCTCTGCCTGCACATGTAAGAAACCATATTTTCCCCTTGACAAATGTTGTTCATGCCAAGAAGTGTGAGGGAGATGGACATAATCACGAGCTATGGACAACCTCAGGTCAGTTCTAGTGATTTAGGTCTGGTGGGAAGCAGACGGGTGCAGAATGACTGGGCAGGATGTTTTCTGTGCATGGCAATATCTCAATGCAGAGAAAAAGTAAATAGTGTCATACATTACTCAAGGGCCTGAATTGTTATTCAGTTACATGTATTTGACAGGGAAAGAGCGATCCGGGGGAGCTTTGCCTTTCTTGCGCAGTATCAGTATCAGTATCAGCAGCTCAAGGAGGCGTCACTGCGTTCGGACAATTCCATACACACCACTTCTGCCAAGCAGATGCCTTACCAGCAGTGTAACCCAACGCGCTTAGTGAGGCCTTGAGAAACAAGAAAATAACAATAATAATGATAATAATGATGATAATTTTTTTTTTTAAATTGAAAAAAAAAAAACAAAAAAAACCCAAACCAACCCAGCATAAAAAAACAACAACAAACTGTGGACTATCGAAGCCTGTCCCAGCAGACGACGCAAGATTGACCAATTGGGTTGCACGTTGTTTTCATCCAATCATATTAAAAATAACAGCATGTACGTCGGCTCTCCCTCATTGACCTCGTCTGCTGTCACTCTCTGCCTCGACCAGCACGGCCATGGCACTCTCGAAAGGTGAGATGCTACTTTTATAAGTTTTAATATTTAACTAATGCGCGGTGCTCTACATAAAAAAGTCTACATGTCAGATAAACACATTTAGGTACTTTGGATATATTTTGCACCGTTTACAGTCACGGGTCGGACTGAAACGTGGACTTTGAACTCCGGTCTCCTGAATATTTTACGTGGGAGCAGACGAAGTTTTCTCAGTGCAGTAATGGAAGATGACAAAGTCAGATTAAATCTTTATTTTTCTTGCATCAAATCTACGATGATAGTAATATTACTCTTATCAAGAATGTTCTTCCCTGTGAATATACCATGCCCACGCGCGCGCTTGTGTATGTGTGTGTGTGTGTGTGTGCGCGCGCGCGTGCTCCAGGTACCAACTGCATGTCTCAGTGTCACACAGTTTATTCATTTCAGTGTATGTTTCTGTACTTGTCTGTTCAGTAATGCTTATTCAGATATTATATATCAATCTCTTCATTTTTGTATGTTTATTGTTTGTACAGAATGTTTGTTAATCAATCTGAAGTTTGTTATTCCATCTTGTTACTTTCCAGTCCTTTTATTTGATAGTCTTAACCAGTTGAGTGCATATAAGACGCCAGCTGACGTCCTGCAAAAAGTGTTGCCATAGTGCCTGTAAGACGTCCACTGACATCCTGCATATGTTTAGATTTTTCCTTCATTGGAGTTTGGTTCATTGCACATAAACAGACTCTGAATGGTTAGTTTGATGTGTCTGGACTGTAAGAATACTATTTAAATGAGCATATGTCAGGTAGAAGACCCCTTTTTCATGATAATGCTTTACTAACTGGAATATGTGGAACACGCATGGCAAGGGGGTTGAATCATATGCAAAAAAAATGTGGTTGAAAACTTTGTCCAGAAAAAGAAAGTGGCCCCAGTCAGTGGATCTGCACAACTGTGTAAGTTGTGCTTATGATATGGGCAGCTATAATGATGGAGAAGGATCTCTGTCTGATGATTGGTTGGAACAAGAAAGTGAATGACAACAACAGTGATGAAACTGTCAGCCCATTTGATGGTAATTCAGTCTGTCTATCCAATCAGACAGCGTTTCTATAGCAAGTGGCTATGGCTGACAGAATACCTGCAGTGAGCGTTGGAAGAAGGGGAGGAGAGGGAGAGGAGTGATGTATGATGATAGGTCAAATTCCAGCCAGAAGGTGTGGAAGTGGGCGTGGCAGGACATGGCAGTCTGGCATCAGTGAATTATCATTTCAGTGCATACCACCGGAAACAGTTTCAGTTTCAGTAGCTCAAGGAGGCGTCACTGCATTCGGACAAATCCATATACGCTACACCACATCTGCCAAGCAGATGCCTGACCAGCAGCGTAACCCAACGCGCTCAGGCCTTGAGAAAAAAAAACAACAACAGACAACGGTCAATGCTCCACGATTTTCATGAAATGCTGGTTTGAACATACACTGGACGTGAAACATGCTTTTTGTTATCAATGTTTTTTGTCACTGAATCATATGGTTGACTTGTTTGAAGAGGAAGCAAGCTAGATGTACAGCAGACAATTTATTGGCCCATGTGGAACTTGGAGTGAGTGAATGTCATCAAGAGCTTCACCCTCTAACTTGGGAAAGTTCTTAGCTGTCAAAAAGCTTGCCTGCCCAGTTTCTGAGAATGTGAATGACTTTTTATATTGACTATACCTACGTTTGTCATTGTTGGGACTGTGATTCACATACATGTCTACACAAGTTGAGATTTGTTTTTATAAACTTATAGTCTGTTTTAATTTCTTCTACAAGTATAATCTGACAATAAGCATACCATTTCTGTCTGTATTTTTTTGTTTTTTCTTTTATGGATGCCATTCAGTAGAGGTGGAAATATAATTACATACTTTTTTTGTTACACAAAATTTTTTATCTTGACTTTTAATGGTTGAACAGTTATCTACAATCAATCTAATTCAGAAAAAAAAGCCTAGATTCAGAATCTACATTCTTTTTCCTTCACAAAAATGTTAACATTCTTTCTGGATCTCCAATAGTTTTTGTACTAGAATTAATAAAAAAAACCCAAAAAACCTGTATCCTCAAAATTCCCTGGCAAGGGGAGACCACTAAAAAAATTTTTTTTCTTTTCAGAATTCTCAGTCACTCAACTGGTTAAAATTCCTTGCATTTTTCTTTATAAAACAAGAGAAGCCATTGTGATTAAGGCTATAAGACTTATGTGTGATACCTACTTAACCCATGAAAGGAAGTTAGGAACCATGAAAAAATAGGAAATAAGAAGAAAAACAACAGCAACAACGAAAGTCCACACTGCAAAGCAGATCATCTTGCTTAAAGGAACACAGTGACCTTGACCTCTACATTAACAGAGCATTATGATTATATTCTGGCCAAAACCAATTACTGTAATACATTACTGAAAATTGGAGGAAAAATCCAAGTTCTGTCTGTTGTGATCCTGAACTTTGACCTATGAACTTGGCTTTTCATAATGGTTTTGTTCTCAGCATGACAAATAAAGTTCTATAAAAAAAAAAAAAAAAGAAAAAAGAAAAAAAAAAGAAAAAAAAAGAGATTGCTTACATTCTCTTGCACTTGAACTTTTCCATCAGTATGAAATGCAATATTGTAGTCATGACCATTAACTTTTGATCTTGAAATTCCTTTGCGATGATGCTGTCACCATGACCAGTCATGATACCAAGTTTGATGACATTTGGATGTGAGATGAAGGGGAATGAGTGTACAACATTTGATGGAGATTGTTTACAACATAGCCAGTAATGACGAGAGACAAAACTTCTGCCGGTGGTCTGGTAAAGTGTCTTTTGGTGTCATATACTGTACCATGTGAAACTGATGCAAACTGGGCCTATTGGTTTGCTCTGTTTGGCCAGAAGTTGTGGCAGCTCAGTGATAAGATGTCTCACTAGTAGTTTGCTGTCTGGCTAGCCAATTAAACGGCATTTCTGGTCTGCTAAAGTGTCTTTCTGTGTTCAGCTGTTTCAGGTGTCTTCATTGTAGCAGCCAAGCGCACGGCGTTTGGCACATATGGAGGAAAGCTGAAGAACATCACTGCCACAGAGCTGGCGTTTCAAGCATCGAAAGGGGCACTGGAGTCAGCTAACATTTCCCCCGAGCTGATCAACTCTCTTGTGTTTGGAAATGTTATGGCAGTAAGCAGCACTTGAACATCGCTGTTTGTCAGAACTCATTTTACTAGGTTCATACATGTGCAGAGTATACATTCCTGCACATGGTCCCTCAGTGACATATATATAATATTATGAATTAACACACACACACACACACACACACACACACACACACACTGTTTTTATTGCACAGAATTGAACTCTCAGAAAACACACACACACACATACACACACACACACGCATGCACACGCACACTGTCTGTGTGTGCTCGTGTGTGCGTTAATGTCTGTGCAGTCCTGTATGCGTATGCCCTCTATGTGTATGAGAACAGTGTTTGGTATTATTGATTGAACTTATGGATGTATAAGTTTTCAAATGATACTGTAATACAAGTAACTAGACCTGTGAAAAGTATGTCTGACAGACTCGGAAAACAGAAACAAACACAAACAACCAAAACAAACAAACAAAAACTGCATCGAGAGACAGAGAGAATCAGAAAGAGACAGAGCGAGTTTAATAAAACACTTAACCCAAAGAGAAAGAAAGATTTAGAAAGAATTCACCAGAAATTGCAACCCTATTTTAACAGACAGGAAAATAAAAACGCCCACATTCAAATGTGATGAAAAGCTGATTACCAAGAATATGGACAGGCAAGTTGAGACTTGGTACCTCCCTGCTGAGCTCTGTGTGTGTGTGTGTGTGTGTGTGTGTGTGTTTTAATTTTTGTAATATGCTCAAAGGAGGCAAAAAAGTCATTTTAGCTGTAAGTAAGATGATTAGATTTGCAAATGTTGCCTAATTATACTTTTGGAGTTAAAAGACATTTGTGTTTTCTCAACTTTTATGTGACATTGTTGTGTATTTGGAAATGTTTGTTCTGGGCACGAAAAGATTATTTTGCAGTAATCCTCCATACTCCAATAGGAGTGAAAGGATAATTAAAATTTGAAACTTGAAACTTGTGTTATAGAACACTGCATGGAGCATCAGTGTAATAACATCACTGGGGCAAAGCTTTAGAAATAGTTGGGCATGGGGGAAGACCAGGGCAGGGAAGTGGAGAAGAGAGAGAGAGAAGGGACAGAATGACACTCGGAGCAGAGGTGGGTAAACAAAGAAAAAAAAAAAAAACCAGAAGAGGAGGGGTAGGGATGAAGGGGGTGGAAGAGAGAGTGTTAAAAAATTGTATGCCCATCTTCATACAGAATTCAGGTCTTGGTGTTTATATTGGAATGTTTGCTGCAGTGTGTGCATGGTGATATATATATATATTTAAATATTTTTTTTATTTTTAAAGTGCTCTGTTTTTACAGCATTTACAGCACCAGACTGTAAAGGAGAGAAGTTGTTGATACCCAGAAAACAGTATGGCTGCCTAAAAAAACAGTCATGCAGGTTGAAACCCACTTGTAGGTTTATGAATGAATGTTGGAGTGGCAGTCCAGAATGCAGAAGAAGAATAAGGAAGATCTGTATTGTATCATATTGTATGTGTACTGTATTGTGTTGTATTGTATAACTTTTTTGTCACAACAGATTTCTCAGTGTGAGATTTGAGCTCCTCTCCCTGAGAAGAGTGCATCAGTATAGTGCAGATATAGTTGCTTCACTATCAGTGTGGATTTTTTTTTTTTTTTACATAATTTTGCCAGAAATAACTTAAAAAAAAATTGCTATTGGTTCTTTTGCTTGTGGTGAGTGCACACTGTCATACAGTTACTGCAGACTGTTACTACAGTGAATGTTCTGGTATGTTTCAGTGTATGCTGGATTTGATTCCAGGTCTAGCCCTTTCTGCCAGATTTGACTGGAAAATCAAACTGAGCGTTTAGTCATTCAGATGAGTTTATAAACGGAGGTTCTGTGTTCAGCACACATGTACCACTCTTAGAAAGAGCCCATGGCAACAAGTGTTGTCTTCTGGCAAAAATCTGTAGAATAAATTAAATCTGATGGATATATATATATATATATATATGATAGTCAGTTGTGTCCGACTATGACCATCAGAACAGCAGAGGAGGCAACTGCTGTTCCGACTATTTGGGCTAGAATTTGATTATAGTGGAGAGTGTCTTGCCCAAGTTGGATCCTCACTCTCTCGGCCAAGAGGGTTTTAGGACAGTCGGCGTTGGGATAGTTCCCAAAGGCCCACTAGCCCATAAGGCTGCAGCACTAAGAGCCAGTGCAATTTTGCCTCCTAGTTTGAGAGTCATAGTCCTTCACATAAGACTAAGCTGTAAATGATATCCCATTGACTGGAGAAACCATTGATAATACAGCTCTCACTTTGCTGTTGGCCCAAATGTTAACTTATGTCAATCTGTGATATAGCCCGAGTGTTGGGCCGTAACACGAATATAAATGCATACACTCAAGGCCTGACTAGTGCACTGGGTTATGCTGCTGGTTAGGCACCTGCCTAACATGCATATGAATTTGTTTGAATGCAGTGATGCCTCCTTCATCATTATAATGATAATAATAATAATTGTTATTATTATCATTATCATTATTACTACTACTGCTACTACAGTGAATGTTCTGGTGTGTTTCAGACGTCTACGGATGGGATCTATGTCACTCGGCACGTTGGCTTGAAGCTGGGCATTCCCATGGCTGTTCCTGCCCTGACCGTCAACAGACTCTGCGGCTCTGGCTTTCAGGCCATCATCAACGGAGCTCAGGTGAGTGTGGATGTGTTGTTCAGTTGGTGTATGGGTGTGTGCATGGGCAGGTCGGTATGTGTGTGGGGGTGTTTGTGTGTAAGTGTGTGTGTATTGTATTGCTGTGCGTTATTTTGCAGTGTTTAATATTGCATTGTTATATATTGTATTGCAGTGTATTGTACTGGTTGTGTTGGTGGATTGCTGCAGGAGATTGAACTGGGGCTGAGTCAGATGGTGCTGGTGGGCGGAACAGAGAACATGACCCAGGCTCCCTACGCTGTCAGAGACATTCGCTTCGGGACACGCTTCGGTCAGGACCTCAAGGTGGGTGCGTGCAGTACACACAAGGCGGCTGTTTTCTGGACTTGTTCAGAGGTTTATAGTTGTTTGGGCTTCTTTCACTGGAGTAAGACTCACTCGTCTTTACTGATGACAACATTGAAGACGAGGAGGCAGTTTCAGTAGCTCAAGGAGGCGTCACTGCTTTCGGACAAATCCATATACGCTACACCACATCTGCCAAGCAGATGCTTGACCAGCAGCGTAACCCAACGCGCTAGTCAGGCCTTGAGGGGGAAAAAAAAGAAAGATAAATACATAAAAAATAACTACTACTACTAATAATAATATGTATAAGGCGCAAAAACTTGATGAAGTCAACTGTAAGCGTACAAAAAAAACAAGGTATACAGACCTTTGGTGATTTTTGACTTGTGGTAATCTCTCCAATTTTTTTTCTGTGCAAAAGTCATTTTTGTATTATTATTTACAATCATGTGGTTGGTGCCATTGATAGAATGATTTTTCTCCCTCTGCCCAGTCTCTTTATGTATGGCTGTGTGTGAGTGTGTGTGTTTGTGTGTGTGTATATAGTGTGTGATCGTCTGTGTGTGTGTGTGTGCGCATTTGTATATAGTGTGTGAATGTTTGTTTGTGTGTGTTTGTGTGTGGGTGTGTGTAGTGTATGTGTATGTGCATGTGTATGGCTGTAAGTGAGTGTGTGTTCATGTGTTTGTGTGTGTGTGTGTGTGTGTGTGTGTGTGTGTGTTTGCGTATAGATGAGTGTGTGTGTGCACATGTGTGTGTGCCTGTGTCTGTGTTTGTGTGTCTCTAGTATATCTCGGTGTGTGTGTGTGTACAGCTGGAGGACACGCTGTGGGAGGGGCTGACAGACTCCTATGTGAAGCTGCCCATGGCCATCACAGCGGAGAACCTGGCCCAGCAGTACAGCATCTCCAGACAGGACTGCGACAACTATGCCGCACAGACACAGGCCCGCTGGCAGGAAGGTTACTGCAACAACCCCTCCTTCCACACCCCTCCTCCAATATCTCCCCCTCCCACACCCCTCCTCCAATATCTCCCCCTCCCACACCCCTCCTGTTTCTAGAATTATAATAAATACAATAATCCAATCGTAACATGATGTATGTCGTTAGTTTTTCAGTTTCAAGGGGGTGTCAGACCATGTGGACTGACCCATACACCACACCACGTCTGCTGTGTAAAAAACACAAGGCAGCAGATGCATGACTGAACTTCACATAAACCGAAAGCATAGATCAGGCCTTGAGTCTGTCACTCGGTGGGGATGATGAACTTCCCATATTAACTCACTCAGTACGGCCAGTCCTCTCTTCTCCTCTACACAGACCCCTCGGATGTCCACTGGGTGTCTCAATGACCCAACCTTTAGCTTCCGTCGTCAGAATTGTGGTATTCTTTGTCAACATTCACCTCTTCAGTGTAAGAGCCTTCCACTTGTAATATTTTGATGGTGGTAATTGGGGTGAACCGCTGTTAACGTCATCTCTTTCGCCGTTCGTATGGAGAGAGTTAAAGATAAGGGCGCCTGGGTAGAAATAGTCTTAGAAATGTATGTATAATGTTTATATATATATATATATATATATATATATATATATATATATATATATAACTGAGAATAACATTTAGATTTGAATTGTCTCTCTGACATGCATTTTTGTATGAAAGATAACAGGACTCCTGTCACACCAGAAAAAAAAAGAAGAAGAAAAAAGAAAAAAACACCCTCTGATCTCATCTTAAGCAAAGAGTTTTCCTTGGGTTTGGTATGATTTCTGTTCATATGAAATTTGAAAGGCAGGATGTAAGCTCATCATGTGATTCCCATACTCTGGGCAAAGGTAGTGGAGAAAATGTGTCCCGATTTTGTTTTGCTTAAAGAAGACTTGGTGAGATTAATTTTGTGACATTCAGTGAATTTTTGTAATGGATGTTTGTGTGTGTGTGTGTGTGTGTGTGTGTGTTTCAGCACAAAAGGCTGGGAAGTTTGCTGATGAGATTTACCCAATCACAGTCAAAGGCAAGAAAGGTGAGATTTTATGGCCAGCAAGTCATCAAGTCAGGTCACAGATGTTTTTTTTATGACATTACATAAAGACATGAGCGCATTCAGACAGACACATTTTATCAGTACACGTTTTATTACTTTTTTATGTTGTCACAACAGATTTCTCTGTGTAATTTGGACTGCTGCCCCCAGAGAGAGTGCATTGCCACAGTGGAGCGCCACCCATTTTTTTCTTTCCATTTTTTTCCTATGAGAAAGTGTATTTGTGTTACTGTAAAGTGGATATACCCACAGACTTTGTCAGGGAAAACCCTTTACTGGCCATGGGTTCTTTTATGCTGTGTGCATGCTGCACATGCAGCCTTGGTTTATCATCACATCCAAAAGACTAGCAGCACCCAGACCACTGGAGGCAAAACATGCATGCAAATGACTGGTGTGAAAGGGCTTTGATTCATCTCTGCACAAAATTCAGTGCTTTATGAATGCTGTTAGTATTATTAATACTGTGAATACTGATTTGCTGCTTAAGAGAGCTTTTGATGGATGAACATTGATTCAAACTGGGTGATAGTGAGATGGGGGTGATAAGAGGAGGTTTTCAGGGGTGGACATTGATTCAAACTGGGTGATAGTGAGATGGGGGTGATAAGAGGAGGTTTTCAGGGGTGGACATTGATTCAAACTGGGTGATAGTGAGATGGGGGTGATAAGAGGAGGTTTTCAGGGGTGGACATTGATTCAAACTGGGTGATAGTGAGATGGGGGTGATAAGAGGAGGTTTTCAGGGGTGGACATTGATTCAAACTGGGTGATAGTGAGATGGGGGTGATAAGAGGAGGTTTTCAGGGGTGGACATTGATTCAAACTGGGTGATAGTGAGATGGGGGTGATAAGAGGAGGTTTTCAGGGGTGGACATTGATTCAAACTGGGTGATAGTGAGATGGGGGTGATAAGAGGAGGTTTTCAGGGATGGACATCGATTCAAACTGGGGTCTTCTTCTTCTTCGTCGTGGACTGCGACTCCCAAGTTCACTGGTATACACGAGCTAGCTTTTACGTATATGACTTTTACTTTCGCCATGGAGGCAGCCATACCCCATTATCAAAGGGGGGAGGGAGAGGGGTTTGTGCCGGGTATGTTTTTGTTTCCATAACCCATTATATGTTGGCATGGATAATGGGATCTTTAATGTGTGTATTTGATCTTTTGCATGCATATACACAGAAAGAGGGTTCAGACAGAAGCAGGTCTGCACATGTGTTGACCAGGCAGATTGCAAAAATCTCCACCCTTTACCCACCAGGCACCGCTACCGAGATTTGAACCCAGGACCTTCAGATTGAAAGCCCAACGCTTTAACCACTCAGCTGTTGTGTCTGTCACAAACTGGGGTGAGAGATGGGGGTGATAGTGAGATGGGCGTGATAGATGAGGCTTTCACAGATGGACATTGGTACAAACTGCGTTTATAGAAAGATGGGGGTGATAGTGAGATGGGCGTGATAGATGAGGCTTTCACGGATGGACATTGCTACAAACTGCGTTTATAGAGAGATGGGGGTGATAGTGAGATGGGCGTGATAGATGAGGCTTTCACAGATGGACATTGGTACAAACTGCGTTTATAGAAAGATGGGGGTGATAGTGAGATGGGCGTGATAGATGAGGCTTTCACGGATGGACATTGGTACAAACTGCGTTTATAGAGGGAGGGGGGGATAGTGAGATGGGTGTGATAGATGAGGCTTTCACAGATGGACATTGGTACAAACTGCGTTTATAGAGAGATGGGGGTGATAG
Organism: Babylonia areolata; assembly: GCF_041734735.1. Lineage (NCBI taxonomy): Eukaryota > Metazoa > Mollusca > Gastropoda > Neogastropoda > Buccinidae > Babylonia > Babylonia areolata. The sequence goes on along the minus strand of NC_134902.1, from coordinate 29,607,247 downwards.
TGAGATGGGCATGATAGATGAGGCTTTCACAGATGGACATTGGTACAAACTGTGTTTATAGAGGGAGGGGGGGATAGTGAGATGGGTGTGATAGATGAGGCTTTCACAGATGGACATTGGTACAAACTGTGCTTATAGAGAGATGGGGGTGATGATGTTGCTCCAGGTCCAGAACAGTTTGCAGTGGATGAACATCCGAGAGCAGCCACCCCTGAATCTCTGGCAAAGCTGCCTACTGTGTTCAAGAAAGATGGCACCATCACTGCCGGCAACGCTTCTGTGAGTGCTCTGCTGATGTCAGGGAGCAGATGGTTCTTGCCCCTTCTGGTATCCCCCCCTTATGGAATTTCTGTGCTGGAAATTTCCTCTTTTTTGTTGCTCTTTTTGTTCGTTTTTTTTTTTTTTGCTCATGTGTGTGTTTACACAATACAACTCCAAAATCATGTTACTGTTACATCTTTATTTCCTACAACAAAAGCTTGCTCTTTCAGGGTTTAGGTTTTTGTGTCGGTTGTTGGTCAATGAGGCATACAAATTTGGAATTACACATCAGTGTGGCAGCCAGTAGGTCATTTAACTCATTATGTATTTTTGTAAAATTGGTAATGACTATGTCGTGTTTTCAGTGCTCATGACACAGCAAACAATAGCACTTAGTCACATTATATATATATATATGATAGTCAGTCGTGTCTGACTATGACCATCAGAATGGCAGAGGAGGCAACTGCTGTCCCGACTATCTGGGCTAGAATTTGATTATAGTGGAGAGTGTCTTGCCCAAGTACATCCCCACTCTCTCGGCCAAGAGGGTTTTAGGACAGTCAGCGTTGGGATGGTTCCCAAAGGTCAACTAGCCCACAAGGCTGCAGCACTAAGAGCCAGTGCAATTTTGCCTCCTAGTTTGAGAGTCATAGTCCTTCACAAAAGACTAAGCTGTAAATGGTTTCCCATTGACTGGAGAAACCATTGATTATACAGCTCTCACTTTGCTGTTGGCCCAAATGTATACTTATGTCAATCTGTGATATAAGCCGAGTGCTGGGCTTAGTCGCATTATGTACTGTCACACACATGCACGCACGTACGCACACACACAATATACATACATATATATATATATATATATATATATCCTTTCACATACCAACAAGTGTAATGGATAAAATACAAATTCAATTACAAGTTTTGGGTGGCCCAGTGGGGGTGGGGTGCTGGTGGTAGAAATTAGGGTTTGTTTTTCCTGACCCATTAAATTAGTAAGTGAATAAATTTAATTCTGCACTTTTATCTGATAAACTGACAACACTGATTGCTGATAAACAGCAGTCATTTTATCACTTGCAAAAAAAAAGAAAAGAAAAAAAAAAGGGAAATACTTCTGGTTTGATTGGAAATGACATTGAAGCATACATCTCCAATGAGGAATTGAATTCTACCAAGAAATGGGAAATAAGTCTGAATGTATTATAGGGATAATTTTTTTAAAACAGATCACACTTATCCAAAACAATAGATTTAATTACACATACATACTTAACCGTTATCCACTAGTGCAGACTCCGGCAGGGGTCTGACATTACTGTCCTGTGCAAACTACAATCCACCTACGCGGAGAAAACGAAAGTAGTAGCTACAGCTGATAACCTCCCGGAAGTAGGTAACCCCCCCCCCACTCCCACGCGGCATGCCTCTACCGTCTCAGATCCAATGGCAACTGAGATGAATAGGGATGCCCTTCCCATACGTAGGGAGGAAGGTGGACCACTAGGGGACACGCTCGCCTATACACGTACACCCTCCCCCTTGTCCTGAGCATCCGATCCAAGGGAGACAACTCCTGCTTCTGAAGCCTTGCTGTTACTTCCCTTTTACCGCCACTGTCCCTCGCCTACATGGTCCCACCAAGCTATGCGGTGATGACCCCATCTGCCACACCACTGGTTGCTGCTGTTTCCCATCCACTAATGGTGTCTCAGCAAGCTGCTCAACCAAACAACCAGCAATTAGTTAAACATAATTTTAGGAAGAAAATTTCCTTTTTAAGATATGGCTCAAGACACTGAAAGGCTTATTGTATTTTACGCTTGGTGTTAAGATCTTACACCATTAATGTTTGCAGGGTGTGTGTGGTATATTCAGGGTGGATGTACCCCATGGTTGCAGGGTGTGTGTGATGTATTCAGGGTGGATGTACCCCATGGTTGCAGGGTGTGTGTGATGTATTCAGGGTGGATGTACCCCATGGTTGCAGGGTGTGTGTGATGTATTCAGGGTGGATGGTAACCCATGGTTGCAGGGTGTGTGTGTGATGTATTCAAAGTGGATATACCATATGGTTGCAGGGTGTGTGTGATATATTAAGTGTGGGGATGTACCCCATGGTTGCAGGGTGTGTGTGATGTATTCAGGGTGGATGTACCCCATGGTTGCAGGGTGTGTGTGATGTATTCAGGGTGGATGTACCCCATGGTTGCAGGGTGTGTGTGATGTATTCAGGGTGGATGGTAACCCATGGTTGCAGGGTGTGTGTGTGATGTATTCAAAGTGGATATACCATATGGTTGCAGGGTGTGTGTGATGTATTCAGGGTGGATGTACCCCATGGTTGCAGGGTGTGTGTGATGTATTCAGGGTGGATGTACCCCATGGTTGCAGGGTATCTGTGACGGAGCGGCAGCTCTGGTGCTGGCCAGTGAGGAAGCCGTGAAGGCCAACAACTTGACGCCCCTGGCTCGCATCGTGTCATATGGCATCGCAGGTGAGGGTTTCCTCCCCTTCAGTGGTAATGATCCGCTGGTTCTATACGATGAATTTTTCATAGTCGGTTTCAGTAGCTCAAGGAGGCGTCACTGCGTTCGGACAAATCCATATACGCTACACCACATCTGCCAAGCAGATGCCTGACCAGCGGCGTAGCCCAACGCGCTTAGTCAGGCCTTGCATAGTCAGTCATGTCAAACTATGACCATCAGAACACAGAGGAGGCAGCTGCTGTCCCAACTATCACCACCTGCCTCAGCAGAACTGACACAGGACAGCCCTGGCTTGGACAGGCTGTGAGTGAACCAGCATCACTGCTCCATCAGAATCGCCGGCCCACAGGCACCTGAACATGGTGTTGTAACAGACTTGTGTAAACTGGAGTGAGTTCCAGGCCAGTGTCCCTCTCCAGTTGTGGCTAGGCTTTCTCTTTCTTGATTTGTCACCCTGGTTGTTGGTATTTGATAGAATTGTATTGTTTTGTTTGTTTGTTTGTTTTTTTGTGTTTTTTTTTTTTCCACAGCAGATTTCTCTGTGTGGAATTCTTTTGGGCTGCTCTGTCTGGGGAAGGTGCGTTGCCACCATGGTTTTCTTTTTCTTTTTGTATACAAGTGTTTTTGTTTTATTAACAAAGTAGATTTATGTACAGAATTATGTCAGGGACAATCCCTTTGTTGATTCACACTTGGGTGATAATGACAATGAGTTCAGTCTCTGTTAAAAAAAGATTTGCTCTGAAACGGCATTTGATTGACGAGTAGACATTGGACGATTACTCAGAAGTAGCAAGATGTTTTATCACGGAGTTGCTGCAAAAGTTTGGCCAAAAGGAGCAAACCGATAGGCCTGGTTTGCATCAGTTTTGACATGGTGAGTATATTTTAACCAGACTGGGAGTATAATACAAACTCCCCAACTCTGACTTATTACTTTGATATGTTCACTGTCTTGTTACATTTTGAGACAGACATTTTATTGGTTGAATTTTCATTGGTGTATTCAGTAAGTTCGGATCCACTCCACTTACGCATACCCAGATTCAAACTCTCGACTGTTGGCCGCCGTTCTTTCTCTGTCTCTGGACCTTGCAATTGGAATGAACTTCCTCTTTCGCTTCGTCAAGTCTCCACACTCAGCTCTTTCAAGTCTGGCCTTAAAACCCACCTCTTCCCAAAATAGCCTCCCTTCCCTGCCTCTTCCTTGTCTTTAGTTTCTCCAGTTTTGGAGTTATGCGTGCGTGAGAATGACTGGTGCGAAAGCGCTTAGATTTGTCTGTGCACAAGATTCAGCGCTATATAAGTACCATTATTATTATTATTATTAATATTATTATTGAAGTGTGTGTGACGCTGCAGGTTGCGATCCTAAAATCATGGGTATCGGTCCGGTGCCTGCTTCTCGCGCCGCTCTGGAGAAAATCGGGAAGTCTGTGCAAGACATGGATGTTGTGGAGGTCAGTGTATGTGGTAAAGAAAATGTGACATCATCATCATTTTTGTCATAACCTTTGTATAGTGATATGAGATAGATGTGTATAATAATCATTGTCATCATCATGTTTATCATTGCCATTGACATCATTGCCATTAACTACGTCATCATCATTTTTGTCATAGCCACCGCATAGTGACATGAGACAGGTGTGCTTGATAATCATTGTCATCATCTTCGTTATTGCCATTTTCAAATCCTACTTTGAGGGTGATGTGCATGATCATCACTACCTTCTTTATAACCTTCGTATGTGATATTCATTGTCATCATCATTATTGTCATCAAGTCTTTATTATCTTCATCATCATCGTAATGTGACATAAAACTAATGTTCATGAAGTAGATGATAATCATCATCATTTCTATCACTGCACACAGTCTGTGACTGATCTGCATGACAGTAATTATGATCATCATTATCATCACTCCTACTCCTCCCCTTATTGTGACCTAAGACTTGTGTATCTGACAGTCATCATTATCATCATCATCAACATCACCATCAGTAACCTGTGACTGATGTGCGCGTGATAATCGTTGTTATCATCATCATCATCACCGTATGGTAACATGAGGCTGATGTACATCATCATCATCATTACCACCACCACCACCACCACCACCATTATCATCACTATATAATGAAATAAGATCTGATGTGCATAACCATCATCATCATCATTACCAACATTATTCTAATCATCACCATCATCGTCATCACCATCATATCATCATCACTATACAGCAACGTGACTGATGAGCATAACCATCAATATGCTGGTAGTGAGGAAGGTATACATCACTATGTGGCAGGTATGTTGCTGAACTGTGACAGGTGTGTCGCCATGTGACAGGTGTGTTGCTGAACTGTGACAGGTGTGTCACCATGAGACAGGTGTGTTGCTGAACTGTGACAGGTGTGTCACCATGTGACAGGTGTTGCTGTGTTGTGACAGGTGTGTCGCCATGTGACAGGTGTGTTGCTGAACTGTGACAGGTGTGTCACCATGAGACAGGTGTGTTGCTGAACTGTGACAGGTGTGTTGCTGTGTTGTGACAGGTGTGTCACCATGTGACAGGTGTTGCTGTGTTGTGACAGGTGTGTCACCATGTGACAGGTGTGTTGCTGTGTTGTGACAGGTGTGTCACCATGAGACAGGTGTGTTGCTGAACTGTGACAGGTGTGTCACCATGAGACAGGTGTGTTGCTGTGCTGTGACAGGTGTGTCACTAGGTGACAGGTGTGTTGCTGTGTTGTGACAGGTGTGTCACCATGTGACAGGTGTTGCTGTGTTGTGACAGGTGTGTCACCATGAGACAGGTGTGTTGCTGTGCTGTGACAGGTGTGTCACTAGGTGACAGGTGTGTTGCTGTGTTGTGACAGGTGTGTCACCATGAGACAAGTGCATCATCTTGTGCCATGTAACAGGTATATCACCAGGTGACAGGTGTGTTGCTGTGCTGTGACAGGTGAACGAGGCCTTTGCCCCACAGTTCCTGGCTGTGGCCAAGGAGCTGGGTCTGGACAACGCCCGTACCAACATCAACGGCGGGGCCATTGCCCTGGGTCACCCCCTGGCGGCATCTGGTGCCCGCATCGTCACCAACCTGCTGTATGAGATCAGGTCAGCACCGCTCTTTTGTTTTATTTATTTATTTATTTTTAAGACCCATGAATATATGCCATAATATATACATAATTCATACTTTTCTGAAAGGAAAATGAACCTCAGTATCTGAAGTTTATCCAACACGCTGGTTAGCAATAACTGAAGCATAAATGTGAAATAAACAATTTTCACATACTTTCTGAATATGTGTTTCAGGTTGTTAGTAAAGGGAGCTGAAATTAAACTGGAAAATAAATGAAGAAAAAACAACAACTAAATGTGTTGCCATACCTGTATTGTACATATAGAGTTAAAAGTCATGATCCATACTTCAGGTGCTCTGACACATATTTGGCCCAGCATTAGCTCACAGCTCCATGGCAGCTGCAGTTGAAATGTAGTACTCAAATTGTTTCTTTTGGTGTTTTCAAGAGAAATAGGAATCACTCACACACACAATGGATGCACACATGCATATCTTTCATCTGCCACGTCTGCCTGTGTCACACCCGCTCACTTCATGCTCACTGTCAGACAGTATCAGAGTGTTCAACTCTGAACCATTTGGCACACAGTGCAGGGGACTGGGTAATACTCTTGATAATTTCACCTGCAGTCTTCTTCTTTTCTTCTGCGTTCGTGGGCTGCAACTCCCATGTTCACTCGTATGCACACGGATGGGCTTTTACGTGTATGACCGTTTTTACCCCGCCATGTAGGCAGCCATACTCCGTTTTTGGGGGTGTGCGTGCTGGGTATGTTCTTGTTTCCATAACCCACCGAACGCTGACATGGATTACAGGATCTTTAATGTGCGTATTTGATCTTCTGCTTGTATATACACACGAAGGGGGTTCAGGCACTAGCAGGTCTGCACATATGTTGACCTGGGAGATTTAAAAAATCTCCACCCTTCACCCACCAGGCGCCGTCACCGTGATTCGAACCCAGGACCCTCAGATTGAAAGTCCAACGCTTTAACCACTCGGCTGTTGCGCCCGTCACCTGCAGTCAAAAAGCTGATCCCGGTTATTTGATCAGCGCAAGCATGTTTTGCTAAACCTACACTGTGGAAATGTTTCGTGTCTTGCAGACCGGTTTTCCACCCCTTTGATCACTCCCTCCTTGCCTTGAATAAGTGGATGGTTTGTCTTATGAGTTCAGCCCTGGGTCAGCCATAGAGCTGTACTTGGCCTCTTGTTCTCCTCTCTCTCTTTTCTTGCTCTACGACTGCTGACACCTTCTGCCTGTTGTGATAAGATAGGGGTTATAGGTCAGATGTTGGCCACCATTATTTATTTGGACTTCCATCCTCTTGCAGTTGCATGTTTATGTTCAGTATATTCAGTCACACCAGGATTTTTTTTTTTCAAAAAGTAGTTCTTCCTTTCCTGCTGATTTAATTTCAGCAAAGTTCAGCAGCCAGTGGGTTAAAATTTTGTATTTGTATTTGTATTTCTTTTTATCACGACAGATTTCTCTGTGTGAAATTTGGGCTGCTCTCCCCTGGGAGAGCACGTTGCTACACAACAGCGCCACCCTTTTTTTTTTGTATTTGTTCCTGCGTGCGGTTTTATTTGCTTTTCCTATCGAAGTGGATTTTTCTACAGAATTTTGCCAGGAACAATCCTTTTGTTGCCGTGGGTTCTTTTACGTGCGCTAAGTGCATGCTGCACACGGGACCTCGGTTTATCATCTCATCCGAATGACTAGCGTCCAGACCACCACTCGAGGTCTAGTGGAGGGAGAGAAAATATCGGCGGCTGAGCTGTGATTCGAACCAGCGCGCTCAGATTCTCTCGTTTCCTAGGCGGACGCGTTACCTCCCGGCCATCACTCCACATTTTGTTCCCTTTCAGGCTGGGGGTGAGTTCCTGTCAAGGTCCTTGATGTCAGCAGATCCATGATGGGACTGTTGTTGGAGGGACATGGTGGTGCTTTCCACTCTGGAGGGGACGCTCAGTCTGGCTCCACAACTAAGCATTTATTGTCGTCAGTAGTTAGGGGCCTCGTAGGTGGTATTCTGTGAATGCTGGATCTGAGATAATTGTACTGTGTTTTTGTTTCTTTTTACAATAATTTTTATCCCTTATGCTTTGGAGCAAAAGCTGTAGATACTGTAAAACCAAATGACACATTTAAGACTTTTCTTACTTTGTGATGGAACAATAGCAACAGCAGTAGTAGTAGAAGTAACAGTAACAGTAACAGCTGCAGTGCTCGTAGTGAAATTAGTAGTAATATCAGTAGTAGTAGTCATAGTATTTCAGTTTACAACCATAGATGTGCTGACATGTGGAGTAATGGCCTAGAGTTAACGCGTCCGCCAAGGAAGCGAGAGAGAATCTGAGCACGCTGGTTCGAATAACGACTCAGCCGCCGATATTTTCTCCCCAACCACTAGACCTTGAGTGGTGGTCTGGACGCTAGTCATTCGGATGAGACGATAAACCAAGGTCCCATGTGCAGCATGCACTTAGTGCACGTAAAAGAACCCACGGCAACAACGGGTTGTTCCTGGCAAAATTCTGTAGAAAAATCCACATCGATAGGAAAAATAAATAAAACTGCATGCAGGAAAAAATACAAAAAAATGGGTGGCGCTGTAGTGTAGCGACGTGCTCTCCCTGGGGAGAAAAAATTTGGGGGGGTTCGGGAGGGGGGTATCCTTTTTACTCCAAAGCCTCCAAGGGCTCAGAAGTATAACTTAACAAGTGCTGAATTTTATTGATAAAAAAAGAAAGAAAAAAATACGACAAAGGGGTGGAGAGATAAATGATGCTATATATATATGATGTCCCCTCTTGCAGACGGAGCAACCTAAAGTACGCCTTGGGCAGTGCCTGCATTGGAGGGGGCCAGGGGACGACGGTCATCATTGAGAAAGTGTGAACAGGGGTCTGCTGGTGGCGTCTGTTGGCATTGGCAGTTGGCGCTGTCTGGTGGTGGTGGTTGGGCCTGGTGATGATGCCCAGTCTTCACTGGGATCAGCGGACGTTCATGTACAATAAATTTCTCTCTTGCTCCAACTGAAAACGCTTGCTGGTATCAAGCGTTGAAAGATCAGGAAATTTGGTGATGATTTATCAGTGATAGGATACGTGGTTACGTAGAATGATACAACACAGTGTTATGTAATGTAATGTAATGTGATGTGACGTCTTCATTTGGATCAACGGACATTTACACACAACAAATTGCTGTGTTGTTCTGAGTGAAGAATTTCAGTGCACACATCAAATGTTGAAAGATCAGGAAGTTAGTAAATTAAATGGTTTTATTTATGATAAGGTATTAGGAGGTAACAGTATAAAACAGCTTGATATTGTATCATGTTGTGTGTGATGTGTTGCTGTGACTATCATAGTTCTTTGATATCACTATTAGTGCCCATGGGTCCACTCACTGGAAGGTTGGATGACCTGTGTGTGAGAATGTTTCACAAATTGCTCTCTTGATGATATGGTCTAAAAATTCACTATTTTTTTCCTTTTTTTTTTCTTCTTTTTTTTGGTTAAGTATCATTCTATCTTTCAATGATTTGGTCTTGTGGTACATTTTCCTTATCAGTTTTGCTGTTTTGAAAAATACAACTGCATGAGTGGTAAGCTTTTCAGATCAGAAGTGGTTTTTGGGGAGTAACGATTACTCAAGAGAAAATGACATACTATATTTTGAATGTTTTGTTTGAAAGATTTTTATTTCATGTATATCTTTCTCTATTTTTTATATTATCATGATTGCTTTTGTTAAATACTGATGTTTGAGGGTTGGACAGTTTTGATGTTCATGCTTGTTGAGGATTGATTTGTGTGGATGATTTATAAATAAATGGATTTGTTTTGTATGAGGAGCGAGTGTGTGTGGTTCTGTGTATGTGTCTGTCTGACCCACTGCTGATTTTCAGAGTCTTTCTCAAACCTTTCTGTTTCTTCTTCAGATTCAGTTCATGACGTACCTTGTCCATGATTATCTTCATCTTGTGGTGAATCCTGATTTTGAAGTACAGATGTAGGATGTGAATAAGGACATCACCAGCAATTTTAGTGGACAAAGCCTGTCCACACTGATGAGCGTATCATAGCAACGTTATGTTGTGTCGGTGGACTCCAAACATGCTGCCACAAAAGAAGTAACACTGACCTCCTTCACGTCACTGCCAGTGCCAGCCAACTGACGAAATATAACTCCCACAGCACAAAACATTTCTGAAATGTTAGGCCTAACATATGTTAGGCCACCCCTGTCTGACAGTTTTGTCATGTCCGTAGCACTCTGACTGCAGCTTTCTTCCTCTCCAGAGTGGAGAGTTAAATTATTAACATTCAATCTGTTCATGAATGTGGTGGTGTTTCTGCAGACGCCACAGCTTTTGTTTGATTTTTTTAATGACTGACCCAGCAACATATCTAATAACCGTTTTTTCCTCTTCGGGAATGAAAGTCAGACTTCTTGTTGCAGTAACAGTCTGAAACCAAACGTTGGAATATTCTCAGAGCAATTCAAGCTGATACCTGGGATGATTTTGTTGTTTCTGTGAGGCTTTCCTTGCTTTTTGAGGAACGCAGAATGGTATTTCCCCCACACTCTCTCCTTCACTGCATTTAGAAATTTACCTCTTGGAATAAGGCAGCTGGTCAGAAAACTCAGCTTGGGAAGCAGCTCATGACCTTGAAACCAAAAAAAAGGTCATACTGCACTTGTAAATTTTATGTCTCAATGAGCAGTGCCAAAGTTTATATGGTTTTTGTCCATAAAACTGACGGTAAACACGACATAAATTTACATCCACCACTCTGATGTCTGGGTTTGTTCCAATGTATCTTTTATTTACCTGTGTGCTAGCTGAATTGGTAGTGTAAGCAGCATTGGTTTGAAGTTGATGTACCTTGTGTGTGGAGAGAGTTACCACTCTTTACTATTTGTTAATCATTTGATCTCCTGGCCTCATTGTTTATTAATTTTATGGCACAAAGTGTTGGAAAGTTGTTTACAAGAAAACCTGAAAGAGGAAGACGAACCAAAACCACCACAAACAAGACACAAAGCACCAAAAACACTGGAAAATGTAGAAAGCACTGCTGGTTAGAAACCAATCCCAATGAACACAAAAACAAATATGATGGACCAGAATTACTGCAGAGGCCAGCTATAAAACGTGTTTCAGCCCGCTAAGAACACAATAAGCCATCATAGAACTTTACTTCTTACTATACACACACGCACACAATGTACATACTACATGTACCAATTCTGTTCAATTTATACATAATTGGAACTTGCATACAAATCTGTACATTGACATAAAATGAAAGATGGTGAAAATTCACACAGTTATAAATTATGTGAATATATTTATGGCATACATACAAAAGTAATCTAATTGATATATAAATCAACATCAAAGCGCTCATTGATACTACTGTAGAAGGGCTGATTACGAACAGTGATGAGTCAAAATATCGGGAGGAAGTACTGGAACTTGTCAGCTGGTGTGATGAAAACAACTTAAAACTCAACGTATCAAAAACCAAAGAATTAATTTTAGATTTGAGGAAGACAAGATCTGACCACTTGTCATTAAAGATAAGCAAGTAGAGATCATCAGCGACTTTAAATTTCTGGGACTGGTCATTTCCAACGATTTGAAATGGGAGAAAAATACGGAAAAACTTGTTAAAAAAGCACAACAGCGCTTGTACTGTCTTCGGAGCCTCAAAAAGTTCGAGCAGTCACTGTCGCTATTATTGTTTGGTACGGAAACGGTTCCAAGGCAGTAGTTGCAGCCCTTAAATGATCGTAAAAACTGCCACCAAGATTACTGGGGTTGATGTACCTTCTCTAGAAGACATAGCATAAGCAGCTACTCACAAAAGCAAAATCAATGAGCCAGGACGAATCACATCCAGCTTTTGGGATTCTCGAAGTGCTCCCCTCTTGTCCACGATACAGAAGTATACGGACGAAAACCCATCGCTTAGCCAATAGATTTTTTCCTAAAGCAGTCAATGCCCTGTCTTTTGCACAAATGCATTATCATGAATAGAATTGTGCAATCAGCAACTACCTACCTGAAGATCCAGTTGTCAGCCCCATCCATATCTAATATGCAGCTTCTGTTCAAACGTGTGCTTGTGAGTATGCACAAATTGTTATATTGATATGCACTTGTGTGTATTCTAATTTCTACTGCATGTGTATATGACTTTCAATATATGATTGTCTTTTGTTATGTACCACTAACTGTGAACACCAAATTTTGCAAGCCAAACTGGGAGTTCTCATATTACAAAGAAGCTCTGAACATGCTACATTAACGACAGAAAGGGATATTCAAGTCATGTATCAAAATCCATTTCTGGTAGAGGCTTACTACTTTCATAATGAACACCATCATATCACTCAGTATGCAGCTGACTGGTTTTGGTAGCATTGCGCATCCTGCAATATGAAATTCACAGCCGTTTCAAGACCAAGAAAGGATGCTTTGATAGCCTTGTGCAGCCTGCAAGTTTTACAGCCTGTCATAATTTTGGGAAAAAAACAACAAAAACAAAACAAACCCTGACCTCTCTACCACCATCCCCCCCCCCCCCCCCCCCCCCCGTAATCACAAGCAGATCTTGCAAACAAATTCTTGTTAGTACGAAAATAGCACAGGAGTTCATCAATAGTTGTTTCCCTTCCCTAGCATTATTCAATTCAATTCAATTCAATTCAAAATACTTTATTATCTGCTTCAACCGAAAACAAAAAATTCTCTTTAGGCTCACTTAAAATGCCCGTCAGCAAAAATCAAAGAGAGAGAGAGAGAGAAAAAGAAAACAAAACAAATAATTAAAAACAACACCAAAAAACCGCTGACACACCCTTCACTTATCACCATGCACACATCAATTATTATGTAAAGAGAAAAACATGTGGGTAAGATACTATTACATTATCATTTAGAGTGTAACAACTGTGTGTGTGTGTTGCGCGTGTGTCCGTGCGTGTGTGTTCTTACTTTCTCCCCCACCCCACCACCCACTTCTATGTATTCCAAAGAAGACAGGTTTTTAAGCTTGGGCAAACACACTCTGTGGTGATCTCGACAATTTATTTATTTCATTTATTTAGCAATTTTCTTTCCTTTCTGCGATCATATGTGTGTATATACAACTGAACGATTTGATGGCCAGAGGTCTAATATTAAATGTTGGAGTCTTTGAGTCCCGAGTCTCTGATTCTCTGTGTCTCTTTCTTCCTCCTTGTGTTTTTCGAAGTCTCAAGTCGTTTATTTCACTCCTGTAGGTAAGTTATCAGCATTTATGACTGAAAACTGTCAACACAAAAAACAGCAACAGAAACCACAACAAAAACAAAACAAAACAAAAAACAACGCGCGCACGCACACAGACACAGACACACACACACACACACACACACACACTATGTATATATATATATATATATATATATAAGAAGACCGAACACGCATGTTAAAGATCCCATGATCCTCGTCAGAGCCGAGGGATTATGTAATCACAGTAATCTCCCCTGCCCAGATAGGAATCTGCACACTGATCATGTATTAGGAGGAGGAGGAGCAGACGAAGAAGAAGCTGGCAGTTCCGTTTCAATTAAGTTATCGTCTTCTTGTGCACTGACGGTTATAGTTTCCTCGGTTCTATATGCATGGGGTATTACATGCATGAGCTTTTATATGCATGAGGGGTTCTGTATGCATGGGCTTTTACGTGCACAAGGTTTCATGTGTATGATCCCTCAGCCATGCTCCGTTTTCGGGGAAAAGGTATGGAGATGGCATGTGTTGGTACTTAGCTCGGTCCCCCAGACGCAAATGTGAGGATACGGGATGTGCGTGCATACGCCTGCTTCATGCTGAGCGTGCTTCATCTTCCGTTTCCCGATTCACTGCTACACCAGCAGGAGTTTGCTGCAGGCCTTGTCATGCTTACAGGATCTATAGCTGATGTTCCGCAGATGTACACACACACGAAGGCAGTTGAAGCAATGACAGATGTGTATAATCACCTGCTGACCTGGGAAATCTGAAAACAATCTCCACCCTTTATCCTCAAGGAACTATCGGGATTCGAACCCTTGACACTCCGACAGAAAGTCCAAACGCCCCGTCCGAATCAGCTAAGGCGCCCGTCATATACACGCCAAGAGAATTACAACATGAATACATCTAGATAAGGCCTGGACCCTTTGATGACCATGGACCTACATGTCGAATTACTTCCGTGCCCCGACTCCACACACACAACACACACACACACACACACGCACACATACACACACACACACACGCACACACACACACACGCGCACACCCACACACACACACGCGCGCGCACACACACACACACGCACACATACACACACACACACACACACACACACACACACAGATAACACACACACACACACACACCAATTTAAGTTTCAAAGTGTGATAAAAATGTGAAAGAGCACCACTTTGTGTGACAGACAGTTCAGACAGACAGACAGACAAGCTGTTGACACATAGACACGTACCCTTCAAAGAATTGAGAAGTGAGATACATAGTGTCCACCCATTCACGTAACCTTTCAGTAGGTTAAACTGAGAAGTCAGACAGTGTCCACTTCTACAGGTACCCTCCAACAAGTCAACTACGAGGTCAGATATGGTCCGCCCATACTTGTACCTTTCAGTGGTAAGACGTCGGTTAGTGTCCACCATTACACATAGCCATGAACAGGTTAAACAGAGAGGTAAGAGAGTGTCCACTTATCCACTTCGATAGATTAATCTAACAGGTAAAACATACACTGTTAAACAGAGAGCTTAGCGAGTGTCCGCCAATACACATCGTAGCCTTCAATAGGTGAAACTGACAGATTTATATTGTCCACCTTTACAGTTTCAGTCTTTTAAAGACGCGTCACTGCGTTCGGAAAAACCCATATACGCTACAGCACATCTAGCTAGGGAGGTGCCTGACAGCAGCATAAACAAACGCGCTTGTAAGGCCTTGAGTGTATGTGCATATATTTGTGTATACCTGCCTGTCAGAGTGGATTTCTTCAACAGAATTTTGCCCGAGGACGGCACTTTTGTTGCCATGGGTTCTCTTTCAGCGCGCCAAGTGCGTGCTGTACATGGGACCTCGGATTATTGTCTCAGCGGAATGACTAGAGGCCCAGTTTGATTTTCCAGTATATATATATCCATATAGATAGATAGGTAGATACATAGATTCTAAGGGGAGTCCGCGTCTGGCCCTGGTCGCTGGCTGCCGGTGCGACCGTGACCGTGGCGCTCAGATGACGTCATAGCCACGCGGCTGACGTCACACAAAAGGATGACGGCGACGACGACGAAGACGGCGACGAAGGAGGTGGACCCGATGACGGTGTAGGACGTCCTCGTCAGCAAGGCCGACGTCTTGGAGCGTCGGTACCGGGAGGTGGAGTTGGCTTCCACCGTTAGCGTGGCTGTCAGGTTGAGCCCGCTGAGAACACCCTGGGTCCCGCTGGTTCCTCGGCATCTGCAGTGGCACAGCTTGGGCGGCTTCTTCGGTCCTGGTAGAATCAGTGAGCTGATACATATTTGTCATTATATTTTGCTTTCATCAATTCAGTTGTCAATTGTCTGGGTTACAAAAATGGAAATTAAAAACATGTTTAAAAAAAAGAAGAAAGAATCATATATACTCGTACTATACCACATGTACTAGGGCAGATGCCTGACCAGCAGCATAACCCAGCGCGCTTAGTTAGGCCTTGAGTTCTTGCATATATATATATATATATAGTTGTGTATCTATCAGAGTGGAATTCTTCTACCGAGTGTTACACTCTCGTTGCCATGGATTCATGGATTCTTTTTCAGAACGCCAAAAAAGTGTTTGCTGCACACGGGACCTCGGTTTACCGTTCATCCGAGCGACTAGGCACCTAGTTTGATTTTTCAGTCAAAAACGTGGGAGAAAAAAAGGCGATAGCTGGATTCGAACCCAGACCTTCAGGAACTCTCTGTATTGGCAGATGAGCGTCTTAACCATTCTGCCACCTTCATCCCCAAGAACTCCATTGGTCTATGTGTGCACGTGCTTAACCAATGACTGACGGGTATGCTTGTCAGTGAATGGCTGTCACCTCATTGAGATAGGATTGGATTTACGGGCCAGAATGTCAGTCCTCATTGTTTTTCTTCTTCTCCTTCTTCTTCTTCTGCGTTCACTCGTATGCACACGAGTGGGCTTCTACGTGTATGACCGTTTTTACCCCGCCATGTAGGCAGCCATACTCCGTTTTCGGGGGTGTGCATGCTGGGTATGTTCTTGTTTCCATAACCCACCGAACGCTAACATGGATTACAGGATCTTTAACGTGCGTATTTGATCTTCTGCTTGCATATACACACGAAGGGGGCTCAGGCACTAGCAGGTCTGCACATATGTTGACCTGGGAGATCGTAAAAATCTCCACCCTTTACCCACCAGGCGCCGTCACCGTGATTCGAACCCGGGACCCTCAGATTGACAGTCCAATGCTTTAACCACTCGGCTATTGCGCCCGTCATTGTTTTTTCAAATCCAGACTTCTTCCCCTTGGGATGACGTTTCTTTTTGTTCAGCAAAAGCTAGCTGCATCGCTTAAAAGAAGCTCTTGAAAATTCGTCATACTGATCTCATTGCTCTTAAGAATTCATGTCATACTGAATTCATTGCTCTTAAAAATTCAAGTCATACTGATCTCATTTCACCGTATTTAGGCAGTCCTGTTTACTGAACACAATACTTGTTTACTACACAACTTGCTTGTCCATTGAAACATTCTACATATTCACTGCTGACTTACGGTACTCTACTTCGTTCACTCAAGGATCTCATTACGATTCATTCACTCATCCACCAACGTCAAGCATCAAACACTCAGTCATTCACTCGCATGGACACTCACTTCTTTCACCTCCTCCTCCTCCTCATCATCATCATCACACACACACACACACACACACACACACACACACACACACACACACACACACACACACACACACACACACACACACACACTGATCGGCTTGCTCTCTTGGTTACGTACCTGTGGGTTTTGTCGATGTCGTTTCTCTGCCCGTGGTCTTCTTTGGTGGTGGTGGTGGTGTTACTGTTGCTGCTGATGATGATGATGACGATGTTGATGATGATGATGACATCCACGTGACCGGTAATATGCTGTTTGTCATCGTCATCGTTGGCTCTGTTGTCAGCACCGTCAGATAGTCTGCTTCTGATGTTGTTGTTACTGATGCTGTTGATGGCGTTGTTGCTGATGCTGTTGATGGCGTTATTGCTGTTGTTGATGGTGTTGTTGCTGATGATGATGTCGCTGATGTTATTGCTGGTGTTGTTGCTGATGTTGTTGCTGATGTTATTGCTGGTGTTGTTGCTGGTGTTATTGCTGATGATGTCGCTGATGTTATTGTTGATGATGTCGCTGATGTTATTGCTGGTGTTGTTGCTGATGATGATGTTGCTGATGTTATTGCTGATGATGTCGCTGATGTTATTGCTGATGTTATTGCTGATGATGTCGCTGATGTTATTGCTGGTGTTGTTGCTGATGATGATGTCGCTGATGTTATTGTTGATGATGTCGCTGATGTTATTGCTGATGATGTCGCTGATGTTGTTGCTGATGATGTCGCTGATGTTGTTGCTGATGATGTCGCTGATGTTGTTGCTGATGTTGTTGCTGCTGTTGTTGATGCTGCTGAAGCCGGCATCGTTGTTGATGTTTTTGCAAACTTCGCAGTGACTTGGGACTGTTCGGTGGCCGTAGCGGAATTGGTCGGGCCTGGCTGAGGTTGTGAAGATGCTCGTGAGGAGGAGGAGGAGGAGGAGGAGGCCGCGAGAACTAGTGACGTCACCATGACCTGCGGTGGTAGGGTGAGGGTGGGGGTCAGGGATGCAGCAGAAGTCGTCACAGTGGTGGTGGTGGAGGAGGAGGAGGAGGAGGAGGAGGAGGAGGAACGTTGAAGGACAGGTGTGACAGGGGTAGAGATGTCAGGTGCAAGGACCGGGGAAAGGTATGACATCGCGACGACTGTCGAAGTCGTCGTTTCCCGCTGATCGTGGGTAGGGGTGAGCGATGAACTGGACATTAGGGGCAGCGGTGGCGTTGTGGTGGTGCTGGTGGTGGTGGTGGTGGATTGGATACTGACTGGAGATGAAGGCGTGGCAGCGGTTTCCTGAGCAAGAGTGCCAGCGGTGGTGGTGGTGGCGGTGGAAATGATGATGGTGGCGGTGGTGGTGACGGTGTCTGAATCGGACACAGTCATCAAAGTGTCTTCCTTACTGGAGGTAGTCGAGGTCAGGGCTGCGGTGAACACTTGGCAGCCTGACGCAGAAGGTTTGATGTCGACGCTCACATGGCCCAGTTCTACCCCGGGTGGCAAGCAGTCTGGTATGGGTCCTTCAGGGTGAGTGCTGCTGCTGCTGCTGCTGCCATTGATGCTGCAGGCGCCGTTTGCAGGTGCGGGAATGTTACTGGCATCGGTGAAGGTAAAGGAATCGTAAGTGCCGTTGTCTATTTCACCTGCACGCGCAATCAGTCAATGCATCTGTGATGATTTGGACGAACCAACAGGGCAAGTCCGTACTTGGAAATATCTTAAAAACACCGCGGAAATGGGGGAAAAATATGTGATTAGTGAAACTGACACTGACTTATTGTACAAGTAGAAAGGTAGGTAGGCAAGTAGGTAGGTGGTAGGTAGGTAGGTACGTACGTACGTACGTACGTAGGCAAGTAGGTAGGTAGGTAGGTAGGTGGTAGGTAGGTAGGCAAGTAGGTAGGTGTTTGGTAGGTAGGCAGGTAGGAAGGCAAGTAGGTAGGTAGGTAGGTAGGAAGGCAAGTAGGTAGGTGGTAGGTAGATAGTTAGGCAGGTAGGCAAGTAGGTAGGTAGGTAGGTAGGTAGGTAGGCAAGTAGGTAGGTGGTAGGTCGATAGGTAGGTAGGTAGGCAGGTAGGCAAGCAGGTAGGTAGGTAGGCAAGTAGGTAGGTAGGTAGGCGAGTAGATGGGCAGATTGGTAAGTAGGTGGGTGGGTAGGTGGGCAGGTAGAGAGGTAGGTAGGCGAGTAGGTGGGCGGATAAGTAGGTAGGTAGGTAGGTAGGCGATTAGGTGGACAGGTAGGTAGGTAGGTAAGTAAGTAGGTAGGTAGGTAGGCAGGTAGGCGAGTAGGTGGGCAGGTAAGTAGGTAGATAGGTAGGCAAGTGGTCAGGTAGGTAGGTAGGTAGACGAGTAGGTGGTCAGGTAGGTAGGTAGGTAGGTAAGTAGGTAGGTAGATAGGTAGGTGATTAGGTAGGTAGGTAAGTAGGGAGGTAGGTAGGTGGGCAGGTAGGTAGGTAAGTAGGTAGGCGAGTAGATAGGTAGGTAGGTAGGTAGGCGAGTAGGTGGGCAAGTAGGTGGGCAGGTAGGTAGGTAGGTAGGTAGGTGGGCAGGTAGGTAGGTAGGTAGGTGAGTAGGTGGGCAGGTAGGTAGGTAGGCGAGTAGGTGGGCAGGTAAGTAGGTAGGGAGGTAGGTGGGCAGGTAGGTAGGTAGGTAGGTAGGCGAGTAGGTGGGCAGGTAAGTAGGTAGGGAGGTAGGTGGGCAGGTAGGTAGGTAGGTAGGTGAGTAGGTGGGCAGGTAGGTAGGTAGGCGAGTAGGTAGGCAGGTAGGTAGGTAGACATGCATATAGATAGATGGATTGGGGGATAGATGGATGGACTGATGGGTCGGTGGATGGATGGATGGATGGGGGGGAGGGATGGTTGAATGGTGAAAGGAGCAGGTGTGTCTTGCAGTGACTTGCAAAAAGGGTTGTCCATGGTAAAAATTCTGTAGAAAAATAAACTTTTTTTTACAGTAAGTAAAACAAATACACTTCCAGACAGAAAACAAAGAGTGTGCGCTGCACTGCAGCGTTGCGAAGTCCAGGAGACAGCAGACAGAATTTCACGCATAGAGATCTGTTGTGACAAAAATAACACAACACAACACACTGTAATGCAATGCAATGCAATGCAACAAAACACACACGCAGCACAACACGACGCACAACAATACAACACAACACACTGCAGTGCAGCAGAATAAAATACAACGCAACGCAAAACAACAGGACGCAATATAACGCGGCACATTACCGGGCACTACAATGTAACACAATACAATATAACCCAACCCAACCCATCCCATCCCAACGCGAACAACTCAACCCAACCCACCCAAACCAATCCCAACCCGCCCTACTCCACCTCACCCCAACAAAACCCACCCCACCCCAACACAACAAAACACACCCCACCCCACCCCACCCCACCCCAACACAACATAACCCAACCCAACCCAACCCAACCCAATCCACCCCATCGTAACCCATTACATCCCATCCCATACCACCCACCCCAACCTGCCCCATCTCAACCCAGATCAACCAACCCAACCCAACACACCCTGCACCACCCAGCAACCCAACCCATCCCACCCAACCCAAACCAACCCAACCCATCCCACCCAACCAATCCCAAAACAACCCAACCCATCCCACCAAACCAACCCACCCCAACCCATCCCATCCCAACCCAACCCAACCAACCCACCCCAATCCAACCCAATTCAACCCAACCAACCCAACCCAACCACACCCAACCCAACCGACCCAACCCAACCCAGTCCAACCTACCACAACCCAACACAACACGACCCAACCCAACCCAACCCAACCCAACACAACCGCACTCACTGGTGAAGCATCTCTTCAAACCCAGGACTGCCCCTCTCCTCTCAGCCAGTGACAGCGAGGACCACTCCGCCACCTGCGTCCCCAGCGTCATCCTGCACACCCGCCGGCCCACCATCACCTCCTCCTCCTCCTCCTTCTCCCCCTCCTGTTCCTCCTCTACCATGGCCGCCACACACTCCTCTCCCTTCACCCGCAGCCGCTGACACAGACCCCAGCACACGCTGACGTCACTGACGTCATAAGTGGCGTAGGCGTGGGGCGCTGACGTCACCGTGACGTCGTTGAATGACTGGAAGGAGCAGTCGCCTGTGAGGGGAGGGGAGGGGTGGGGAGAGGAGGAGGACGAGAGGGGAAGACGGCAGAGGAAAGACACGTTGACGGTCCAGGATCAGAGCAAACAGTAACAGGACAAAGACAATGATGTGTGTTTCTTCCATGGCATAGTTTTATAATCATGATTTTTTCATTTGTCATCACGCGTCACAGAAACACACCCACTCGTACGTACGCAGACACACACACACACACACACACACACACACACACACACACACACAGACACACGCGCGCGCGCGCGCGCGTAAAGAGAGAAGCGTGAGAGAAAGAGAGAGACAGAAAAAGACAGAGAGTGACAGACAGTCCGGAGAAAATGGCATTTTAAAGAAGAATAACTGGGTCTGAAAACATTTCCGGAAAAAAATAGCAGACGTCAAACGCGCGCGCGCGCACACACACACACACACACACACACACATACACACACACATACGCACACACACACATACACACCACACACACACACACACACACACACACCACTCCACATCACACACACACACACACACACACACACCACTCCACATCACACACACACACACACCACTCCACATCACACACACACACACCACTCCACATCACACACACACACACACACACACACACATATATATACACACACCACACACACACATACACACACACACACATACACACACCCACATCACACACACACACACACACCACTCCACATCACACACACACACACACACACACACACACACACCACATCACACACACACACCACTCCACATCACATACACACACAAACACACACATTCACACACACACACACATACACACACACCACTCCACATCACACACACACACACACACACACACACACCACTCCACATCACACACACACACACCACTCCACATCACATACACACACACACAATCACACACACACACACCACTCCACATCACACACACACACCACACCACATCACACACACACACATACACACACCACACACACACATACACACATACACACACACACACACATACACACACCCACATACACACACACACACATACACACACATACACACACCACACACACACACACACACACACACACACACACACCACTCACCCATCTCCCTCTCGCACACGACAGTGAACAACTGGCTGCAGTATCGGGCCCGCCACAGTCGTGTGTTCTTGTTGAGACGTGTGCACAGAGACTCCTCTAGCCTCTTGGGGTGCCCTCTGTCCCAGAACTGCGGGTAGCATGGCTGGACCCGGCAGTCGGCTTCCCACAGGTCTGGAATCCTGCCGGCCTGAGCGCTGTGCAGTCCCAGCCACACGCTCTTGGTTCTGCCGCACGTGATATTCGTTCGTTTTCGTTAATGCCCCCCCCCCCCCACCCCCCTTTATGACCTAATAAGATGTTCTTTGGCCTCAAGGTTCCCCGCCCCCTCTCTCTCTATCTCTCTCTCTCTTAGTGTCCTCTCCTCGGTCGCATTCCCCAGGCCAAACAAGCAGGTCTGCGTAGTTAATGTGCGGAGCTCCCGCTTTTCACATTTTCACGTGCAATTGTGGGGGACTCGCTCTTGAGT
The DNA here is from genome assembly GCF_041734735.1 of Babylonia areolata. NCBI lineage: Eukaryota > Metazoa > Mollusca > Gastropoda > Neogastropoda > Buccinidae > Babylonia > Babylonia areolata. The sequence continues at coordinate 29,584,691 of NC_134902.1, read as the reverse complement.
TAGTGTCTTGTCATCGCTGTGCACAGACGTTGAATTCTCTCTGTCCGGTCACAGGAATCTTTCGAGGCTTTGCGCGCGCGTGTGTGAAGGTAATGACCGGTTGTGTTTGGGGCTGTGTGCCCAGTGTGTGCCCAGCTGGCACCTTTCATGTGGGGACTGCTTTTCCTCCGGGTGGCTTGGGTCAGTGTGACCAGTTTGTTCCACCTATGAGGTAGTTGTTCCCTGCTGGATGTGTGTTGTCTGTTCCAGTTATAAGGGTGGTGGTACCCAGTAATCAGTGTTTCAGTGTTAAGGTCCGTTTATACAGAGCGCGAACGCGAACGCGTCCAACGCGAACACGAACGCGAACGCGACTTTTGAGCAGTTTTGCCATTCAAATAGAGCACGAACCCGAACGCGGAAAACCGTCGACGGCTTTCGAGGTGGCTCGTCTTTTTCTTGCTGTGAGAGATAAAATTTGGTCATTTGGAATCATGGCGCAGGTCCAATTGCTTTCCATATGTCTCTTTTTTTCATGATGTCTTTGTAATCTTTGTCTGCTTTGTCATACAGTACATGATTCTTCTCAATTTCAAGAATCATGGCTTCTGTCTTGTCCATTGTCTTGTCCATTCTTCTCCAAACTTCACAAGCAAAGTAGACTGACGCTAGTGCCTAGCTTTTTCTTGGAACGGTCAGGCGTACAAGTTTCTATTTGTGGAAATGATGCAAGGGAAGTACCTGCTGATTGGTTGATAGCAAAAAAGCCGCGCGACCTTCTGAGAAAATTCGCTCTGGGGGGGCAATCAAGGCGGTCGTTCGCGCGAACAAAAATTTATTCGCGTTCGCGTTCGCACTCTATTTGAACGGTTCCTCTACAAATGACTAAAATATTCCAGGACGAAAAACCGCGTTCGCTTTCGCGTTCGCGTTCGCGCTCTGTATAAACGGACCTTTACATTGCGTAGAGTCCACTGCCCTTGAGGTTTGCGTTGGTTTGAGGGTTGAGGAGCCTCGTGTGTGTGTGTGTGTGTGTGTGTGTGTGTGTGTGTGTGTGTGTGTGTGTGTGTGTGTGTGTTTGATTTTTATACTATTTTTTATATTTGATTTTTCTGTTCATTTGCCTTGTATGTATCTTTCACTTTATTGAATCTTTATCTTTTCACTTATTTGTTTATCAGCAGCAGTAGCATCATTGTCATCGTCGTCTTTAGCATCATCATCACCACCACCACCACCATGATTATCATTATCATCATCATCACCACAACAACCCCACCAGCATCACCACCACCACCACCACCACCACAACCACCACCGTGATCATCATTATCATCATCATCATTACCATCATGATCACCACAACTAGCACCATCATCATCATCACCACCACCAACACCAACACCATCACTGCCGCCACCACTATCATCATCATCATCATCATCAGTTTTGTTAATGTTTTTACTCTCTTTTTTCAATAAATATTTTATTCGAGTTTAACATTTAATACATACAAACTGACATACAAATCCAACATCTGAAATCAATAATATTTGCCACTGTGCACCACCTAAACTGCAAATCAGGAAAACAACACAACACTGTCTTCATACAGAGAAAAAACAAACAAAAAAGTCACATGCACTGTATAAAACAAGTAAATAAACGAAAGGAAAAAGAAAATAAATAAAAGAACAAACGTTACATTCGTGGTTGTCCCTACTCCTCCTCGTTGCTTTCAATCATTTTTATGTATGGGTACCATTTTCTGGAAAATGCTATGGACATCATTTCCATCGAGTGTATATATTTTTCGGTTTTATATATGTTTCTTAGGTCTGTTAGGAAGTACTTTATGCATAGTTTGGTTTTATTTATTCTGCATTTATAAATGAAATGTTGGCCACTAGAATGATATAGTCAAATATTTCACCTGTTTTTGTGACATCATCATTTCCAAATAATACTAACTCTATATTAAACTTTACATTTGCACAATTTTCACACTTTTCCTTCAAGACAAGTCCCCCCCAAAAGAGCTGAGTAAATGTACAGTGCCATAAGTAGTGTTGAATTGTGTCTATGTCATTTTTACAGAAATTGCACATGTCGCTATTTGTTTTTACTCTTGATCTTCTTTTTCGTCCGTCAAGATATTTACTTAAACGAACAGCTACCCACCCGTCTTTCACCATTCATCCACAAAGATCCATTTATCGATTTTTGACACCCCCACCCCTGCTGTCTTCCACCAGTTTCTTTGTCTTCAATACAGCCTCCTGTTCTTTCTCCCATTCTCCCATCCATTCACAATGAAGGGATGCTTGTATGGCACGATTCTGTCCATTCTTTCATCCATCCAGTTATAACAAAGGTGTCCGGAAACGGTAAGTGGTGGTGTTATTCATTGTTACTTGTGATTGCAACATTTAGGTATTGTGATGTGTGACATGCGTTTTCAGTGTTGATGTTATGCGTGGTGTTTTTG